>NC_136061.1:702320121-702913639 GCF_964261635.1 Lissotriton helveticus
ATGCCATCTGGTAATTGTCTTGCTTCAGATCTTCTCTTAATTATGCTTTAATTAAAGATGGTCCAAGCCATTGGACCCCATGAAGGGCAGTAATTACAAATTACAGCACCCACCCAGCAGCTGGAGCCTGGCGCTGCTGGGAACCAGGCAGGGCGGCAGCCCTGGACGGAACTTTGCGAGGCATTAATCCTCCCTGCCTTGAGAACAGAAGCACATTTCGGATTCTGCGGGCTCCAGCCAGGATTTAAGTTCTCTGTCATGATTGTTTTCATATTCCTTTGACATCTATTGATTCGGAGGCAGCTGCGAGGCTTTGTCACAGGAGAGAGGAGCAGTCACAATGTATTAGTCTGATGGCATAACTCGCACATGGGCAGGGAGGGCCAGACATGGCAGGCGAGCACGTGACCGCGGTCGGGCTGGCGACAACACCGCCAAGTGCATTTTTAATAAATGGGCCGCACCACCAGGGCGGGCGGGGGAGGGGGCGCTCCTAATTACAGCACTCAGCCTGGAGCCAGGGTGCGGGGTCCCAAGCTGCCTCCTCGCCCCCCGCTGAGAGTGGGCTGAACCCTGGTATGAAATAGGAGGACACCGGGAGCTCAGGGACTGAAACACCACCCCGAAGCTCGCCTCTTCCGGTCTGTTAACAACTGTTATTGACTGTCTTGTTTTTAATGGCGCTGGGCACCCGATGCGTTACATTATATAGTCACGTACAAGGCAGGCTATGTGTTGTAACTGTCAGGAAACAGGGTGAATTAACGCGATAACTGACCTTTAAAACAGGGCAACTCTGTTTTATTGTTAAACACCCTTGTGTGAAAAACTGTGAATTCACCCATAGGTAAATACAATGTTATACACCATGTTAACTGTAGCTTCTTATGCACGTTTGTTTTGTGACATATTTATTGATCGTGTATGCAACAACATGAACGAAGGCGATAATTTGTATGCCAGATGCTTACAGGTGCGTAGAAAGGAAATATTTTATGTTAATTTGACGTCCAATTCAGTTGTAATTTTAGTTTTTATCTGATGCACGTACGTACATCCACACGTGTGTTTTAATCCCACCTACCTGCCCATCCAAATGTTCTCCTCTTCTCGAGATGTATTTTATCAATCCCTTTGCACTATGGCATATTTCTAATACCCACAATTACGAGATCTTTCTTCCATACCATTTTAAGCAACCCAAGTAGAATATTCTCAAACGGATCCATTGTGGATCTTTCTAAAGGTTGAGTATCAAGCAAGGACAGGCGTTCGTATAATTTCTAAGCACTTCCGGTGTGGTGCAGTGGACACCCCCACACACAGATGGCGTCATTTGCCCAGGATCGCGCCATTTGCCCAGCATCGCACCATTTTGGTCAGGTGGAAAATCGTCCCCAGAGCTCCTCTCCCGCACCTAGAGACTAGAGTTGCCAATGCTTTCAAGGGTGCCCCTGAGCGCTACTGAAAGGAAGGGCAAAGCGCCCCCTGCCTTCTGTAGGCCTTTTGTTACGCTTGTGGAATTTGCGATATTTTGACATTTTCTCTTTCCGCGGAGAGCGCGAAAATGTCAAAACTTTCGCAATCTGCCGTGAAACGGAAGTTTTTTCTTGTTCGTGCTTTAAAAATGCATTCTTGCACGCGCTGTAGCGACTTACCAGGTCCCTGCGTTCGCCGACGAGTTTTCCTATCCATTCACGTGCGCCACGAGATGTTGGATTGTTGGTAACCGGTCGCGCTGTCCCGCGCGAGTTTGCGATCGCGAACATGTCATTCGACCCGGAAGCGGAAATAAGCATCGCGGGCAAGATGGCCGCGCCCATTAGCGACTGCATGGGCAAGTTAGAGATAAATTTCCCCACAAGCATGCAAAAAGACATCGTGAACGGGCGGGAAAAGCAATCTCCGCATCTTCGTGAAAGTTCCACATGCTCGCGGAGATTTTGCGCAATTTCGCGATAATTTGCGAAAGTCAATTTTGCAATTCCGCCCACCCCTAGCCTTCTGGCTGTATCGAAGGGGCAGCTGCAATCTTGGTGTGCTGGGACCCTCACGCCCTGGGCCTGTTGCCACTGCTCCTGCTGCACCAACGCTAGAAAAGCCCCTGACAGTCTCAATTTTTCAAAAGACACAACTCCTAACACCCGAAACACCCGGAAAGGAAGACGCAGCTTCACACTGCATCACTTTCCGGTATAGCATTACATTCGAGAAAGTACGATTTGCGCGCAGGGTGCTGATGTTATGTCTGCAGAGTTCGAAGAAATGCACACTATTTCCAGCCTGACTGTATACATTATCTATGCCTCTGAATGACACGGTTATATTGTTGGTATATATCAGGGGGGCAACGGACTGTTCAGAAGATACATTTTCCGCCTTCTGCCAAACGATAATCATCAGTTACAGCGATAATGCAATGTTAGTGCAATCTTCTTGTACACATGAGGACAAATGTTCGTTGGCCTTTGGGTTTGTCCTATTGAAACAATCAACACAACTGTTCTCTTAAAACTATGAGGCACCAAAGACTTATTAAGCCAAGAGGGGGAGGAGGGGGCTGAGCAAGTCTGACAACACATGCATTTCTCTAAAAATCAGCCCAAGATGCACCTATGGTATAGTATGGTATGGTATGTTATGTTATGTTATGGTATGGTACTGAGAAAACCCATCCCCAGACAGCATTTGTTTGCAATAAGAAAAACACAATCAATTGCCAGTATGAACATCAAGATTGCACAAATTGTTTAAGCATAACATACTTTACAGAAGTTCAAAGTTGTACACACAACTAAACAAATAAAAAACAAACATATCAGAAGTTTTGTTCACCTAGAGTCATGTTTGACAACTTAACTGGCCCTTCCATCATCAGTTAATTTGATTGGAGTCTTTTCTGATACCTTCAGCCCCACCTCACAGAATTCATTCAGGACAGATTTACCCGCTCTCTGCACCAGGGCTCGACACTGACTCAAACAACACCATCCACCCGATGGAGGGATCCCCCCCAATATCCTTCCAGTAGATGGTGCTGGACCACCTGGCCTTTACTATGAGCCCCAGCACAGGCACCATCTTCCCACCTCTCGGGGTAGTACTATGGAGTACTATGGAGCACACTTATAGGAATACAGAAAGTAGCAGGAGTGACCCCAGCCCCTTTGCTCATTGAAGGACCATTCTTAGGGCAAAAGTTATCCAAATCCAGAATGTGTCACTTTACTTAATGCTTGATGTCAAAGTGTCTGCCTGCCTTGAGTCAAATCTTGAGTCTTTCCTGCAAAATTCCACAAGACAGTGACCACATCTACACCTCCACTAACACTTGACCCTAGTGGAAGGGTGTGTGGGAGAAAGACACAAGAGATCCAAGTGGCAGCTACCGGGCACCCATGCAGGAAAAGAGACTGACTGCGAAGCCCCCTTACCTTAAATTGTGGAGCCCTGCCCTCCTGCTGCTGCACCAACAGCCCTCTCCACCTCTTAGCCGGAAGCTGGGCTTTGCAGACTTTACTGGATCACCACAGTTGCCGCCAAACATTAAAACTCCCAACCCCCAGATGGGCCTGCACCTATTGCCATGGTCCCCCATGCAGGTGCCCTGTTCTGTTTCCGTTTGCTGAGTAATGGACAAGGTGGCATATTTGTATGGGCCCCCAAAATGTAGATTTCAAAGGTATTTACCATAAAGAAGTTGTTTTCCATGATAGTGGAAAAAGTAGTGTGTAGTTTAGCACTACTATTTTAGTGCCCCACTTAACTTAACTCCAGAAGTATGTAATAAAAAACAAATAGCTATGTAAGGGGTACATACATACTTATAACCATAATTTATTCATCCATTGGTCTGTTCTCCAGCGATTCACATTTTGCTCCTGCCTACCAAAGCATAAATCACCAAAGAGTAATGGCTACCCCAATTCCAGAATTGGCTTCTTGGCTTCTTGCACTGCAGGTGATGGGACCATTCTTGATCATATGTTCCCATCCAACTAAAAAGAGAGTATTTCAGTCATATGGCTGGTGGACCAATACTTTGCTAACCTTTTTTCTTTTCATTCTTTACCATTTTTCTTTTTTAGTCATCTTTACATGCCTAACTATGTCTTAAAATTACAGTAATTCCAAACAATAGTACCTTTTCTTAGGACCAATAGGCAGTAGCGGCTCCTTGAGGGAGTGCTGCGGGGCGGTGGGGCGGAGTGGGGGACCAGCAGGGTGGGGTGTAGTAAACTCCGGCATACAGCCGAACGGAGGTATATATCTGTAATATAGTTTATGCATAAAGGACAAATGTGTTAACTTATTTTCATGCGGTCACCCCGGTGCACAAGACGGACTGCTCACTGAGTATTGCACTGTGCTAAATGTAGATTGAAGGCATCTGCAGCTTCTGGTGTAACATCAAAGAGATTCAGGAATGGTACAGATTTAAATGCCTCCAGAACTTTAATTTGAATTGTAAATTGGCCTAACATCAATTGTCTTGGATACCAACTAGTTTATTCCATCATAACTAGATGACCCATACCATCTTGGATCCCTTGTGTATTCCACTTAGTACACCTTAGAATTGCCAAATGTATTAGTCCTTTTGTCTAGTATAAATTTGTTTTTTGTGTATGTGATGAAAGATATGTCATTTTAGAATAGATTATAGTATGATTGCCATGTTAGTATGTATGTATGAAAGATTAGATTAGCTGTTACTAGAGGGCACTCTTAATGTTTCTCAAGAAAGTTTATATGTAAATTGAGTAATTCTAATGCCTGTTTCTACAATGAACAATTCAGTTGCAAAAATGTGTCAGAACAATTTTTTTATATAAAAATGTAAAAATACTAATAAACTTGTTTAAATAATCACCCACATGTTCTCTCTTTGGCATCTCTTAAAAAAATGATAAGATTGATTCAATGTTAAAAAGAAATATAGGTCCTTCTTGAGGTTTCGTACATTTGTGCTTGGTTTATCTCTCCCCCCTCTGGACCTTAAAGTATCTGGGAGAACTCTTTCTCACTTTACAGATTTAAATGCCTCCAGAACTTTAATTTGAATTGTAAATTGGCCATGTTGGTCAATGTATGCACATACACATTTTCCTATATGAACCGGAGCTTCTTTAATACAAGTCAATGAAGATGGAACACATCAGGGCCACCAGAAATATCAGTTACCCTCTTGCATAAAACCAGATAACTGTGACTGACAACAAACTGAGACTTCACACACCCAAATAAGTGAAACAAGACCTAAGCAGGCTCTTTCCACATGGATTATGAGATTGAGATCAGTGACTTTGGGCCATAACTCACTTTTTTGATGAATGTCAAGAAAGCAGCTAGAACCATAAGATTAGAACAGATGATGAAGGTAGCAACAATTTCTTGACTCATCAAGAAGTTAGACACAATTATCCATTACCACATGCAAACAAGGCCCCTGGTGATTCAATAGTCACCTTTTATCTGATCATACTTTTATTTCAGAAGCAACCTCCTTTATTAAATAATTGTTTGCAAATAACAACTCATTAGATACCTCAATCCATAATAATTGGGATGCATTTAGAGCATCCTTTAGAGCTTTTACTATTGCCTATACTTAAAAAAAAGAAAATTATTGACTGCCAAATATAAAGAAACCCTAACACTAATCAAAACTCTGGAACTCACATATTTTTCATCCAAATCCCAATCATCACTACAAGAATTAATTAAAGCTAAATCCACCCTGAATAAAATCGCGACTGTGGACGCTTGTAACATCCTTCTTAAAGTTAAATCAAAATTTCACGGAGGCCAAAGCAAAGCAGGGAAAATGCTAGCGAATTATTTAAAAATAAAATCAGAACGTAAAACCATCTGCCCTATCCATGCAGAAACAAAGAATACACTCCTTTCATCTGATTCTGATATTATTAGTACATTTCAATCATATTACACTCTCTTATTCACAGAAACTACTAATCCTTCTAAAGAAGAGTTTATAGCATTTTTCTAAGCTAAGATATTCCTAAACCTAAATCTCTCCCAGATATCTTTTTGCCAACAGAGGAGGATATTTCTCTTCAAGAAATATCTAGTGCCCTCAAATCCTTGAAGAAATTGAAGGCTCCCGGCCCTGATGGCTTTTCAGTTGAATTTTTTTTAGCCTTTTCCTCAATTGTCGCACCTATATTATCAGAACTTTTTAATTCTTTCATATCCAGTTCTAAGGCTTGTGGTTCTTTTTTAGAAGCACTTATTATTGTTATCCCTAAACCAGATAAAGACCCTTCCTTCTGCAAAACATTTCGCCCTATATCACTAATCAATTATGATTGTATAATTTTTGCAAAGATTTTGGCTTCCCGTTTGGAGAAAGTTATTCCCCTTCTCATTAACCCAGATCAGGCTGGCTTTGTCAAAGGACGTTTAGCCTCTGATAATGCCAGAATATTTTCTAATATTCTCACTCTTAGTAAAAAATACCCGTTTTTCCTAGCTGCATTATCTTTGGATGCTGAAAAAGCTTTTGATCGAATTAATTGGGAATTCACGTTACACACCTTACAATGGTTTGGATTTGGCCCAAAGTTTATTTCATATATCAAATTATTATATACAGATCCACAAGAATGTGTTTTTCTTAATGGTCTTTTTTCCCCATATTTTACTCTGCAAAGAGGTATACGTCAAGGGTGCCCTCTTTCACATTTACTTTTCTTGTTATGTTTGGAACCCTTCCTTGAACTAATTAGGAATAATCCTTTTATTACTGGTTTTACTCTGAAATCACACGTAAATTTAACTTTCTGCATATGCAGATGATGTTCTTATTTATATGTCCAATCTTGTTACCTCTCTTCCCCCCTTTTTACATAACATTTCATCATTCTCTAAGGTTTCAGGATGTAAACTAAATTTCTCCAAGACTGAAATTTTACCTTTAAACTCAACATGGTACAGGCATATGTTTGATTCTACCAACTTTACACGGTGTCCTCAAAAAATTAAATACTCAGGCACATGGTTTTCCTCTACTGCTCATGATACACTATCCCATAACTTTAATGCTCTAAAACTCAAGATTACCAATCTGTTGACCTCTTGGTCTCCTTTATTTTTATCTTGGTGGGGCAGACTTGATACAATTAAAATGATGATTGTTCCCCATATACTTTTCACGTTGACAATGATACCATTTAAAATTCCCGATTATTATTTTACATAGATTAATTCTATATGTACTATGAGGCACCAAAGACTTATTAAGCCAAGAGGGGGAGGAGGGGGCTGAGCAAGTCTGACAACACATGCATTTCTCTAAAAATCAGCCCAAGATGCACCTATGGTATAGTATGGTATGGTATGTTATGTTATGGTATGGTACTGAGAAAACCCATCCCCAGACAGCATTTGTTTGCAATAAGAAAAACACAATCAATTGCCAGTATGAACATCAAGATTGCACAAATTGTTTAAGCATAACATACTTTACAGAAGTTCAAAGTTGTACACACAACTAAACAAATAAAAACCAAACATATCAGAAGTTTTGTTCACCTAGAGTCATGTTTGACAACTTAACTGGCCCTTCCATCATCAGTTAATTTGATTGGAGTCTTTTCTGATACCTTCAGCCCCACCTCACAGAATTCATTCAGGACAGATTTACCCGCTCTCTGCACCAGGGCTCGACACTGACTCAAACAACACCATCCACCCCATGGAGGGATCCCCCCCAATATCCTTCCAGTAGATGGTGCTGGACCACCTGGCCTTTACTATGAGCCCCAGCACAGGCACCATCTTCCCACCTCTCGGGGTAGTACTATGGAGTACTATGGAGCACACTTATAGGAATACAGAAAGTAGCAGGAGTGACCCCAGCCCCTTTGCTCATTGAAGGACCATTCGTAGGGCAAAAGTTATCCAAATCCAGAATGTGTCACTCTACTTAATGCTTGATGCCAAAGTGTCTGCCTGCCTTGAGTCAAATCTTGAGTCTTTCCTGCAAAATTCCACAAGACAGTGACCACATCTACACCTCCACTAACACTTGACCCTAGTGGAAGGGTGTGTGGGAGAAAGACACAAGAGATCCAAGTGGCAGCTACCGGGCACCCATGCAGGAAAAGAGACTGACTGCGAAGCCCCCTTACCTTAAATTGTGGAGCCCTGCCCTCCTGCTGCTGCACCAACAGCCCTCTCCACCTCTTGGCCAGAAGCTGGGCTTTGCAGACTTTACTGGATCACCACAGTTGCCGCAAAACATTAAAACTCCCAACCCCGAGATGGGCCTGCACCTATTGCCATGGTCCCCCATGCAGGTGCCCTGTTCTGTTTCCGTTTGCTGAGTAATGGACAAGGTGGCATATTTGTATGGGCCCCCAAAATGTAGATTTCAAAGGTATTTACCATAAAGAAGTTGTTTTCCATGATAGTGGAAAAAGTAGTGTGTAGTTTAGCACTACTATTTTAGTGCCCCACTTAACTTAACTCCAGAAGTTTGTAATAAAAAACAAATAGCTATGTAAGGGGTACATACATACTTATAACCATAATTTCTTCATCCATTGGTCTGTTCTCCAGCGATTCACATTTTGCTCCTGCCTACCAAAGCATAAATCACCAAAGAGTAATGGCTACCCCAATTCCAGAATTGGCTTCTTGGCTTCTTGCACTGCAGGTGATGGGACCATTCTTGATCATATGTTCCCATCCAACTAAAAAGAGAGTATTTCAGTCATATGGCTGGTGGACCAATACTTTGCTAACCTTTTTTCTTTTCATTCTTTACCATTTTCTTTTTTAGTCATCTTTACATGCCTAACTATGTCTTAAAATTACAGTGATTCCAAACAATAGTACCTTTTCTTAGGACCAATAGGCAGTAGCGGCTCCTTGAGGGAGTGCTGCGGGGCGGTGGGGCGGAGTGGGGGACCGGCAGGGTGGGGTGTAGTAAACTCCGGCATACAGCCGAACGGAGGTATATTTCTGTAATATAGTTTATGCATAAAGGACAAATGTGTTAACTTATTTTCATGCGGTCACCCCGGTGCACAAGACGGACTGCTCACTGAGTATTGCACTGTGCTAAATGTAGATTGAAGGCATCTGCAGCTTCTGGTGTAACATCAAAGAGATTCAGGAATGGTACAGATTTAAATGCCTCCAGAACTTTAATTTGAATTGTAAATTGGCCATGTTGGTCAATGTATGCACATACACATTTTCCTATATGAACCGGAGCTTCTTTAATACAAGTCAATGAAGAAGGAACACATCAGGGCCACCAGAAATATCAGTTACACTCTTGCATAAAACCAGATAAATGTGACTGACAACAAACAGACTTCACACACCCAAATAAGTGAAACAAGACCTAAGCAGGCTCTTTCCACATGGATTATGAGATTGAGATCAGTGACTTTGGGCCATAACTCACTTTTTTGATGAATGTCAAGAAAGCAGCTAGAACCATAAGATTAGAACAGATGATGAAGGTAGTAACAATTTCTTGACTCATCAAGAAGTTAGACACAATTATCCATTACCACATGCAAACAAGGCCCCTGGTGATTCAATAGTCACCTTTTATCTGATCATACTTTTATTTCAGAAGCAACCTCCTTTATTAAATAATTGTTTGCAAATAACAACTCATTAGATACCTCAATCCATAATAATTGGGATGCATTTAAAGCATCCTTTAGAGCTTTTACTATTGCCTATACTTAAAAAAAAAAGAAAATTATTGACTGCCAAATATAAAGAAACCCTAACACTAATCAAAACTCTGGAACTCACATATTTTTCATCCAAATCCCAATCATCACTACAAGAATTAATTAAAGCTAAATCCACCCTGAATAAATTCGCCACTGTGGACGCTTGTAACATCCTTCTTAAAGTTAAATCAAAATTTCACGGAGGCCAAAGCAAAGCAGGGAAAATGCTTGCGAATTATTTAAAAATAAAATCAGAACGTAAAACCATCTGCCCTATCCATGCAGAAACAAAGAATACACTCCTTTCATCTGATTCTGATATTATTAGTACATTTCAATCATATTACACTCTCTTATTCACAGAAACTACTAATCCTTCTAAAGAAGAGTTTATAGCATTTTTCTAAGCTAAGATATTCCTAAACCTAAATCTCTCCCAGATATCTTTTTGCCAACAGAGGAGGATATTTCTCTTCAAGAAATATCTAATGCCCTCAAATCCTTGAAGAAATTGAAGGCTCCCGGCCCTGATGGCTTTTCAGTTGAATTTTTTTTAGCCTTTTCCTCAATTGTCGCACCTATATTATCAGAACTTTTTAATTCTTTCATATCCAGTTCTAAGGCTTGTGGTTCTTTTTTAGAAGCACTTATTATTGTTATCCCTAAACCAGATAAAGACCCTTCCTTCTGCAAAAAATTTCGCCCTATATCACTAATCAATTATGATTGTATAATTTTTGCAAAGATTTTGGCTTCCCGTTTGGAGAAAGTTATTCCCCTTCTCATTAACCCAGATCAGGCTGGCTTTGTCAAAGGACGTTTAGCCTCTGATAATGCCAGAATATTTTCTAATATTCTCACTCTTAGTAAAAAATACCAGTTTTTCCTAGCTGCATTATCTTTGGATGCTGAAAAAGCTTTAGATCGAATTAATTGGGAATTCACGTTACACACCTTACAATGGTTTGGATTTGGCACAAAGTTTATTTCATATATCAAATTATTATATACAGATCCACAAGAATGTGTTTTTCTTAATGGTCTTTTTTCCCCATATTTTACTCTGCAAAGAGGTATACGTCAAGGGTGCCCTCTTTCACATTTACTTTTCTTGTTATGTTTGGAACCCTTCCTTGAACTAATTAGGAATAATCCTTTTATTACTGGTTTTACTCTGAAATCACACCAAATTAAACTTTCTGCATATGCAGATGATGTTCTTATTTATATGTCCAATCTTGTTACCTCTCTTCCCCCCTTTTTACATAACATTTCATCATTCTCTAAGGTTTCAGGATGTAAACTAAATTTCTCCAAGACTGAAATTTTACCTTTAAACTCAACATGGTACAGGCATATGTTTGATTCTACCAACTTTACACGGTGTCCTCAAAAAATTAAATACTTAGGCACATGGTTTTCCTCTACTGCTCATGATACACTATCCCATAACTTTAATGCTCTAAAACTCAAGATTACCAATCTGTTGACCTCTTGGTCTCCTTTATTTTTATCTTGGTGGGGCAGACTTGATACAATTAAAATGATGATTGTTTCCCATATACTTTTCACGTTGTCAATGATACCATTTAAAATTCCCGATTATTATTTTACATAGATTAATTCTATATGTACTATGAGGCACCAAAGACTTATTAAGCCAAGAGGGGGAGGAGGGGGCTGAGCAAGTCTGACAACACATGCATTTCTCTAAAAATCAGCACAAGATGCACCTATGGTATAGTATGGTATGGTATGTTATGTTATGGTATGGTACTGAGAAAACCCATCCCCAGACAGCATTTGTTTGCAATAAGAAAAACACAATCAATTGCCACAATGAACATCAAGATTGCACAAATTGTTTAAGCATAACATACTTTACAGAAGTTCAAAGTTGTACACACAACTAAACAAATAAAAACCAAACATATCAGAAGTTTTGTTCACCTAGAGTCATGTTTGACAACTTAACTGGCCCTTCCATCATCAGTTAATTTGATTGGAGTCTTTTCTGATACCTTCAGCCCCACCTCACAGAATTCATTCAGGACAGATTTACCCGCTCTCTGCACCAGGGCTCGACACTGACTCAAACAACACCATCCACCCCATGGAGGGATCCCCCCCAATATCCTTCCAGTAGATGGTGCTGGACCACCTGGCCTTTACTATGAGCCCCAGCACAGGCACCATCTTCCCACCTCTCGGGGTAGTACTATGGAGTACTATGGAGCACACTTATAGGAATACAGAAAGTAGCAGCAGTGACCCCAGCCCCTTTGCTCATTGAAGGACCATTCTTAGGGCAAAAGTTATCCAAATCCAGAATGTGTCACTCTACTTAATGCTTGATGCCAAAGTGTCTGCCTGCCTTGAGTCAAATCTTGAGTCTTTCCTGCAAAATTCCACAAGACAGTGACCACATCTACACCTCCACTAACACTTGACCCTAGTGGAAGGGTGTGTGGGAGAAAGACACAAGAGATCCAAGTGGCAGCTACCGGGCACCCATGCAGGAAAAGAGACTGACTGCGAAGCCCCCTTACCTTAAATTGTGGAGCCCTGCCCTCCTGCTGCTGCACCAACAGCCCTCTCCACCTCTTGGCCGGAAGCTGGGCTTTGCAGACTTTACTGGATCACCACAGTTGCCGCAAAACATTAAAACTCCCAACCCCCAGATGGGCCTGCACCTATTGCCATGGTCCCCCATGCAGGTGCCCTGTTCTGTTTCCGTTTGCTGAGTAATGGACAAGGTGGCATATTTGTATGGGCCCCCAAAATGTAGATTTCAAAGGTATTTACCATAAAGAAGTTGTTTTCCATGATAGTGGAAAAAGTAGTGTGTAGTTTAGCACTACTATTTTAGTGCCCCACTTAACTTAACTCCAGAAGTATGTAATAAAAAACAAATAGCTATGTAAGGGGTACATACATACTTATAACCATAATTTCTTCATCCAATGGTCTGTTCTCCAGCGATTCACATTTTGCTCCTGCCTACCAAAGCATAAATCACCAAAGAGTAATGGCTACCCCAATTCCAGAATTGGCTTCTTGGCTTCTTGCACTGCAGGTGATGGGACCATTCTTGATCATATGTTCCCATCCAACTAAAAAGAGAGTATTTCAGTCATATGGCTGGTGGACCAATACTTTGCTAACCTTTTTTCTTTTCATTCTTTACCATTTTTCTTTTTTAGTCATCTTTACATGCCTAACTATGTCTTAAAATTACAGTAATTCCAAACAATAGTACCCTTTCTTAGGACCAATAGGCAGTAGCGGCTCCTTGAGGGAGTGCTGCGGGGCGGTGGGGCGGAGTGGGGGACCGGCAGGGTGGGGTGTAGTAAACTCCGGCATACAGTCGAACGGAGGTATATATCTGTAATATAGTTTATGCATAAAGGACAAATGTGTTAACTTATTTTCATGCGGTCACCCCGGTGCACAAGACGGACTGCTCACTGAGTATTGCACTGTGCTAAATGTAGATTGAAGGCATCTGCAGCTTCTGGTGTAACATCAAAGAGATTCAGGAATGGTACAGATTTAAATGCCTCCAGAACTTTAATTTGAATTGTAAATTGGCCATGTTGGTCAATGTATGCACATACACATTTTCCTATATGAACCGGAGCTTCTTTAATACAAGTCAATGAAGATGGAACACATCAGGGCCACCAGAAATATCAGTTACCCTCTTGCATAAAACCAGATAAATGTGACTGACAACAAACTGAGACTTCACACACCCAAATAAGTGAAACAAGACCTAAGCAGGCTCTTTCCACATGGATTATGAGATTGAGATCAGTTACTTTGGGCCATAACTCACTTTTTTGATGAATGTCAAGAAAGCAGCTAGAACCATAAGATTAGAACAGATGATGAAGTTAGTAACAATTTCTTGACTCATCAAGAAGTTAGACACAATTATCCATTACCACGTGCAAACAAGGCCCCTGGTGATTCAATAGTCACCTTTTATCTGATCATACTTTTATTTCAGAAGCAACCTCCTTTATTAAATAATTGTTTGCAAATAACAACTCATTAGATACCTCAATCCATAATAATTGGGATGCATTTAAAGCATCCTTTAGAGCTTTTACTATTGCCTATACTTAAAAAAAAAGAAAATTATTGACTGCCAAATATAAAGAAACCCTAACACTAATCAAAACTCTGGAACTCACATATTTTTCATCCAAATCCCAATCATCACTACAAGAATTAATTAAAGCTAAATCCACCCTGAATAAAATCGCCACTGTGGACGCTTGTAACATCCTTCTTAAAGTTAAATCAAAATTTCACGGAGGCCAAAGCAAAGCAGGGAAAATGCTAGCGAATTATTTAAAAATAAAATCAGAACGTAAAACCATCTGCCCTATCCATGCATAAACAAAGAATACACTCCTTTCATCTGATTCTGATATTATTAGTACATTTCAATCATATTACACTCTCTTATTCACAGAAACTACTAATCCTTCTAAAGAAGAGTTTATAGCATTTTTCTAAGCTAAGATATTCCTAAACCTAAATCTCTCCCAGATATCTTTTTGCCAACAGAGGAGGATATCTAATGCCCTCAAATCCTTGAAGAAATTGAAGGCTCCCGGCCCTGATGGCTTTTCAGTTGAATTTTTTTTAGCCTTTTCCTCAATTGTCGCACCTATATTATCAGAACTTTTTAATTCTTTCATATCCAGTTCTAAGGCTTGTGGTTCTTTTTTAGAAGCACTTATTATTGTTATCCCTAAACCAGATAAAGACCCTTCCTTCTGCAAAAAATTTCGCCCTATATCACTAATCAATTATGATTGTATAATTTTTGCAAAGATTTTGGCTTCCCGTTTGGAGAAAGTTATTCCCCTTCTCATTAACCCAGATCAGGCTGTCTTTGTCAAAGGACGTTTAGCCTCTGATAATGCCAGAATATTTTCTAATATTCTCACTCTTAGTAAAAAATACCCGTTTTTCCTAGCTGCATTATCTTTGGATGCTGAAAAAGCTTTTGATCGAATTAATTGGGAATTCACGTTACACACCTTACAATGGTTTGGATTTGGCCCAAAGTTTATTTCATATATCAAATTATTATATACAGATCCACAAGATTGTGTTTTTCTTAATGGTCTTTTTTCCCCATATTTTACTCTGCAAAGAGGTATACGTCAAGGGTGCCCTCTTTCACATTTACTTTTCTTGTTATGTTTGGAACCCTTCCTTGAACTAATTAGGATTAACCCTTTTATTACTGGTTTTACTCTGAAATCACACCAAATTAAACTTTCTGCATATGCAGATGATGTTCTTATTTATATGTCCAATCTTGTTACCTCTCTTCCCCCCTTTTTACATAACATTTCATCATTCTCTAAGGTTTCAGGATGTAAACTAAATTTCTCCAAGACTGAAATTTTACCTTTAAACTCAACATGGTACAGGCATATGTTTGATTCTACCAACTTTACACGGTGTCCTCAAAAAATTAAATACTTAGGCACATGGTTTTCCTCTACTGCTCATGATACACTATCCCATAACTTTAATGCTCTAAAACTCAAGATTACCAATCTGTTGACCTCTTGGTCTCCTTTATTTTTATCTTGGTGGGGCAGACTTGATACAATGAAAATGATGATTTTTCCCCATATACTTTTCACGTTGTCAATGATACCATTTAAAATTCCCGATTATTATTTTACATAGATTAATTCTATATGTACTATGAGGCACCAAAGACTTATTAAGCCAAGAGGGGGAGGAGGGGGCTGAGCAAGTCTGACAACACATGCATTTCTCTAAAAATCAGCCCAAGATGCACCTATGGTATAGTATAGTATGGTATGTTATGTTATGGTATGGTACTGAGAAAACCCATCCCCAGACAGCATTTGTTTGCAATAAGAAAAACACAATCAATTGCCAGTATGAACATCAAGATTGCACAAATTGTTTAAGCATAACATACTTTACAGAAGTTCAAAGTTGTACACACAACTAAACAAATAAAAACCAAACATATCAGAAGTTTTGTTCACCTAGAGTCATGTTTGACAACTTAACTGGCCCTTCCATCATCAGTTAATTTGATTGGAGTCTTTTCTGATACCTTCAGCCCCACCTCACAGAATTCATTCAGGACAGATTTACCCGCTCTCTGCACCAGGGCTCGACACTGACTCAAAAAACACCATCCACCCCATGGAGGGATCCCCCCCAATATCCTTCCAGTAGATGGTGCTGGACCACCTGGCCTTTACTATGAGCCCCAGCACAGGCACCATCTTCCCACCTCTCGGGGTAGTACTATGGAGTACTATGGAGCACACTTATAGGAATACAGAAAGTAGCAGGAGTGACCCCAGCCCCTTTGCTCATTGAAGGACCATTCTTAGGGCAAAAGTTATCCAAATCCAGAATGTGTCACTTTACTTTATGCTTCATGCCAAAGTGTCTGCCTGCCTTGAGTCAAATCTTGAGTCTTTCCTGCAAAATTCCACAAGACAGTGACCACATCTACACCTCCACTAACACTTGACCCTAGTGGAAGGGTGTGTGGGAGAAAGACAGAAGAGATCCAAGTGGCAGCTACCGGGCACCCATGCAGGAAAAGAGACTGACTGCGAAGCCCCCTTACCTTAAATTGTGGAGCCCTGCCCTCCTGCTGTTGCACCAACAGCCCTCTCCACCTCTTGGCCGGAAGCTGGGCTTTGCAGACTTTACTGGATCACCACAGTTGCCGCCAAACATTAAAACTCCCAACCCCCAGATGGGCCTGCACCTATTGCCATGGTCCCCCATGCAGGTGCCCTGTTCTGTTTCCGTTTGCTGAGTAATGGACAAGGTGGCATATTTGTATGGGCCCCCAAAATGTAGATTTCAAAGGTATTTACCATAAAGAAGTTGTTTTCCATGATAGTGGAAAAAGTAGTGTGTAGTTTAGCACTACTATTTTAGTGCCCCACTTAACTTAACTCCAGAAGTATGTAATAAAAAACAAATAGCTATGTAAGGGGTACATACATACTTATAACCATAATTTCTTCATCCATTGGTCTGTTCTCCAGCGATTCACATTTTGCTCCTGCCTACCAAAGCATAAATCACCAAAGAGTAATGGCTACCCCAATTCCAGAATTGGCTTCTTGGCTTCTTGCACTGCAGGTGATGGGACCATTCTTGATCATATGTTCCCATCCAACTAAAAAGAGAGTATTTCAGTCATATGGCTGGTGGACCAATACTTTGCTAACCTTTTTTCTTTTCATTCTTTACCATTTTCTTTTTTAGTCATCTTTACATGCCTAACTATGTCTTAAAATTACAGTAATTCCAAACAATAGTACCTTTTCTTAGGACCAATAGGCAGTAGCGGCTCCTTGAGGGAGTGCTGCGGGGCGGTGGGGCGGAGTGGGGGACCGGCAGGGTGGGGTGTAGTAAACTCCGGCATACAGCCGAACGGAGGTATATATCTGTAATATAGTTTATGCATAAAGGACAAATGTGTTAACTTATTTTCATGCGGTCACCCCGGTGCACAAGACGGACTGCTCACTGAGTATTGCACTGTGCTAAATGTAGATTGAAGGCATCTGCAGCTTCTGGTATAACATCAAAGAGATTCAGGAATGGTACAGATTTAAATGCCTCCAGAACTTTAATTTGAATTGTAAATTGGCCATGTTGGTCAATGTATGCACATACACATTTTCCTATATGAACCGGAGCTTCTTTAATACAAGTCAATGAAGATGGAACACATCAGGGCCACCAGAAATATCAGTTACCCTCTTGCATAAAACCAGATAAATGTGACTGACAACAAACTGAGACTTCACACACCCAAATAAGTGAAACAAGACCTAAGCAGGCTCTTTCCACATGGATTATGAGATTGAGATCAGTTACTTTGGGCCATAACTCACTTTTTTGATGAATGTCAAGAAAGCAGCTAGAACCATAAGATTAGAACAGATGATGAAGTTAGTAACAATTTCTTGACTCATCAAGAAGTTAGACACAATTATCCATTACCACATGCAAACAAGGCCCCTGGTGATTCAATAGTCACCTTTTATCTGATCATACTTTTATTTCAGAAGCAACCTCCTTTATTAAATAATTGTTTGCAAATAACAACTCATTAGATACCTCAATCCATAATAATTGGGATGCATTTAAAGCATCCTTTAGAGCTTTTACTATTGCCTATACTTAAAAAAAAAGAAAATTATTGACTGCCAAATATAAAGAAACCCTAACACTAATCAAAACTCTGGAACTCACATATTTTTCATCCAAATCCCAATCATCACTACAAGATTTAATTAAAGCTAAATCCACCCTGAATAAAATCGCCACTGTGGACGCTTGTAACATCCTTCTTAAAGTTAAATCAAAATTTCACGGAGGCCAAAGCAAAGCAGGGAAAATGCTAGCGAATTATTTAAAAATAAAATCAGAACGTAAAACCATCTGCCCTATCCATGCATAAACAAAGAATACACTCCTTTCATCTGATTCTGATATTATTAGTACATTTCAATCATATTACACTCTCTTATTCACAGAAACTACTAATCCTTCTAAAGAAGAGTTTATAGCATTTTTCTAAGCTAAGATATTCCTAAACCTAAATCTCTCCCAGATATCTTTTTGCCAACAGAGGAGGATATCTAATGCCCTCAAATCCTTGAAGAAATTGAAGGCTCCCGGCCCTGATGGCTTTTCAGTTGAATTTTTTTTAGCCTTTTCCTCAATTGTCGCACCTATATTATCAGAACTTTTTAATTCTTTCATATCCAGTTCTAAGGCTTGTGGTTCTTTTTTAGAAGCACTTATTATTGTTATCCCTAAACCAGATAAAGACCCTTCCTTCTGCAAAAAATTTCGCCCTATATCACTAATCAATTATGATTGTATAATTTTTGCAAAGATTTTGGCTTCCCGTTTGGAGAAAGTTATTCCCCTTCTCATTAACCCAGATCAGGCTGTCTTTGTCAAAGGACGTTTAGCCTCTGATAATGCCAGAATATTTTCTAATATTCTCACTCTTAGTAAAAAATACCCGTTTTTCCTAGCTGCATTATCTTTGGATGCTGAAAAAGCTTTTGATTGAATTAATTGGGAATTCACGTTACACACCTTACAATGGTTTGGATTTGGCCCAAAGTTTATTTCATATATCAAATTATTATATACAGATCCACAAGATTGTGTTTTTCTTAATGGTCTTTTTTCCCCATATTTTACTCTGCAAAGAGGTATACGTCAAGGGTGCCCTCTTTCACATTTACTTTTCTTGTTATGTTTGGAACCCTTCCTTGAACTAATTAGGAATAATCCTTTTATTACTGGTTTTACTCTGAAATCACACCAAATTAAACTTTCTGCATATGCAGATGATGTTCTTATTTATATGTCCAATCTTGTTACCTCTCTTCCCCCCTTTTTACATAACATTTCATCATTCTCTAAGGTTTCAGGATGTAAACTAAATTTCTCCAAGACTGAAATTTTACCTTTAAACTCAACATGGTACAGGCATATGTTTGATTCTACCAACTTTACACGGTGTCCTCAAAAAATTAAATACTTAGGCACATGGTTTTCCTCTACTGCTCATGATACACTATCCCATAACTTTAATGCTCTAAAACTCAAGATTACCAATCTGTTGACCTCTTGGTCTCCTTTATTTTTATCTTGGTGGGGCAGACTTGATACAATGAAAATGATGATTTTTCCCCATATACTTTTCACGTTGTCAATGATACCATTTAAAATTCCCGATTATTATTTTACATAGATTAATTCTATATGTACTATGAGGCACCAAAGACTTATTAAGCCAAGAGGGGGAGGACGGGGCTGAGCAAGTCTGACAACACATGCATTTCTCTAAAAATCAGCCCAAGATGCACCTATGGTATAGTATGGTATGGTATGTTATGTTATGGTATGGTACTGAGAAAACCCATCCCCAGACAGCATTTGTTTGCAATAAGAAAAACACAATCAATTGCCAGTATGAACATCAAGATTGCACAAATTGTTTAAGCATAACATACTTTACAGAAGTTCAAAGTTGTACACACAACTAAACAAATAAAAACCAAACATATCAGAAGTTTTGTTCACCTAGAGTCATGTTTGACAACTTAACTGGCCCTTCCATCATCAGTTAATTTGATTGGAGTCTTTTCTGATACCTTCAGCCCCACCTCACAGAATTCATTCAGGACAGATTTACCCGCTCTCTGCACCAGGGCTCGACACTGACTCAAAAAACACCATCCACCCCATGGAGGGATCCCCCCCAATATCCTTCCAGTAGATGGTGCTGGACCACCTGGCCTTTACTATGAGCCCCAGCACAGGCACCATCTTCCCACCTCTCGGGGTAGTACTATGGAGTACTATGGAGCACACTTATAGGAATACAGAAAGTAGCAGGAGTGACCCCAGCCCCTTTGCTCATTGAAGGACCATTCTTAGGGCAAAAGTTATCCAAATCCAGAATGTGTCACTTTACTTTATGCTTCATGCCAAAGTGTCTGCCTGCCTTGAGTCAAATCTTGAGTCTTTCCTGCAAAATTCCACAAGACAGTGACCACATCTACACCTCCACTAACACTTGACCCTAGTGGAAGGGTGTGTGGGAGAAAGACAGAAGAGATCCAAGTGGCAGCTACCGGGCACCCATGCAGGAAAAGAGACTGACTGCGAAGCCCCCTTACCTTAAATTGTGGAGCCCTGCCCTCCTGCTGTTGCACCAACAGCCCTCTCCACCTCTTGGCCGGAAGCTGGGCTTTGCAGACTTTACTGGATCACCACAGTTGCCGCCAAACATTAAAACTCCCAACCCCCAGATGGGCCTGCACCTATTGCCATGGTCCCCCATGCAGGTGCCCTGTTCTGTTTCCGTTTGCTGAGTAATGGACAAGGTGGCATATTTGTATGGGCCCCCAAAATGTAGATTTCAAAGGTATTTACCATAAAGAAGTTGTTTTCCATGATAGTGGAAAAAGTAGTGTGTAGTTTAGCACTACTATTTTAGTGCCCCACTTAACTTAACTCCAGAAGTATGTAATAAAAAACAAATAGCTATGTAAGGGGTACATACATACTTATAACCATAATTTCTTCATCCATTGGTCTGTTCTCCAGCGATTCACATTTTGCTCCTGCCTACCAAAGCATAAATCACCAAAGAGTAATGGCTACCCCAATTCCAGAATTGGCTTCTTGGCTTCTTGCACTGCAGGTGATGGGACCATTCTTGATCATATGTTCCCATCCAACTAAAAAGAGAGTATTTCAGTCATATGGCTGGTGGACCAATACTTAGCTAACCTTTTTTCTTTTCATTCTTTACCATTTTCTTTTTTAGTCATCTTTACATGCCTAACTATGTCTTAAAATTACAGTAATTCCAAACAATAGTACCTTTTCTTAGGACCAATAGGCAGTAGCTGCTCCTTGAGGGAGTGCTGCGGGGCGGTGGGGCGGAGTGGGGGACCGGCAGGGTGGGGTGTAGTAAACTCCGGCATACAGCCGAACGGAGGTATATATCTGTAATATAGTTTATGCATAAAGGACAAATGTGTTAACTTATTTTCATGCGGTCACCCCGGTGCACAAGACGGACTGCTCACTGAGTATTGCACTGTGCTAAATGTAGATTGAAGGCATCTGCAGCTTCTGGTGTAACATCAAAGAGATTCAGGAATGGTACAGCTTTAAATGCCTCCAGAACTTTAATTTGAATTGTAAATTGGCCATGTTGGTCAATGTATGCACATACACATTTTCCTATATGAACCGGAGCTTCTTTAATACAAGTCAATGAAGATGGAACACATCAGGGCCACCAGAAATATCAGTTACCCTCTTGCATAAAACCAGATAAATGTGACTGACAACAAACTGAGACTTCACACACCCAAATAAGTGAAACAAGACCTAAGCAGGCTCTTTCCACATGGATTATGAGATTGAGATCAGTGACTTTGGGCCATAACTCACTTTTTTGATGAATGTCAAGAAAGCAGCTAGAACCATAAGATTAGAACAGATGATGAAGTTAGTAACAATTTATTGACTCATCAAGAAGTTAGACACAATTATCCATTACCACATGCAAACAAGGCCCCTGGTGATTCAATAGTCACCTTTTATCTGATCATACTTTTATTTCAGAAGCAACCTCCTTTATTAAATAATTGTTTGCAAATAACAACTCATTAGATACCTCAATCCATAATAATTGGGATGCATTTAAAGCATCCTTTAGAGCTTTTACTATTGCCTATACTTAAAAAAAAAGAAAATTATTGACTGCCAAATATAAAGAAACCCTAACACTAATCAAAACTCTGGAACTCACATATTTTTCATCCAAATCCCAATCATCACTACAAGAATTAATTAAAGCTAAATCCACCCTGAATAAAATCGCCACTGTGGACGCTTGTAACATCCTTCTTAAAGTTAAATCAAAATTTCACGGAGGCCAAAGCAAAGCAGGGAAAATGCTAGCGAATTATTTAAAAATAAAATCAGAACGTAAAACCATCTGCCCTATCCATGCAGAAACAAAGAATACACTCCTTTCATCTGATTCTGATATTATTAGTACATTTCAATCATATTACACTCTCTTATTCACAGAAACTACTAATCCTTCTAAAGAAGAGTTTATAGCATTTTTCTAAGCTAAGATATTCCTAAACCTAAATCTCTCCCAGATATCTTTTTGCCAACAGAGGAGGATATCTAATGCCCTCAAATCCTTGAAGAAATTGAAGGCTCCCGGCCCTGATGGCTTTTCAGTTGAATTTTTTTTAGCCTTTTCCTCAATTGTCGCACCTATATTATCAGAACTTTTTAATTCTTTCATATCCAGTTCTAAGGCTTGTGGTTCTTTTTTAGAAGCACTTATCATTGTTATCCCTAAACCAGATAAAGACCCTTCCTTCTGCAAAAAATTTCGCCCTATATCACTAATCAATTATGATTGTATAATTTTTGCAAAGATTTTGGCTTCCCGTTTGGAGAAAGTTATTCCCCTTCTCATTAACCCAGATCAGGCTGTCTTTGTCAAAGGACGTTTAGCCTCTGATAATGCCAGAATATTTTCTAATATTCTCACTCTTAGTAAAAAATACCCGTTTTTCCTAGCTGCATTATCTTTGGATGCTGAAAAAGCTTTTGATCGAATTAATTGGGAATTCACGTTACACACCTTACAATGGTTTGGATTTGGCCCAAAGTTTATTTCATATATCAAATTATTATATACAGATCCACAAGATTGTGTTTTTCTTAATGGTCTTTTTTCCCCATATTTTACTCTGCAAAGAGGTATACGTCAAGGGTGCCCTCTTTCACATTTACTTTTCTTGTTATGTTTGGAACCCTTCCTTGAACTAATTAGGAATAATCCTTTTATTACTGGTTTTACTCTGAAATCACACCAAATTAAACTTTCTGCATATGCAGATGATGTTCTTATTTATATGTCCAATCTTGTTACCTCTCTTCCCCCCTTTTTACATAACATTTCATCATTCTCTAAGGTTTCAGGATGTAAACTAAATTTCTCCAAGACTGAAATTTTACCTTTAAACTCAACATGGTACAGGCATATGTTTGATTCTACCAACTTTACACGGTGTCCTCAAAAAATTAAATACTTAGGCACATGGTTTTCCTCTACTGCTCATGATACACTATCCCATAACTTTAATGCTCTAAAACTCAAGATTACCAATCTGTTGACCTCTTGGTCTCCTTTATTTTTATCTTGGTGGGGCAGACTTGATACAATGAAAATGATGATTTTTCCCCATATACTTTTCACGTTGTCAATGATACCATTTAAAATTCCCGATTATTATTTTACATAGATTAATTCTATATGTACTATGAGGCACCAAAGACTTATTAAGCCAAGAGGGGGAGGAGGGGGCTGAGCAAGTCTGACAACACATGCATTTCTCTAAAAATCAGCCCAAGATGCACCTATGGTATAGTATGGTATGGTATGTTATGTTATGGTATGGTACTGAGAAAACCCATCCCCAGACAGCATTTGTTTGCAATAAGAAAAACACAATCAATTGCCAGTATGAACATCAAGATTGCACAAATTGTTTAAGCATAACATACTTTACAGAAGTTCAAAGTTGTACACACAACTAAACAAATAAAAACCAAACATATCAGAAGTTTTGTTCACCTAGAGTCATGTTTGACAACTTAACTGGCCCTTCCATCATCAGTTAATTTGATTGGAGTCTTTTCTGATACCTTCAGCCCCACCTCACAGAATTCATTCAGGACAGATTTACCCGCTCTCTGCACCAGGGCTCGACACTGACTCAAAAAACACCATCCACCCCATGGAGGGATCCCCCCAATATCCTTCCAGTAGATGGTGCTGGACCACCTGGCCTTTACTATGAGCCCCAGCACAGGCACCATCTTCCCACCTCTCGGGGTAGTACTATGGAGTACTATGGAGCACACTTATAGGAATACAGAAAGTAGCAGGAGTGACCCCAGCCCCTTTGCTCATTGAAGGACCATTCTTAGGGCAAAAGTTATCCAAATCCAGAATGTGTCACTTTACTTTATGCTTCATGCCAAAGTGTCTGCCTGCCTTGAGTCAAATCTTGAGTCTTTCCTGCAAAATTCCACAAGACAGTGACCACATCTACACCTCCACTAACACTTGACCCTAGTGGAAGGGTGTGTGGGAGAAAGACAGAAGAGATCCAAGTGGCAGCTACCGGGCACCCATGCAGGAAAAGAGACTGACTGCGAAGCCCCCTTACCTTAAATTGTGGAGCCCTGCCCTCCTGCTGTTGCACCAACAGCCCTCTCCACCTCTTGGCCGGAAGCTGGGCTTTGCAGACTTTACTGGATCACCACAGTTGCCGCCAAACATTAAAACTCCCAACCCCCAGATGGGCCTGCACCTATTGCCATGGTCCCCCATGCAGGTGCCCTGTTCTGTTTCCGTTTGCTGAGTAATGGACAAGGTGGCATATTTGTATGGGCCCCCAAAATGTAGATTTCAAAGGTATTTACCATAAAGAAGTTGTTTTCCATGATAGTGGAAAAAGTAGTGTGTAGTTTAGCACTACTATTTTAGTGCCCCACTTAACTTAACTCCAGAAGTATGTAATAAAAAACAAATAGCTATGTAAGGGGTACATACATACTTATAACCATAATTTCTTCATCCATTGGTCTGTTCTCCAGCGATTCACATTTTGCTCCTGCCTACCAAAGCATAAATCACCAAAGAGTAATGGCTACCCCAATTCCAGAATTGGCTTCTTGGCTTCTTGCACTGCAGGTGATGGGACCATTCTTGATCATATGTTCCCATCCAACTAAAAAGAGAGTATTTCAGTCATATGGCTGGTGGACCAATACTTTGCTAACCTTTTTTCTTTTCATTCTTTACCATTTTCTTTTTTAGTCATCTTTACATGCCTAACTATGTCTTAAAATTACAGTAATTCCAAACAATAGTACCTTTTCTTAGGACCAATAGGCAGTAGCGGCTCCTTGAGGGAGTGCTGCGGGGCGGTGGGGCGGAGTGGGGGACCGGCAGGGTGGGGTGTAGTAAACTCCGGCATACAGCCGAACGGAGGTATATATCTGTAATATAGTTTATGCATAAAGGACAAATGTGTTAACTTATTTTCATGCGGTCACCCCGGTGCACAAGACGGACTGCTCACTGAGTATTGCACTGTGCTAAATGTAGATTGAAGGCATCTGCAGCTTCTGGTGTAACATCAAAGAGATTCAGGAATGGTACAGCTTTAAATGCCTCCAGAACTTTAATTTGAATTGTAAATTGGCCATGTTGGTCAATGTATGCACATACACATTTTCCTATATGAACCGGAGCTTCTTTAATACAAGTCAATGAAGATGGAACACATCAGGGCCACCAGAAATATCAGTTACCCTCTTGCATAAAACCAGATAAATGTGACTGACAACAAACTGAGACTTCACACACCCAAATAAGTGAAACAAGACCTAAGCAGGCTCTTTCCACATGGATTATGAGATTGAGATCAGTGACTTTGGGCCATAACTCACTTTTTTGATGAATGTCAAGAAAGCAGCTAGAACCATAAGATTAGAACAGATGATGAAGTTAGTAACAATTTATTGACTCATCAAGAAGTTAGACACAATTATCCATTACCACATGCAAACAAGGCCCCTGGTGATTCAATAGTCACTTTTTATCTGATCATACTTTTATTTCAGAAGCAACCTCCTTTATTAAATAATTGTTTGCAAATAACAACTCATTAGATACCTCAATCCATAATAATTGGGATGCATTTAAAGCATCCTTTAGAGCTTTTACTATTGCCTATACTTAAAAAAAAAGAAAATTATTGACTGCCAAATATAAAGAAACCCTAACACTAATCAAAACTCTGGAACTCACATATTTTTCATCCAAATCCCAATCATCACTACAAGAATTAATTAAAGCTAAATCCACCCTGAATAAAATCGCCACTGTGGACGCTTGTAACATCCTTCTTAAAGTTAAATCAAAATTTCACGGAGGCCAAAGCAAAGCAGGTAAAATGCTAGCGAATTATTTAAAAATAAAATCAGAACGTAAAACCATCTGCCCTATCCATGCAGAAACAAAGAATACACTCCTTTCATCTGATTCTGATATTATTAGTACATTTCAATCATATTACACTCTCTTATTCACAGAAACTACTAATCCTTCTAAAGAAGAGTTTATAGCATTTTTCTAAGCTAAGATATTCCTAAACCTAAATCTCTCCCAGATATCTTTTTGCCAACAGAGGAGGATATTTCTCTTCAAGAAATATCTAATGCCCTCAAATCCTTGAAGAAATTGAAGGCTCCCGGCCCTGATGGCTTTTCAGTTGAATTTTTTTTAGCCTTTTCCTCAATTGTCGCACCTATATTATCAGAACTTTTTAATTCTTTCATATCCAGTTCTAAGGCTTGTGGTTCTTTTTTAGAAGCACTTATTATTGTTATCCCTAAACCAGATAAAGACCCTTCCTTCTGCAAAAAATTTCGCCCTATATCACTAATCAATTATGATTGTATAATTTTTGCAAAGATTTTGGCTTCCCGTTTGGAGAAAGTTATTCCCCTTCTCATTAACCCAGATCAGGCTGGCTTTGTCAAAGGACGTTTAGCCTCTGATAATGCCAGAATATTTTCTAATATTCTCACTCTTAGTAAAAAATACCCGTTTTTCCTAGCTGCATTATCTTTGGATGCTGAAAAAGCTTTTGATCGAATTAATTGGGAATTCACGTTACACACCTTACAATGGTTTGGATTTGGCCCAAAGTTTATTTCATATATCAAATTATTATATACAGATCCACAAGAATGTGTTTTTCTTAATGGTCTTTTTTCCCCATATTTTACTCTGCAAAGAGGTATACGTCAAGGGTGCCCTCTTTCACATTTACTTTTCTTGTTATGTTTGGAACCCTTCCTTGAACTAATTAGGAATAATCCTTTTATTACTGGTTTTACTCTGAAATCACACCAAATTAAAATTTCTGCATATGTAGATGATGTTCTTATTTATATGTCCAATCTTGTTACCTCTCTTCCCCCTTTTTACATAACATTTCATCATTCTCTAAGGTTTCAGGATGTAAACTAAATTTCTCCAAGACTGAAATTTTACCTTTAAACTCAACATGGTACAGGCATATGTTTGATTCTACCAACTTTACACGGTGTCCTCAAAAAATTAAATACTTAGGCACATGGTTTTCCTCTACTGCTCATGATACACTATCCCATAACTTTAATGCTCTAAAACTCAAGATTACCAATCTGTTGACCTCTTGGTCTCCTTTATTTTTATCTTGGTGGGGCAGACTTGATACAATTAAAATGATGATTGTTCCCCATATACTTTTCACGTTGTCAATGATACCATTTAAAATTCCCGATTATTATTTTACATAGATTAATTCTATATGTACTAAGTTTCTTTGGAATAATAAACATGCTCGTATTGCCCTATCCAAGTTACGTCGCCCAAAAATGAGGGAGGTGTCAGATTTCCTGATTTTAAATTGTATCATAATGATTTTTTGATCCATCAATTTTATGCTATGTTTAAAGATTATCAGGATTTACCTAAACCTTCTTGGGTTACTGTTTCATTACAATATATTGTTTTTATGACTAATTGTACTTTTATTTCTAAATATCCAATTTTGAAATATTCTCATTACCTTCTATATACACTTTTCTTTAAGAATTTCGATAAATATCAACTTTTCCTCGCCTCCTCACTAGGATATAATAAACAAATCAAATGTTGTCACAAATCTTTTTACTACAAACATTATAAAGAAAAGGGTATTTTTTATGTTAACCAAAAGATTGTTAATAATAAGAAGTTATCTTTCATCATTTACAAGAGACTTTTAATTTACCTGATTCATGTATTCAATAATATAACATTCTAGCTTCAATACTACAGACCTATTTACAGAATTTCACTTCTCAGTCGGTTCCAACTTCATTCATATCTGATACACCCTTGTACCAAATTTCTTCAGACATTATTCCCAGTGCCTCGTTTATATATAGAACTTTATCTACACCTAATTCCACACGGGATAAATCAACTATTGAACTAGAATGGGAACAAGAATTATCCCAAACTTTGTCTGTTTCTCAATGGGACACGTTTTGGCAAAAACTTTTCAAGACATCCAAAGCTGCACATATCACACAATCCTTATATTTTATTTATAATAGAGTCGTTGTTACTCCCCTACTTTTACATACATTTAACCAATCAATCTCAACATCCTGTTGGTCATGTCTCAATGCCGAAGGCTCTTTAACACATTTACTTTACTATTGTCCTAAAGTTTATGCTTTCTGGAAAGCTGTTTGGTCAAAGTGTATATTGATTTTTTCCTATAATATTCAATTTAACATCCATAATGTATTTTTAGGGACTATGTAGCCTGATTTTGATCAAACCATCTCTAAATCGATTCTATTCGATCTATTTATTGCTGTAGCTTTTAAGGTTATATTAACATGTTTGAAAGACAATTCTAAAATATCCTTTTTACTCTGGTGGAATTTGATATGTGATGAGCATAGAATTGCCTACTTATCTGTCATCGAATTTACCTTCTAGTTTAACTTATTTCTTTATATCCAATATTGTCTCTTTAATTTCCTTTTCTTTCCTTTTCTTTTCTCTCCCTTCTTCTTTTCCTATCTCTCTATATCTCTTTTTATTTCTTCCCTCCTCTTTCTTTTTTCTTATAAAAAATGTTTCTTATAATATTATATGCTCACTCATATTTTCACTGGTTTTTTTAGTATACCAGTACAAAGTTCAGTACTATTTTTATTGTATGCTATTTATTTGTTAATTTTTAGGAGTACCGATACAAGTGTTATACAATCTATTCATCATATACTTTTGGTTCACTCATTTGCTGATGATATTAATATATAACTGTATGCTTTTATTTTCATCTGAACAGAATATTATATTTGTATGCCTGTGTTATTTATCTTTAATAAAAAATTATTTAACAAAAAAAAGAAGTTAGACACAAAATAACGTCTTGAATTGCAGTTGCGGCTGATGTGGTCTTTAAATGGGGCGACAGCGCGGGGGAAGGCAGTGGGTTGGGCACACGCGGGGGAAAAAAAATGCTTACCTGCATTCAGCTGCTTCCATGCTCTTCTGGCCTCTGCTCCTTCTCAACCTCGACTCCCGGCATGCCACAGGGACCCCTACGCCAATGCAGATGCCATAGTTAGGTGCTCACTAAGGCCCTATGACCTTCTGCTTGTTCTCCACCTCAGCTGTAAAGTACAGCTCGGTTGGAGAGATCAAATTGTGCTTGACGGTTTGGCCAGCCTTAGATGGCCGGCCAAACTGTCATGTGCACTTGAAGCTGTGCCATCCACTCCTCCTCCTTCCTGCGGTTGGGTCGACAAGTGGGAATGGACTGCCCATCTTTGGCTAAGCAGCAGGAGGTAAGCGAGGAAAAATAAAATGATAATAGCCCTTGTTATTATAATTTTTTTTTCATGTTACACATCACAAGCAGTGGAGCAATGCTGCTCTGCCTTAGCAGAGAGGTCGCCGCTGTTAAATTGTCCCCTAATGAATACCACAAATGATAAGGACATTTTAATTTTTATGATATGAAAGGATGTGTTACCTCTAAAAGCAATGCACATGTATGAGTAAATGTAAAGTAATTAACCTATAGTTGAATAATAACTTGAATGTAATGACTATTTTGCACGATGCTCGGCTTGGACACATACAAACTACATTATTGCTGTACAAGTGGCATTTTCACACCTGTGTTACAGGCTGTGTTATCAACATGTGAAATATCGAACTGGTGTTTGCATAAACGAGATACACACACGCAGCCAAATATTCCTGCTACTTATTAGCCACTGGCATTCCCTACAGAGGTCCAGTGCCTGTCCACTCACATCTCTTCAAGAGAGGTGATAGTATTACATTGTTTCTGGACTCTTATATACTATGTTGCCATATTTGCACATCCATTCCCTTTCCTAGTACAAGACCCGCCTTTGCTGTCATTTTATACATTAGAGGGCTATTCACAAAAGTAAACTTACACATCAGGAAATCTACACGTGTAAGTTCAGTCTACACTTTGCAGTATATTTACTACTATAGGCTTTTCAACCTTTACGAGTGTAAGTTTACTACAAAGTGTAGACTTACATGTCTCCACCCCTCTGAACTCAGGGGTTGGAGCCTAATTTACAAATGTAAAGATACTACTCGTAACTTTTCATATGTAGGCAGACACCTCTTCCACTGGGATGTAAATATACCTATGGTAAGGTATGGAGAAAAGTTTAAAAGTTTGTTAAAATTAAAGAAATGAGGAATTATCTTTAGATACACATTAATGTCTCAAAATAGAAGAACAACAGACACAACATGCTACAGAATTTTTAACTTAACTTTAATTAAATATTTAGTTATTTTGAGTATATTAAATTTAAATTATTTTACTTACGATTTAAATACAAAATACCCACCTAAATGTAAAAATTTAACTTATTTATTTACATGGTAAAAATTATTCAAAGCAATGTGCTGAATAAATGTAAATTAAATTCACTATTTTATTAAAACATTAAACTTACATTCATTTTTACATTTTTAAAAGGTAGTAACATATTTTATAACAATTATTTATACATATAGATGTATAGTGAATAATTGGATATAGAAAAAGTTGTGTCTGCCATTTTAGGACTTGAGGACTCGGTCCCCATGTCCTACAAAGTAAAAAACAAAAATTATAAGGGGCAGGGTAGGGCAACCTTTGACCCCACGGGCCTTTAGGGGGTCCCTGGGGTCAATGATTTTTTTTCATGATTCTGCCAAACCGCTGATCCGACATGAAAACCAGAGTGGCTCTCATGTAATGCACAGGTGAACGGTGTGTTCACAGCGTCACAAAAAAAGAGTGGACCCAGGTTTTGCTGAACCACAACGGTTGGGTGTCCATGGGGGGTTGGGCATAGGGCCTGACCATCCTCAACCCCATGCTGTTCATAGTGCTGGGTTGGTATGTTAGGTATGGTAATAATCTATCACTTTACATTACAAAATCCCTAGAAATTCAATGAAAAAAACAAAGATTAAAATTAAGTTATAGTTACATATGGAAATAACATCTTACTTTACATTTAAAACACCTTACAAATGCACAGGAAAAAATAACGGATAAAGTAATGCTATAGTTAGGTGAAAATGTCAATTAAAACAAAACCTTTTAAACTATAAAATATACTGAAATTTACCACTATAAATTAACGGAAGAAACTATAACTCACTTCCCCACCATGCAGTGCTTATGACCTCACATGCTACATCTCTTATGGCATGTTGTGTGACATTACAAATAACATCACTGTTGCCATCTGAAATGACATTATTAATGACAACATTATTCATGGAGGGCGGGGGAGTTGTTGCCTGTTTAGTTAACTATAATAGGTGGCTTTTAGTGGTTTAACAATAATGTAAGTTTAACCTTTGTAGTTTCAGAGAAAAACAAAACAACAAAAAAAGCAAAAAATAAATAATTATATATATGATGTGATCAAGGTTACTTGTTAACCGAAACGCCTCATGCCTAAGTAAACCGTATGAAGAGATAATAAATCTTCCTGGAATACTTACTTGCTGCTTGGTGGTCCGTTATTCTGTGGTCCAAACGCTGTTTACAGAAGCTGCGAGGATATATATATATATATATATATATATATATATATATATATATATGACGCTCGAAACTCTTTGCATATAGTTCAAAAGAGGCAGCACTCACAACCCAAGAGGTGTCCAGTTATTTTATTCGTAGGGAACAAAAAAGCACAGACGCGTTTCGGCGTTAGCCTTCGTCAGTGTGTCACTCGTTAGTTTCAAACATCCCATAGAAATACGAAAATCTGTAAATGTTAACATAGACATAGGACTATCACCCTTTGTGCCTCTATGGGCGCCATGTTGGAAGGGTGTTCATCCAGATAGTGGGTCTGTTATAATTCATTCATTAATACTAAGGTGAAAATAAAGCCGTGGATCGGCTAATGTCCTATGTTCAAAGGTACGATGTCATATTTACAGAGAAACAGTGCAAAAAATAATAATAATAAATATAGTCTCAAACATATAAAGAGGACGTTCAAATGCAGGGGCGTAAGGAAAAAATTACACATGTATGTACGATATATCCATAATGGCCAGAGAGGCAATCCAAAACTCTCAACTATACTCCTAGAGGGTGCACAAGTCTGACACCGTTCATCCTTAAGCTGCTATACATCACATTTTACTCAGGTTATTTAAAGCCCATAGTGGAAAACAGCAAAAGAAAAACAACATACTTTTCTATCAGTTCAGATTCCAATCTGGCCCAAATCAAATTCCATACATACATGTTTTCATATATTGAATATATACCTATCTACATAATTACGTCCTTACTTTGAACTGACATTCCAAGCGGAATGGGTAGAACGCAGTGTAGTGGTGTTCTACATGAAATGTGATTTACATTTCATTCCAACAAAGAGAGTTGATATTTTGGGATTTTTTGATATTGTTAGAATACAGTATTTACACTATCCACAAAATATACAAAATATACAGTATACAAAATATACAGATGGTCTTAAGGCTGGCAGTATATAGGTAGGGCTTTACATGGGGCTTACTAAACACCATGGTTTATTTCCCTAAATGACATGAAAGTTCCTCACCGCTATTCATCCCTCCCGGATGTTTAGCCGAAAGGTCTACGATGTATCTCGACTCGAGTCTACTGAGTCTCCTTAAGCGGTCACCTCCTCTTACGTTTGGTGGGACAATGTCCAATCCAAAGAATCGCAATTTTGTGCGATCTTTGTCATGTTCCTCAGCAAAGTGCCAAGCAACCGGGTATGAAATATCTACTTTTTCGATTGCTCGCTGGTGTTCGAGAATCCTCAGTTTGAGTTCCTTAATAGTGCTGCCTATGTAGCTCAGGCCACATGGGCAGACTAAACAGTAAACTACAAACTGGGTACTGCATGTGATAAAGTGCTTGATTTGCACTTTCTTGCCGGTGTCTGGAATGACATATGATAGTACACGTCTGCTGCCACTGCATGCCTTGCAGTGACCGCAAGGAAAGAAACCAGCCATCTGCTTTAAAGAGTTGGTTTTAGGAGGTAGTTTGTCAAGATGACTTGAAACTAACATGTCGTTTAATGACCTTGCCCTACTGAACGTAATTAAGGGATGTGTGGGTAGGTCATCCTTTAATATACTGTCAGTCTTCAGTATGTGCCAGTTCTTGTTAAGCATAGCTTTCAGATCTTTAGCTCCCCTAGAATACGGAGTAATTAATCTGAATTTTCCACTCTCTTTGTTGGTGTTTCTGTTTTTCGTCACATTAGGATCATCTGTAGCCAGCAAAGTATTTCTCTGTATCCTCCTTACCTTATTCAGAGTCTTTTTCAATAAGGTATTGCCATAACCCCTCATTGAAAATCTCGCTAGGCATTCCGAGGCAGCCGCCTCGAAATCAGATTCTTTGGAGCAGTTCCTGCGGATTCTGAGCAGTTCTCCGTAGGGAATGCTGTTTTTAGTGGGGTGGGATGGCTGCTGCTGGCAAAAAGTGTGGAATTACCAGCAGTTTCTTTTCTGTACAGAGTGGTCTGCAGGAGATTGTCTTCAATGTACACTCTCAGGTCCAGATACTCCGCTGCCACCTGACTCACTGAACCCGAGAAGTGCAAATTGAGGCCATTGGTGTTAAGAATCTTTATGAATTCCTCTGCCGTATCCATCCCTCCATCCCAGACGATAAACAAATCGTCAATATAACGATACCAGCATTTTACTTGTCCTGTGTCTGTACCAACTGTGCAGCTTCTGGGCACCTGCTCCTCCCACCAGCCAACGAACAGGTTCGCGTAGCTGGGAGCGAAGCAGGTACCCATCGCCGTCCCTGAGGTTTGTATGTACAGCTGGTCCTCAAAGAGGAAAATGTTGTTAGACAGACAGAATTCAATGAACTCTAAAATCATTTCGTTGTGACGTGCATATTTCATTTGGCGTTGTTCTAGAGCATGTGCAACCGCTTCGAGACCCTGCTTGTGATCTATACAAGTGTATAGACTTGTAATGTCTAAAACCATTATTAGGTATCCAGAGTCCCATCTTAGTTCCTGGATCTTAGTCAGGAAGTCTTTCGTGTCTCTTATATATGATTTTTGCTTGATCACCAATGGAAATAAAACGTTATCAACAAAACGGGACAAGTTCTCCGTCAAGCTGCCAATCGATGATATTATTGGACGGCCAGGGGGATTTATCATGTTCTTATGTAACTTGGGGAGATGGTAGAAGGTTGGTAACATAGGGGTGTGGTTCCTTAGGAAGAGGTTCTCATCTTTCCCGAGCATATTCAGAATATACAATTTTTGTATTAGTGCATCATAGTTGATGATGCTTCTTTGGTACGCTGTGTTCGTGCATTCCTGGTAAAAGCTTCTATCAGCGAGTTGCCTTAATGCCTCAATACGGTATTGATCTCTGCTCATTAGGACCACATTACCCCCTTTGTCCGAGGGCTTGATTACCAGGAGTTTATCATCCATCAGATTCTTTATTGCTTGGCGTTGACATTCCGTGATGTTATTTGTTGCATGAGTTGGTTGCGATTTCCTGTAGTTAGTTAGGTCTCTTTTCATTGCCTCTGTGAAAACATCGACTGCGTCCCATGATGCTTGTGGTACAAAGGTCGATGCCGGTTTAAACGAGCTCTCCTCTCTTACTTGTTCCACCCCTTGTAGAACAGCTCGTTGAGCAATGGTCAAGTTTGCCAGTTCGTGATCGGGCTCTTGGTCCAACCGTAAGTCCTCTAATGCTTCGATAGCTGGTAAATCTTTGGAGCTGAGTATGTCCATCTCATTAACTTTAGTAGTTTTCTTGTTAGTTTTTAAATGCGGACGCATTTTAAAATGTTTATGGAGCTTCAGCTTCCTAGTAAATCGAAACAGATCAATTCTGGTCTGTGTATACTCGAGGTCATTCGTTGGACAAAAGGTGAGACCTAAACTTAAGACTTCAGTCTCCGCTTCCGTGAGTACCCTTGATGTCAGATTCACTACAGTGAGACTGGCAGAGTCAGTATTGTCATCAAGATTCACATTTGTTGTTTCTTGGTCGTCCGGCGGTTCTGCCATGAGGAAGCTCTTGCATTTCCTCTGCCTCCTCTTCCCGCCACCTGCCCTCCTCGTCCTCCTCCTCTGGTTGATGTTGTTGTGGTATCTGCATCCGCATCGGGCGGCTTGTTTTTGCCACCCCTTAGCCAGGAGCTTTTGATCACCTCGTACTCTTCCTGAAAAGGAGTCTTCTTTGGGCGGGCCCCTTGTAGATCATACATTGCACCTTGTGAATCCAAGTCATTCTGCCTCCGTTGTTCGTCTCCCGACTCGTTCTCAGTCAGGTCTGATTCAGAGGTAACGAGTTCTATCTCCGGTGCTCCGCTTGTGGTGGTTACCATGGTTCTTTTCTGGAGAGCCTTACGTGGGGCATCATATTTCTTAGCGTAAGTGAGTACACGCCCGGTTGCGTAGTCGTTGGCATCGCGCTCATATTTTTCTTGCTTGCGCGTTCTTATCTTTTGTTCATACTTCGCTAATCTCGTCTTCATCTGGTCCCTAATCTGGGTTATTAATGCCTTTACTCCATTATCCATTTCTTTACCTAGCTCCTCATTGATCAGATCAATTTCCGCCAGTATATATGAACACAAAGTTGTAGCTGTTCCCAAGCCTCAGTGTCGGCGGGCTCACGGCAGGGGTAGCCACCCCCTTAAATCGAACACGTCCAAACCAGCGTCTTCCTTCCTAGTATTTACAGAAAAGAACCACACAGGAGCCGTGGCCTCTATCAAAGTGCAGGTTTTATTCCAGACACAACGTCCTACGCGTTTCGGAGTGAAAGTACTCCTTCATCACGGGCAAAAATTGTGCATTTCAACAAGAATAATAAAGTAAAGTAATGTGTCACGTGATACAACAACATAAACAAAATACTTCGTAGTCATACTTCCTTCAATTAATTAAATCAAGTTGAACAATATATATTATTCATTTGGTATATTGTATGTTCTTTTTTATGTTCTATTTTGGCGAGTGGCAACTTGCTAGCGTCATATTCAAATTTTGCTCAAAAATAATGCTGGCGACCCGCATTTGCAAAGTTAATTAAAAAATACAGATCGTGTGTTTGGTCCTTAACAAAATTATAACCAATGGTTTCATATTAGATTAACACCATTACTATTGATGTTGTCATTGCCAAGTGCTTTACAAAACAAAGTAAAGTAAAATGATTAGTCACACTATAATCGGCAAACACGAGACTCGAACCCTCGGTCTCAAAAGTCAAAGCATTTCATCAGCCTGTTAAACGCTTGTGCTAAATAGTTTCACCATACTCAGAATGGAATTTCCGTGGTGTCATGCACAGTATTTATGGTGTCAGAAACCATGCTCCATATATAAATGTAACCAAATAACGATTGCAAGTATTGCCCAAGTGGGCCAAAACTGCTCATATAGGACAATTCATAGTTCATGTTATGTTTGGGTCGAACAAAATCTTGCCCAAGTGGGCTGATACTCTTGGTCAGCAGGTAGTCTTTCATCACTCACTCTTATACAACGGTAACATCTAGGAAGATAAGATAAAGTCGTGTTAAAATCTTCATAGCCAAAGAGGTGGTTTCTGAAGAGAACGCACAAAATTCTAAAAACACAATCAGAATAGTAGCAGCAACATTAATTACAGATGATAAAATTAAATTCAATTCAATGTAAATGCACAGACAATTCATCGTCCATATTCAACCCATGGGGCACATGGTGTTAAATCTGATAATGAATTTGGACTCTAACTTCCTCAGTTCGAGCAGTCTATTTCCTCCCCTCATATTGGGAGAAACACAATCAATGGCTGCAAATTTGGCAAGGTTGGCTTTGCTTTTATGGTACTCATGAAAATGACGGGCTACCAGATAGGTTTTGTCATTGTTACTGATTGCCCTTAAGTGCTCTAACGCTCTTTTTTTACCTTTGTGGATGGTGCTCCCAATATAGTATTTTGAACATGGACATTTGAGGGTGTAGATGACATATTCGGCATTACAATTAAGGTGTTTTTGTATGACCCATGGAGCCTCATTATCATGAAATTTCAAGGATTTAATGCTGTTACTGAATTTACAGGCCTTGCATTGATTACAAGTGAAAAAGCCTTTAACCGCATTCTTTTTTGCTGGAGTTGGGATCATATTGCTGCACAGCTGATCACGTAGTGACTTAGGTTTTCGAAAGGTTAAAGAAGGATAATCTCCTATACAATCTTTCAGGTCATTGTCAGTTTTTAAGTCCTCCCAAAACTTATTGAGGCTTTTTCTAACTTCCCAGGCATGTGTGTTATAAGTCGTGATGAATCTTATTGTTTCCTTAGGCTTACTCACAGATTCATCTAGTTTGGGAAATATAAGCTCTTGACGATTGAGAGCATCCACTCTATTGATGGCTTTTTTGACTATTTTAGAACTATAGCCTCGTGTCAGGAATCTTTCACTCATAATTTCTTTCTCTTGTTCAAATTTCTTAGTTGTACTACAATTTCTCCAGCATTATTTTTGAACAAAATTTGAATATGACGCTAGCAAGTTGCCACTCGCCAAAATAGAACATAAAAAAGAACATACAATATACCAAATGAATAATATATATTGTTCAACTTGATTTAATTAATTGAAGGAAGTATGACTACGAAGTATTTTGTTTATGTTGTTGTATCACGTGACACATTACTTTACTTTATTATTCTTGTTGAAATGCACAATTTTTGCCCGTGATGAAGGAGTAGTTTCACTCCGAAACGCGTAGGACATTGTGTCTGGAATAAAACCTGCACTTTGATAGAGGCCACGGCTCCTGTGTGGTTCTTTTCTGTAAATACTAAGAAGGAAGACGCTGGTTTGGACGTGTTCGATATATATATATATATATATATATATATATATATATATATATATATATATTTCAGCTCCTTTGGTACACCAGCCTGCTGCACTCGAAACGGGTGCCTGTTGGGCGGGGTTGTTCTTGCCAATTTATCGTGCTCACAATTCCTCGGGTAACAGTACCCGTTAAAGGATGACAGCACTCACAGAGGCATATAATCAGAGCATCACGGATTATCATCTTTTGATTTCCTCTTGGTACAAGAAGAACATGTTGGATTCAGATGAACATCTATTTTTACGATGCCTAAACCCAATCATCCCTACAACTTATTATTACCTGCCAAAGGTACATAAAGATATAAGGAACCCTCCCGGGAGACTGATTGTTGCCTCAAAAGGCAGTTTAACTGAACATTTGTCTATGTATATTGAATTTTTTTCACTCAACATGTGACTAAATTGAAATTGTATATGAGGGATACAAAAGATTTCCTTAACAACATAGAGAAGAACCAGTGGAAAGAGGGTTTCTGTTTAATGGTGCTTGATATCACCAGTCTTTATACCAGCATTGCTCATATGGATGGTTTAAAAGCTTTGAAGTACTTTTTGGAGTATCGTGCTTTAAAATACTTTGAACATAGTCGCATGATATTTGAATTCAGCAATTTCAGTTTGACTCACATTATATTTTTGTTCCAGAAGCAGCTATTTAGACCAGTGTTTGGTACAGCGATGGGCACCTGCTTCGCCGCCAGCTACGCACGTCTTTTAGTGGGCTGGTGGGAGGAGCAGGTGGCCTGGAGGACACATAATCAGATTTGGAACAAACAAATAATAGCTTGGTATCGTTATATTGACAACCTTTTCATTGTTTTTGATGGTTCCATGGAGGTGGCTAGCTCATATATAGAGGTTCTAAATTGCAATGATATAAATTTGAAATTTACAGGAGATGTGAGCACTAAGGAGGTCAACTATTTAGATCTTACAGTGTATATATCAGAGGGACGACTACACACTAAGCTTTTCAGGAAGATAACTGCAGGAAATTCCACCCTTTTTGCCACTAGCAGTCATCCCTAAAAGCTTACTAATAGTATCCCCTCTGGGGAACTGTTAAGATTAAAGAGAAACAACACCAGTGATCGAGAATTCCAGAAGGCAGCTAAATCCAGCATGCAACGCTTTAGAGTGAGAGGCTATAGTGAAACAGTTCTATCACAGGCCCTATTAAGAGTTAACTGTATCAAAAGGGGAGAACTACTGATTGACAAGAATATTAGGAAGACCGACAATGGGTCTTTCAGGATGATCATTACTTGCTCAGATAACGCCAACCAATTGAAGAGGATACTGCGTAAGAATTGGCACATTTTTTTTACTGATAATGTCATGGGGGAGGATTTACCATCGAACCCCTTAGTTACATTTAGGAAAGCCAGATCCCTGAAAGATAACTTGGTACACAGTTATTATAATTTAGAACCCAAGAAAACAACCCTGAGAGCACTCAACAGATTTTATCCGTGTGGGAAGTGCAAAGCATGCAAAAAGAGTAAACGTACTCTATCATATACTGTTCCAACACTGATTAAACCTAAAAGAATCATGAAATTCCTTACCTGTACCACTCCCTATGCCATATATAGTCTGGGGTGTCTGTGTGCGCGCCGATACATCAGAAGCACCATTCATCCTGTGAAAACACAGATACTGGAACATATGAGGGCAATTGCTAATGTTGATGAGTATTATCCGGTTGCAACACATTTCGACAAAGTACATGGACGTAATAGGGATCTTTTGACATACTACTGCCTTGACCATGTATTAGCTAATCCAAGAGGAGGAGACATGATACAGAGATTGAGATGTTTAGAATCACGCTATATCATAGATTTACAGATTAAGAACCCCTTGGGTCTTAATGGAAGTGAAGAACTTGCAGTACATCTGGGTTAAGTAACTGTTTTTGGTCTGATTCTATCATCTGGTCATTTCATGATCTTTATGTTGATTATGACATCCAAGGCTTTGGATGCCACTAAATGTTTTTTGAGATACCAGATTGGTAAAATGTAGTCATATATATACATAAAAAAATTGCCTTGAAATGTATAACTCCATGAACTATGTTGATGCTGAATGAATTCATTGATACTTAAGAATTGAATACAGGTATAATGAGTGAGCAATAAGGCCCATTCATGGTGTAATGGTTCAAATGCACTAATGAATCTCTCATATTATAATGTGTATATAAAATGTTAGTTTTAAATGTGGGGAGCCCATCTATGGGCATTATCAAGTAATCCTCAATATGTATGCATTTAATGGAGAGATTATTTAACAGATGCAATATTAATTGCATTAAGTTGCATTCTCGCTATTCAAAGATGGCAGAACCTTTTCAATTGCTTTATGGTGCGCTAAGTGATTGGTCGGTTCTCTGTGTTGTATGCCCGGAAACTGACAATATGCTTGGTTGTATAAATAAGCAATGGCGGCTGCGGCGTGTCGTGCAAATATTAACGAAGGCTAAGCGTCGAAACGCGTCTGTGTTTACGGACTCCAAGTTTGAATAAACTCCTGGATTCTACCCCGCGAGTGGTGTCATCCTTTAACGGGTACGATTACCCGAAGAACTGTGAGCGATATATATATATGTATGTATGTATGTATGTGTATATATATATATATATATATATATATATATATATATATATATATATATATATATATATATATATATATATATATATATATATGTTCCCAAATTTGTTCTACAATGAGAACGCACTCTCATTGCAGAACAAATTTAGGAACATTTAAATTACGGCGGGTTCGGCCGTAGAGAACTGCACCACTTGACAGAACGATGCAAGTCTTCAGGAGATGGAACCTCTCTTTTTCCTGGGAGGCACAGCAGCACTCCTGATGGAATGGAGGCGCAATTCAACCTCGAGACCCACTGGAGGGTTTTAAAAAAATGACTGGTCCTGTACTATGGTGAAATGCAGAACCCAATGCGGGGAAAATCGGCTTTGAAACGGACTACAACTCCCAGTGTGCAAAATGAAATAAATCTAATGGGATGGGCACACCGGAAGCCCTTAAGTTAATTGAACACACGAGGGGAAGCTGTGGCTGCCATGAAAGGCTGCATTTGCACTTGCCTATGAAAAAGAAGCACAAAGCTTCGAAACGCGTCGGCAGAAGGATTGAAATAATTGGGGTGTTCTGTGACCCTCATGAGAAAATAAAAGGTTGTTACCTGGCTGCTGTGGTGTGCGTTCTCATTGCAGAACAAATTTGGGAACATTTAAATTACGGCGGGTTCGGCCGTAGAGAACTGCACCACTTGACAGACCGATGCAAGTCTTCGGGAGATAGAACCTCTCTTTTTCCTGGGAGGCACAGCAGCACTCCTGATGGAATGGAGGCGCAATTTAACCTCGAGACCCACTGGAGGGTTTTAAAAAAATGACTGGTCCTGTACTATGGTGAAATGCAGAACCCAATGCGGGGAAAATTGGCTTTGAAACGGACTACAACTCCCAGTGTGCAAAGTGAAATAAATCTAATGGGATGGGCACAACGGAAGCCCTTAAATTAATTGAACACACGAGGGGAAGCTGTGGCTGCCATGAAAGGCTGCATTTGCACTTGCCTATGAAAAAGAAGCACAAAGCTTCGAAACGCGTCGGCAGAAGGATTGAAATAATTGGGGTGTTCTGTGTCCTTCATGAGAAAATAAAAGGTTGTTACCTGGCTGCTGTGGTGTGCGTTCTCATTGCAGAACAAATTTGGGAACATATATATATATATATATATAAATATATATATATATATCTATCTCCTGCGCATTCCACCCAATGCTTGCAGATCCTTCACAAAGACTGGAGCACGGACCATCCAATGAGTGCTTACAAAACTCTTTATTTTTCCATTACCGGTAGTCAGCCATTACGGGTTTCAGCCCCGGAGGGCCTTGATCACATGACAATGGCAGTAGGAAGTTATAGTTAGGACCCAAGTTCCACAGGTGGAGCATTTTTTTGTTTTGTCAATAACTTTGGCGTCACTTTATGAATCTTAACAGAATTTTCAAAAGTTATACTTCAGTGGGTCCAGCTGCTGTGTTGAAAGTTTCGGGGTGATCCGTCAAGCAGGGGCAGAGAAAAAAGAGGGGTCTCAAAACACGTTTTCCCCATGTTAATTCCTATATGACTTTGAATATGACTGCAGCCCAAACCGCTGGATGGAATTATACCAAATTTGGCAGAAAAATCGCCTATCAATGCTGAAATCTGATTGGCTGCCAACACTTCAAACAGGAAGAGTTGGTAGCCATCTTGGAACTCAGCTTGAATCCGAGTCCCACAAAAAAAGATTAAAAAAAGAGACCCCACCACAGAGAAAAAGTATTATTTAAAATAAAAATCTGAGAAAAATCCATGGCCGGATCCATTAACCCCTTCCATGCTCATGACGGAACCATTCCGTCATGAGTCACGGTTGGGCTGTGCGGATGACGGAATGGTTCCGTCACGACCACGCCCGCGATTGGAATGTCCAGCACAGGGCTGGAATTTCTGCCGCACGCAAGCAGTTAATTTTTCCAAGATTGAAAAAAAATGAATCCGGTCTTCTTTGCTTGTACTTTATTTGCCCTCTTGTGGGCCACATTCCTGTGGAAATTGGTGCCTGGAAAAGGAGGTGCCCCCCACCTAGGGCTTTTAGTAGCCCCAGGGACTGCCACCTCCCAGGGGCTTTATTGAATACAGTGCAGGGGCAGCATGGACCCCCTGCTGCCATGGGAACTGCTAACTCCCGGTGCAAATTTAACAAAATAATTAAGTGGGCCCCAGGGACCACCACCTTCCCGGGGCTAAAGTAAATGTTGGAGTGGGGCCACGCGGTCCCTCTGCTTGAGCCATACATGACTCTGGGGACTGCCACCCTCCAGGGATAGCTCCTGCAATGTCCCGGGGAGACATTGCAGTATGTTGTGGCTTGGTGGTCGTTTTCCGCCAAGCCACAGAAAACGCTCCACTTTTGGCAAGCGATAGCTCACAAATGGTCTTGCTTGCTGAATTAGGAGCGTTTGTCTGTTTCCCTGCCCACTGTCAAGTGAGCAGGGAAACAGACAAATTGATTTGAGATTCATGGAGCTGTATGTTTAGCGATGCCAGCTCCAGCAGGAGATGGCAAGCATGTAAGTAATGCGGCGGCCTTGAGGCTCCCCCACAGTCCACACAGAGAGGCAGGCCCAAGGAGATGGGGTCCCCGGGTCAGATTTTAGCTTGTGGAGGGGGCCATTTTTTAAATATATATATAAATGCTGCACCCTGGGGATAGTGTCCCTGGGGCTGAAATTAGGCCAGGGAAGGGGGGCCAAGTTGGTCTCCCAAATAAAAAAATTAAAAAATGACCGGCAAGTCACCGGAGGCCCCCACCACTCTGCAAACGTGCCACCTGATGCACAACTGGTTGGGGTGTGAAGTCCCTTTGACTCTAGAGTGTCCTTAGGGGCCAACAAGCCCTCCTGTTAGCACCAGTAAGTCCCACACAGCAGAACTGCTGAGAGGACTTCGGAGGCCTAGCCCCCTTTCTTTCCCATTTTGCAAACATACCTTGTGGTGAACTGCTGGTTGGGGGATGAAGTCCCCTTGGCTGCAGAAGGCCATTGGGGGCCAACAAGCTCTCCTGTTACCTCTAGTAACTCACACATAGTGGGATTGCTGAGAGGTCTTCGGAGGTGACACCCACTTTCTTCACCACTCTGCAAACATTCCTCCTGGTGCACTGCTGGTTGGAGGATGAAGTCCCCTTGGATGCTAAAGGATCCTTGGGGGGCCAGCAAGCCCTCCTGTTACCTCCAGTAAGTTCCACAGAGTGATATTGCTGAGAGGACTTCAAAGGACACGCCTGCTTTCTTCACCCCTCTGCAAACGCACCACCTGGTGCACTGCTGGTTGAGAGATGAAGTCCTCTTGGATGCTGAGGATTCTTGGGGGCCCATAAACCCTCCTGTTACCTCCAGTAAGTCTGACACAGCAGGATTCCTGAGAGCTGGTTGGAGACCTCACCCCTTTTTTCCACCAAAGTGCAAACGTGACTACTAGTTAAAAAAAACATATAAATACACTAAAAAAATCCAAAGGTTAGAGAGATGTTATAGTTAGGAAATAACATTTGAAAGACTGTAGAGATTCAATTAAAAAAAACTAAGTTTACAGGGACGTTAAAGTTAGGAAATAGAATTAAAAAAACTTTAGAAATTCACTGAAAAAACAAAGGTTCCAGGGATGTTATTTTTTTTGTTTGATCTGTTTATTGTCATTATAACAGTAATAACTAATAATGTGGTGATTTCTTCTAGGTGCATGGTACATGTATACAGGGCATATTTACACAAGGTTAGCAGGAAGACACATTATATCAACTGACCTAATTCAGTGATCTTATAATTGTACATATACTTATAGAGTCCACATTGTATACTTCCCACGATTTTCACAGGTACCTTGACTATTTCCACATGAGATTAAAAGATCAATGCATATGCTAAATTAACAAACTAAACATCTACAGGCAAAAACAGAGCTCAAGATATACCCCCTTGACAGAACTTGTGCATAGTCACAATGTCATGTATCTAATACTCTCCAAGTAAAACAGTATCCCATATACGTGCTGCCACTTAAATCACTGCATTCCTCCCAACGCATATAAATCTAATACCTTCCCCAACCTTAACTGATTTCGGATTCTATTTGTTGTGAGTTTTGTATTTCTGATTCAGATTGTAGATTTATTTGAAGTGTGACAAGAATTGCATTCCAATTATCCAAGACTGGAAACATACGTAGCCCCAGTGTATACTCTCTTCTGATGGATACGTTCTGAGCTGTCACCCAATTTAGGACAGAGTGGGACCAGGCCAGTAACACCGGAGGGTCCCCAGACTTCCAACATTGTGATATAAGTCTTTTAGCCACTGTAAGGCCCAAATCTAGGAACCAACTTGTAGCCCTGTGCGCTTTATCCCCAGTATGCATGATTCCCAAGTATTTGGGAGTTCTCTACCTGTGCACTCAGATAGGTGTAATATAACCTTTTCCCAGTACTGTTGAAGCTTATGGCATGTCCATAACATGTGAACAATGTCTGCTTCTAAATGGAAGCAGCAAGGACAATGTGAGTCGTTTCTGTGAAAATATTGATTGATTTTCTCTGTGGTAAGGTACGCGTGGTGCACTATGTAAAATGTTATTAATTTTAAACCTAGCATTGCGGGGTACATGAGTGGGGCTTGTTAGTATTGCACTTGATTCTGTATCTGTGCATTAGCGACCTAAATCAGATTCCCATTTCGTGCGCTGTGAGGTCAGGTCCACCGCTGTGTGGAGACAAAGGGTGTCCGCGAACCAGTGAATGAGGTGGCTACCATTACCCATAACATGAATATATTGATGTACCATGTTAGTTTGTAATTCCTGAGTAATATCCTCCCATTTGTTTTGTAATAAACAAATCCAAGAGGTATGTAAAAGAAAATGTCCTGGAGGCATTCATCTTCTAGCACCAAATCATTGAAAAGTACACACACTCTGTTTGAGTACAGGTCTCCAAGTGTATGGATACCAACATTGTGACAATCCACCAAGTCAAAAGTGGTGGTGGAATTGGGCCCTTTGGGTGCCCCAAGCAAAGGAATTGCTGGGGCATATGGATTTACATGTCTGGTGAGGAACAGTGCTCTGTGTTCCCATCTATACGCCACTTGTAGCAATACGGGGTGCAAGTTACTTTTCCCCTTACAGGGGTGGAAAATTGAAAGGATAGCATGGACTGTTAGGGGAGCCTCCCCTCCCCCAGTGTCTGATAAGTGTCTTCCACCATGCAAGCCACCCACTGTAACGGAGCATGCGTTCAATTGTTTAAAAAAAGTTACAGGCTCAGATTTCTCTTGTACAAAACCAGTGAAATCATGCTGTTATAGTTAGCTGGGCTAACTACAACTACAACTCATGCCCTACAATGCACTGCTTATGACCTCTCATATTACATCATGACATGGTCAGTGATATCACTGATGACATCTCAAATGACATCACTGATGACATCATCTACCGAACTATTCACACACCCACTCACATCTTATACAACCTCTCGTATGCCCACTCACACACCCACACAACTACTCACATACTCATTCACAGACCCATACCAGTACTCATACACCGACTCACATCTCTATAGAGCCATTTACACACCCACTCACTCGTTTGTACAGCCACTTACACAACAATTCACTCACCCATACAGCTATTCATACAAACAGTCACTCACCCATACAGCTACACACTCAACAATACAGCTACTCACAAACCCACTTATTCACCTATACAGTCACTCACACAGCCACTCATTCACCCATACACAATCACTTACATACCCATTCACACATCCATACAAGCACTCACTCACCAATACAGATATTCACACAGACACTCACTCTCTAATACAGCCATTCTCACACAAACTCACTAACCAAACATGCACTCACATTACCACTCACCACTCTGCAAACATGCCTCCTGGTTCACTGCTAGTTGGGGGATGAAGTCCCCTTGGCTGCTGAGGGTCTTTTGGGGCAAACAACCCCTCCTGTTCCCTCTAGTGAGGGCCATACAACAGGATTGGTAAGAGGACTTTAGAATCCAATCCCCCTTTCTCCTCCACTCTGCAAATGTGAATCCTGGCACACTGCTGGTTGGGGAATGAAGTTATCTTGGATTCTGAAGGACCTTGGGGACCAAGAAGCCCCACTAGTACCTCCTGTAAGTCTTACACAGTGGAATTTGTGAGAGTTGGTTGGGGGCCCTGCCCCCTTCTCCACCACTCTGCAAACATGATTACTGCTTAAAAAAATTAGAAATTCACTGTAAAAACCAAAGGTTACAAGGACGTTACATTTAGGAATTAGCATTTAAAAAACCTTAGAAATTCACTGGAAAAAAACAAAGGTTACAGGGGTTTTATAGTTTGGAAATGGATTTTTTTTTAAAAAACGTGGAAATTTACTACAAAAAACAAATGTTACAGGGACGTTTTAATTAGGCTCAGGTTTCAGTTGTACAAATCCAATTAAATTTATCAGTCATAGTTACCTGAGCTAACTATAGCTCATGCCCCCGCAATACACTGCTTATGACCTCACATATTACATCATCCATGACATGGTCAGTGGCATCACTGATGACATCACTGATGACATCTCAAATGACATCACTGGTGTCATTATCCACAAAATCACTAACACACCAACTCACACCCCCATATAACTTTCATGTACCCCTCCCACTCCCACATAACCATTCACAGACTCATACCAGTACTTACACACCCACTCACTGATTCATGGATCTATACACACATCCACTCACTCACCCATACAGCTGCTCATACACCCACTCACTCACTAATGCAGCCACTGACATATCAACTCATACACCCATACAGCCACTCACACACTGGGTCAGTCACCCATAGAGCTACTCACACACCTATTCACTCACCCACACAGTCAATCAAAGAGTCAGCTACTCACCTATACAGTTACAAACACACCTACTTACTCACTCATGCAGATACTAACATATAATCACTTACCCATACAGTCATTGACAGAAGCACACACTCACCCATACTGCCACTCTCACATTCACTCACTCACACATGCAGTCCCTCGTATACCCCATCACTCATCTATACTGCCTTTCACATACCTACTCACCCATATACCACTGAGACGTCCACTCACTCACCCACACATACACAGCCAATACAGCCCCTTACACATGCACTCACTAACTAATACAGCCACTGACTCACCCACTCACTCATCCTTACAGGCAGTCCCACACCCCATCACCCACCCACAAAGAAAGTCGGACACCCATACAGGTACTCAGACAACCAAACACTCACCCATGCAGCCACTCACGTACCCACTCACACACCCATACAGACACTTATATACCAACTGGCAAACTGATACAGACATTCACACAGCCAGTCTCTCACCCATACATTCATTGAGACACCTAATCACTCACTTATACAGTCAGTCACACACCCACTGATTCATCCATACAAGCACTCATACACCCACTAATTTAGCAAGACACCTTGGTATATATAAGCAATGCAATGCGCAGCAGGAGATTGGCCGCAACCAGGCCCTATGGCCAACCCACCCCTGATTGATTGATTGATGGCCAACCCACCCCTGGCAGCCACCCAACACTGCACACAGCTAAAGGCCAACTCAACAGGTGGCAACAAACCCCACACTGCACTCAGCTGTCATCCGTGCAGCCAGGCCCTCAACAAATCCAGTGAAGGCAGTCAACTCCCTGTTGGCTGGCAACCCCACAGCACCCAGAGCACAGAGCTTATGGCAACGCAGCATAGGGTTGGTCTTCAGGACCCAGGGACTCCATCTCTGGGGCCAAAACATATATATTAAGGGGAGGGAGCATACAGCCCACCAGTCCAAGCCTTAATAGACCCCGGGGACCCAATCCCATGGGTCAAATTCAACAAAAAAGAGGAGGGCTGCATGGCTTGCACCCCAGAGCCTTAATAGGCCCATGAAATGCATCCCTTGGGATCAAATTCTAAGGAGAGGGGGCATATATCCCCCTTCCCAAGCCTTAATAGGCCCCAAGGACCCCAAATGCAATACAATAAGGAGAGGAGGGCATGGTTGGCATTGCTCCGGCCTGAGGGAGCAGTTATTTATGGTTGCTCCCTCAGGGAGGGAGCAATATGGGTTCTGGTTCTCTGCCCGCATGAGTGCGGACAGGGAAACAGATTAAAATCTGCTCCCAGCTGGCAGGCACATTTTTAAAGCTGACTTACGCAAAAATTCACTGTGACAACTCAGTGGATGGTCAAAAGTACCCATCAGTCACCACTCGAGACCGCCCTTCATCATTTGGGATTTTTTTAGGACCATCTATGCAAGTTGATGATACTCAAAAACACGGGGAGACTAGATGGTAAACAGTTCTCCCCCGTTGAGTGACAATAGTATGGTATACCACTATCTGTGACTGGTAAGTGGTAGAGGAGCGGTGTGACTGAGGGGGTGCAGTGCAAAAAAGCCAAACGTGAAAAATTAATAGAAAAAAGTGTCTAAAATTGGATAAGGGAGCATAGAGCAAACTTTATTCAGATGATGCTCTCTTTACCAAATCTAAAACCATTATTATGTGGAGACAGTTTGAGAAATGCGCTGTCTATGAGTGGAACTAGGTCAACATGTTTCAGCAATTCATCGACATAGTGGTCGTTGCTTTCTTCAGGACCTCATAATAATTAATTGCTACTGCAAATCAAAATAGTAAGTGAAATTTGTAAAAGGACAAGTACATTAAATCACCTGCAGTCTCCAGGTGACGAGTCTTGTCCTAACTCACAGCTCGTGTCGTTCACTGCAAGGTCAGAACAAACAAAGGTCAAGCATCAGACTAACCTAAATGCCCCCCATAGCTCACAAAAGACCTAGGTATACACAGTAAAATCCTTAGGTCAAGTCAAATATAATGACTACAGTATTACCAAAAAGTGGTGTGGTTACATGATCAATATTAGGATATACATTTTATATGCATAATAGAAAAAGGTCACGTCTTACCACAGTCTGCGAGACGTGAAGACCTCACCCCACCTGGCAGCGGCTCAGGGATAGAGTGAAGCACCGCTCTATGAAACATGTAAGCAAAGAAAACATGTTTGCCATGGTGTGCAATTTAACCTTCATCACAGCCCTCCAAATCCCAAGTGTGCAGGGACCGAAAATAAAAATAAAAATGGTGTTCGAAAGACCCACTTAATATAGTGAAATCAACTCAAACAACCTTGTCAATCTAAACTGTTCACCCAATAATTTCTCCTTGGTGAAAAAAGAAATTTGCTGGAAGATTCCCTTAACGTTACAGATTTATATTACTTCACCACTCGTTCCCAAGAGGAGTTTGTGAACCAGAGCATGGGAAACGAAGTGTCCAAGTACGTTATATCTGGAGCCCGTAAAGGAAAAGAAAGCTGGCAGGGGGCACTCACCTAACCGTCGGTACTCCTTCGCCGGCGTCCGAACCGACTGGGGAGGCACCGGACGGTTAGGGAGTGCAGAGATAAAAAGAGAATGCCGATAGGTCTATTGGTCACGTGATCGGCACCTCCTGCAATTTGATTGGCTCGGCCAGGCAAAATAATGGCGCTCGCTATTGGTTAGTTGAGTAGTTGAAATCCCCATGGTAACAAACGTAAACAAAAGCAGAAGAAGACGAACTGAGTGCGTCTTCCGGGTAGAGGGAAATGATTGATGTGCAGGCTCGATGGTACTTGCGCACATTTCCTGGAAGTCAATCACCAGTCCACAGATTTTCAGTGGACTGTGTTAGAGAAACCTTTCATTCCTTCTCACACTGCAGATGTAGCCAAATTCCTTTTCATAAAGGAGCAAAAGTGGGTCCTGAAACTCAATACCCACAAGCAAGGACTCAACGATGATATTCCATGATCCTCTTTATAACTTTGCCTTCCTAGCGGAGCACTCTGGGGCCCAATGTTTATTATCTATTCCTTATTTACCTTTTTTTGCTCCAAGGAGTGATTAATACATCAGGTATCTGTGGTATATTTAGTATAAATGAAATGATGAAGCCAAAGTAAGTGAGGAGTTCCGTTTATTCGCCTCATCCACAACCAGCATCAGGTCCCAACTGACCTGGAATATTCAGTACATTCCTATTCATTAGAACATTGGTAATATTCTAATTCTAAGCAAGTGAAGCAAGCTCCACACTAAAGAGATGTAAGACAACATAACACATCTCCCCTCTTTACAATAAGTAATAACATGAATAATGAACCTAAAAGAGACATAAAAAAGTTAGTCAAATAAAAGAAGAGTTGAACATCATTTACACATAATCCTTCATGTACATTGGAGCACTGCGTAACCTTTGACTCCTCACACGAGTGTTGAAAGAAGAGTCAACGTTTGGGCGAGAGGGATTCTTTATACTAAAGAAATTAGATTCGATATCAGAGTCAGACGGAGTAATGTTTTTTGATTTCACTACCACCACACGACTCTTATTCCAAATCCTCCCATCTTGTGTTTTGATGGCATTCCCAAACACTTTAATGACTGGCCTAACATTGGTATATTTTGACCAAGGCCTTCTCCCTACAGGTGCCTTTATTCTTATAAGGTCACCTACCTTTATCTCCTGAAATTTAACACACTTGACTTTGTCAAAATATGCTTTCCTGCAAGCCTGTTTTTCCAATTCTCTCTCTCTCCAAGCACCAACATGATTGTCTACAAATCCTTTCTTCAAGTTCATCCAACCCGGACACCACATTGTGTTTGGAACTCTACCTCTGAATAACTCAAAGGGAGATTTTCCAGTGGTAGAGTGAGGAGAGCAGCGATATGCATCTACTCTTTCCCTTAGTGTATCTTTCCAATTCAAGCCACTAGCTCTTGCAAGTTGTATACATTCTTTCAGTGTACGATTGACCCTCTCAACCGCACCATTCGTTTCAGGGTGATATAAAGATGCTCTTTTGTGTAATATTCCACATTTCTTAAGATATTCCTCAAAGAAACTGGAACAAAATTGTGGACCGTTATCTGATAATAAGCTATTTGGGAAACTCTCTCTCACAAATATTTCAGATAAAAACTTGATGATAGAGGTTGACGTAATCTCATTAACAGCACAAACCTCAATCCAACGTGAATACAAATCAATTAAAACTATCAGATAGGGAGTGTCAGCAACTCCAGGAAGAGGCCCTAAGATATCAATGGCTATTTCATCCCAAGGGTGATTAGGTAACTCTCTACACACCATCGGCATCTGCCTGACTTTTAGGATCTTGTCACTTGCACAGCAATCAACACATTCTCTAACCATGCGTTCTATTTCTAAGTCCATTCCTGGCCACCAAAACTGAGTACGAACCATCTCTTTGGTTTTTACTATTCCCAAATGTCCAGAATGTGCATGTGACAATAACTTTTTCCTTAAAGAGGAAGGAGGTATAAGTCTCAACCCACGAGTTAGCATGTCATCAGAAATTGATAGCTCCTGAGAAACTAAGGACCATGGTTTATGCAGACCTTTGTTGTCTTTTAGTAACGACATTACCTTAACTAACTCTTCGTCTTTTAACAATTCCTCTTTCCACTCTTCTTTACCTACTACACCCTCTGTAACCTCACACACATTGAGATAATCATCTTCATCATCATCATCATCTTCACACCCTATATCATCACTTTTTACTAATCTGGAAAAACAATCAGCTGCCTTGTTAGATACACCAGGTAAATATTGTACTTCAAAGTCAAATTCCTGTAGAGATATGATCCACCTTCTAATCCGAGAAGAGATAGAATCTAACCCCTTCTTACAAAAAACCTCCTTCAACGGTTTATGATCGGATTTGACAACAAATTTAGTCCCCCAAACTAAATTTTTGAATTTTTTTAGAGCCCAATATATCGCTAATGACTCTTTTTCAATTACAGAATAGTTTAATTCAGGACCACGAAGACACCTGGACGCACATGCAATTAAAGAGTCATGGTCATGTTTATTTTGTACTAATACTGCTCCTAAGCCTTTATCACTTGCATCAGTGAATATAAACGTTGGTAAGCCAGGAACAAATGCCTGTAGACAGGGAGCTTTCTTCAATTCCTCTTTTATGCCCTCAAATTCCTTTTTACAGTCTTCCGACCAGACAAAAGTGACACTTTTCCCAGTGAGTCTCCTCATGTTCTTTGTCTTGTCCGCAAAATGTATGATAAATTTCCCATAAAATTCTACCATCCCAAGAAAGGATAACAACTCCTCTCTATTAACAGGTTCTGCCACTTTACCAATGGAAGCAACTAGATCAGATTTTGGAAATACCCCTTGACTCTTGATACAGTGCCCCAGGTAGTTTACTTCTTCTAAGCCAAATTTACATTTCTCCCTTTTGAGAGTCAAACCAGAATCAGTCAATCTTCTCAACACTTGACACACACGTTCATTGTGTTCTTGTAAGTCTGACCCATATATTAGAAGATCGTCTTGGTAACATTTCACCCCTTGAAGACCTTTCAGTATATGTGTCATGATTCGTTGAAACACCGAAGCAGCTGATATCAATCCAAAGGGCATTCTTCGGAATTTAAACGTTCCCATTGGTGTGACAAAAGCAGTCAGGTCTTGACAAGAAATATCTAGCTCGACCTGGTGGTAGGCGGATGCTAGATCTAATGTGGTAAAATACTTCGCTCCCTCTAATGTTCCTACTATTTCATCTATGTTGGGTAACGGAAATCTGTCTACTACAACCTCTTTGTTTAACGCTCTTAGATCAATGCACAAACGAATCTCTCCAGTTGGCTTCTTTGCTACTACAATTGGAGCTAACCATTCTGTGGCCTCTACGGGTTCTATTATTTCATTTGTAATTAATTTCTCTATTTCTTCTTGTACTTTTATTTGTTCCGCAAGTGGTATCCTCCTAACTTTTGCCACTGTGGGAATTGCATTTTTCTTAAGTTTAATACAGTGTTTATATCCAACCAAACACCCTAACTTATCTTTAAATACAGAGGGAAACTTTTCTGCGAACATTTCAGACAGGTTTTCTACTTCATGAATTCTCACCTGAGGTGTGGCATTCGGATCAAGCGTAACCCCTAGATCACGTTGATCTCTCCAACTTATTAGAGCATCTCCAAAATTTGTAACATAAATCTTGCCAGGAATAATTCTGCATCCCAATTCCATGCTGGCCATGAAATAACCTAAAATCTTAATGGGTTTACTGCCATAACCTAAGGGTAAAATATCACTCTTAAACAATTTTACATTTTTCCCAAAGGTTTTGTGTAACAGACCTTCATCTATCATGGTGATTTGGGAACATGAATCAAATTTAAATTCAATCATGGCGTCATCTACCTTGACTAGATGTGTGGGATGTTCTAATATCCCACTACTAATCTGAAACGTAACTGTCTTTACTTGTGGTTGTGTCCACTTTTTGTACATATTGTCTCTTCTATTACTTTTTGTCTTGCAACATTTCGAAAAGTGACCCCTCCTCCCACACTCATTGCAAATAGATTTTAGTGCAGGACAATTTGAAGAATTTGCTAAATGACCGGGGTTGCCACATCTGAAACAAGAAAATCTGTTTGACATATTAAAGCTCGGATTAAATCTATTTATCCCCGTATCATTTCTTTTATTTTTTTATATTTTTTTTATTTTTTATTTTTTTTTATATTTTTTTTATTATATTTTATATCATATCAATTATCCCAGTATCCATGATGTGGTGCCATTCAGTACATCACCACCTTAGTGTATCTTTTATTCATAACAAGAAGTACGTCTTATACGTATATTCATTCCCAATCTAACACTGCCAACATCGATATGACCCTTGATCGTTCGCTTGGCCCCTTTCTATTAGTGTTCTTTTCCTTTTGACAACGAGTTCATTTACCCTTTTTTACACTCGTTCGCCCTTTCTGTTAAAGACATCTATCACTAGGGCTATATAAATAGAAATGCAATCATAAGCTTAAACAAGAGTAAGCGCTAGCACCAGGGCGATAAAATTAAAATTAACCATAGCGAGCGTTATTCTTCCAGCCAGCGCAAGTACCATCGAGCCTGCACATCAATCATTTCCCTCTACCTGGAAGACGCACTCAGTTCGTCTTCTTCTGCTTTTGTTTACGTTTGTTACCATGGCGATTTCAACTACTCAACTAACCAATAGCGAGCGCCATTATTTTGCCTGGCCGAGCCAATCAAATTGCAGGTGGTGCCGATCACGTGACCAATAGACCTATCGGCATTCTCTTTTTATCTCTGCACTCCCTAACCGTCCGGTGCCTCCCCAGTCACTTCGGACGCCGGCGAAGGAGTACCGACGGTTAGGTGAGTGCCCCCTGCCAGCTTTCTTTTCCTTTACGGGCTCCAGATATAACGTACTTGGACACTTCGTTTCCCATGCTCTGGTTCACAAACTCCTCTTGGGAACGAGTGGTGAAGTAATATAAATCTGTAACGTTAAGGGAATCTTCCAGTAAATTTCTTTTTTCACCAAGGAGAAATTATTGGGTGAACAGTTTAGATTGACAAGGTTGTTTGAGTTGATTTCACTATATTAAGTGGGTCTTTCGAACACCATTTTTATTTTTATTTTCGGTCCCTGCACACTTGGGATTTGGAGGGCTGTGATGAAGGTTAAATTGCACACCATGGCAAACATGTTTTCTTTGCTTACATGTTTCATAGAGCGGTGCTTCACTCTATCCCTGAGCCGCTGCCAGGTGGGGTGAGGTCTTCACGTCTCGCAGACTGTGGTAAGACGTGACCTTTTTCTATTATGCATATAAAATGTATATCCTAATATTGATCATGTAACCACACCACTTTTTGGTAATACTGTAGTCATTATATTTGACTTGATCTAAGGATTTTACTGTGTATACCTAGGTCTTTTGTGAGCTATGGGGGGCATTTAGGTTAGTCTGATGCTTGACCTTTGTTTGTTCTGACCTTGCAGTGAACGACACGAGCTGTGAGTTAGGACAAGACTCGTCACCTGGAGACTCCAGGTGATTTAATGTACTTGTCCTTTTACAAATTTCACTTACTATTTTGATTTGCAGTAGCAATTAATTATTATGAGGTCCTGAAGAAAGCAACAACCACTATGTCGATGAATTGCTGAAACATGTTGACCTAGTTCCACTCATAGACAGCGCATTTCTCAAACTGTCTCCACATAATAACGGTTTTAGATTTGGTAAAGAGAGCATCATCTGAATAAAGTTTGCTCTATGCTCCCTTATCCAATTTTAGACACTTTTTTCTATTAATTTTTCACGTTTGGCTTTTTTGCACTGCACCCCCTCAGTCACACCGCTCCTCTACCACTTAGCAGTCACAGATAGTGGTATACCATACTATTGTCACTCAACGGGGGAGAACTGTTTACCATCTAGTCTCCCCGTGTTTTTGAGTATCATCAACTTGCATAGATGGTCCTAAAAAAATCCCAAATGATGAAGGGCGGTCTCGAGTGGTGACTGATGGGTACTTTTGACCATCCACTGAGTTGTCACAGTGAATTTTTGCGTAAGTCAGTCTAGGGCCCTTTGTTTCTGACTAGTCTTCTGGCTACCGCAGGCTCACACCTTCTTGTGTAGACCCTCTGGAACCTTTTTGTTGTCATATACTCTTGGGGACCGTTCACAGAGCTTGGTCTTTAAATATTCCCCTGGGTCCTATCTCACCGTAGTGTTATTGTTGGCATTTTTAAAGCTTGCACTCGGTGGGGGTAGACTTTCTGTTTGCTCTTGTGTGGTGGGAGATTGAAAAACAATCCAGCCATGCAGGACCAAACACACGTTTCCCTGCCCATGCTGGTGTGGGCAGAGAAACTGCTGTGTCACAGGGGAGGGCTTCCTGGGCCATAGCATGTGAACTGTCCCCTGGGGATGGGGTCCCTTGGGCCATAGAAAGCTCCGGGAGAGGGGCAGCATGCCCCCATTACTTTTACAAAGTTTAGCAGACTGAGAGAAATGGGATCCCTATGGCCTTTAGAGGGTGATGTGGGCCCTCTTCCCTTAAAGAATACAGTGAGCCCCAGGAGATGGGTTCATTTGGGCTGAAAGTGGCCTGGAATGGAATGTGACCCCAGGGGTAGGCTCTCCAGGGCCTGAAATATCAAAAATTGCTGATTTTTTAAACATTTGGCCCAGGTAGGGGGTGTTCTGTGGCTCCCCCCCCCCCATGGTGCCTAGTGGGCACAGTATTCCTACCACATACACTTATATTATTATATTTTGTTTGAATGATGGTACAATGCATGCCTAAACCATGCATGCCTGTACCATGCGGTCTCTATCATGACTGTGTCTTTAGCACGCACACCTTTAACACACATGCCTTTACCACGCAATTTTGTGGTAAAGACATGATGGGTAAAGGGGCATGCAGTCTAAAGATAATACCCCTGCCTTCACCTTGTAAACTGTCCCTTTTCTCTCTTCCCTGTCCCCCTAAAAATTAAACCCACACCTCAAAACCTACCCCGACTCCAGCCCCCCTGCCCTGAGCCCTAAACTATCCCCATCATCCCTAAACTACCCATACCTTGCCCTGTAAACCACCCTTATCCCCCTGCCCTGAGCCCAAAAAATTAAGCCCATGCCCCGAAAACTACCCAGACCCAGCCCCCTTTGCCCTGAGCCCTAAAAACTATTCCCTACATCCCTAAACTACCTGACCCTGCTCCCTGCCCTGTAAACTGTCCCTTTTCTGCATGGCCTGAGACCTAACAAATAAACCCACACCCCAAAAAGTACCCGACCCCAGCCCCTCTGGCCTTTTTCCCTAAACTAGCAATACATCCCTAAACTACCCTGCCCCTGCCCTGGAAACTGTCCTTTCTCCCCCTGTCCTGAGCCCTACAAACTAAGCCCATGCCCCAAAAACTACCCCGACCCCAGCCCCCCTGCCCTGAGACCTAAAAACTATCCCCATAATCCCTAAACTACCCTGACCCTGCCCTGTAAACTGTCCCTTCCCCCTGCCCTGAGTCCTAAAAATTATGCCCATGCCCCAAAAACTACCCCGACCCCAGCCCCTAGCCCTGAGCCCGAAAAACCATCCCTACATCCCTAAACTACACCGACGCTACTCCCTGCCCTGTAAACTTTCCCTTTTCTGCCTGCCCTGTTTCCTAAAAAATAAACGCATACCCCAAAAACTACCCCGACCCAGCCCACCTTGCCCTGGGCCCTAAAAACTATCCCCTACATGCCTAAACTACCCCAACCCCGCCCTGTAAACTGTCCCCTTTTCACCTGAACTGAGCCCTAAAAACTCATACCCCAAAAACTACCCTGACCCCAGCCCACCCCATGCCCTGAGCCCTAAAAACTATCCTCTACATCCCTAAACTACACGACTCTGCCCCTGCCCTGTCCGCCGCCCTTCACCCTAAAAACTGACCCCACCCTAAAAACTACCTGATCCCCTCCTTAGTCCTAAAACCTACCCCCACCCAAAAACTACCCCCTTCCCCCCAAGATCAAGCCCCAGCCCCACTTACCTCACTGTGTTATCTCACGAGTCCTGAGTCTTCCAACTCTGATTCTTCCTTTTCCTGTCTTCTCCTTCCGCTCGGCAACTAGACATCGCATTGCCTTAACCACTCATATGTGTTGTTAAGGCACATGCGTGGTTAAGACAAGCATGGTATGGCTTGCGGGGAAACGGCACGCATGGTTCAGACCGTGTTTACGCAGTTTCCCTTATTTTTTATTTACTTCAGGACAGGGGACTACGTCCCCGAGTCCTATAATTGCTGCCAGCAACATTTTTCTCATTTTGCTGGCAGCCAATCAGAGCCTTGCTCCTCTGGGAGTCTGGCCCCTGCAGGAGCTGGATAGCTGATGGGAATAAAAGCTACTTGGGCCAATCAGAATGCTATATTTTTCAATTTGGGTTCGAGGGACTCTTGTGATGAGATCTTCTATGACAACATTGATAATATTATTGCAACAGTTGCAGTAAAATTATTAATAAGAAAACCATGCGCGGTGTGGACACAAGTTATAGTTACCTTGGGCCACGAGTTATAGTTTACTGAGATAAATATTACTATACTTGCTGAATTTCTATGGTTTTGTACCTTACTATAATGTCCTTGTAACCTTTGTTTTTTTTAGTCAATTTCTAGGATTTTTTATACGTACAGTAATATTGAATTATCATACAAAAACGCTGCAATGGATAGGCCAACCCTACACTTCAGTGTTTGGTCAGGTGCCCCCCCTCCTTGTGCCGATTTTGGCGCCGGCGACCCTATGCTCCAAGGCCTAAAAATTATTAAATGGGTCTAGGGGCACATGGCCCAACTCCCTGGGATGATTTCAGCCCTGGTGGCCCCATTTTCTGGTGCCGGGCCAATAAAGGTTTGGGTGCCCTAGTACCTACCCAGGGCACCCACCGTGTACTAATTGGGGGCCACGGAGGAAGTTCCAAGGCCCCTGCAGCCCCAGACAGATCCTCACATCCAGCATGAGCCAGCATTGCTCCCTCCCACAGGGAGCAGCTAAAAATGCTGCTCCTTGCGGGCAGGAGCAATATTCAGATCTATTTCCCTGCCTGCATCAGTGCAGCCAGGTCAACAGATCTGAAGTCTGCTTCCATTGGGCGGGAACATTTTTCATGCTTCTACGGTCCAGCGCATTTCTGTATGGGAGGAGCTACATGGCCATTTTCCCAGGACAATTTCTACTCTGGGACCCCATCCCCTGGGGGCCTGGCCTTATGAAAATGTGGGAGGGGGCATTCCTGGGCTAATTTTGGCCCAAGGCACCCTTCTCAGCAGGGAAGTCAATTACTAAAGGGAAGAAGGGCCACACTGCCCCCATCCCCAAGCCGATACTTGCCCTGGGGACCCCTTCCTCCAGGGCTCGGTCATTAACTAAAATGGGAGGGGCCGAGTGGTTCCCTTTCCTGGGCCAATTTCTGCACCAGGAAACCCATCCCCTGGGGCCTGGCCAATGATTAAAGGGGCAGGGGAAACACAACTCCCCTCCCAGTGCTGTTATTGGCCCCTGGGACTCCACCCCCAGAGCCAGGCCAATAAAGGGTGGTTGCATTAGTGCCCACCCAGGGCTCCCACCATGTCATTGTTGGACGCCACGGAGGGAGAGCCAAGGCCTCTGATGCCTCATGCGGCTCCCCACCTCCAGCGGGATCCAGCATTTCTTCCAGCCACAGGGACCAGCTAAAAATGCTGCTCCCTGTGGGCAGCAGCAATGTTCCGATCTGTTACCCTCCTTGCATTACTGCAGGCAGGGAAACAGATCTAAAGTCCGCTCCCCGGGATGGGAGCATTTTTTATTCTTCCACCCTCTGGGAGAGGACTTTGTGTTTGCTCCTGCCAAGTTAGAGGAAACACAGGTTTCCCTGCCCGTAGCAGTGCGGGCATGGAAACCACTATTCCCGGGGGGTTGCAACCCCAGGACATAGCTGGAGCCTGTCCTAAGGGATGGAGTCCCAAGGGCCATTAATGGATCCTCTTTCTAATTTCAGCCAGACTCTGAGGAATGGCGCCCTCAGGACTGAAAACGGTCATGGGAAGGGGGCCGTATGGCTCCCCTCCCAATTACTAATCTGCTGGGACCCAGGAGGATGGGGTCCATGGGGCCAAAATTGACCCAGGAAGAGGGGCTGAGTGCCCCATTCCCATCTGAATATACATCTGGGCCCCAGGTGATCGGGTCCGTAGGAGCTGAAATCAGCACAGTGGTGGCTGCGTGCCCCCCCCCACTCACAATATATTTTAAAGGCTGGGCCCCAGGCGATGGGGTCCCCAAGACCAAAATCAGTCTGGGGGGCCACGGGCGTCCCCTCCTCTAACATCTATGTATTTCCCCTCCCCCCGGACCTGGCCCACCCGGGGGTCATAATGAAAATAAGGGTCGGAAACTCTGCTTTGTAAAAAAATCTTTTACTACAGATTCACAGATCCTCATCGAATTGACGACTGTCACCACTTCCTGGTTGAAGTCATAAATAAATATTTTTTCATTAATAAAAACTACTGAACAGATGTACACCAAATTACAAAAAAACTCTTTCTGGACCAACATCTAGTTTTTGAACAAATTTGGTGTAATTCTGTTCAGCGGTTAGGGCTGTAGTCGTGTCTAAAATGCCTATGGGAAATTGCATGGAAAAAACATCTTATCCTCTTCCCGCATTTTCTTCCTTCTTTCTTCCACTTTCATTCTACTGGCTTCACACATTCCTTCACTTAGGTTCCAATTACGAATTGGCCGTTAAATTCTGTGATGTGTTTAACTCCTGTTACCCCACAACTTGGATTTAAGAGTAATGTGATAATAATCGCATGTCCAGGACAAATATTGGCAGGTCAAATATGCCAATAATTATGGGTGGAGCATGTCTGGTATATACCAGAAGCATCAACATCTGCATGTGTTTCCCCTTTACCAGGGACAAACTCGTACTTTGGTAGAATTATTATTCTTCTTTCACCGATTTTCACTCACTCACTCACTCACTCACTCACTCACTCACTCACTCTCTACCTCCCTTCTTCCGGTGAATCAATTCTGCCTGAGCTAACACATAAATAAATGACATACAGAAGCGGAGTCCTCGTCCTCTTCAGTTTCCATCCAGTTATTATGGTTTCACAGTGCAGTTCTGCGTTCTCACACGGCAGCGCAAATTTACTGGACACCTTTTCAAATGCAAAAGAAAGCATAAACACATCTTGCTCTTAGTACATCATCCAACATGCTTTCTAAGACCGTTCTTTGTAGCGCTTTTGTTTTATTCACAGGCTTCCTTTTATGGCAGGTACAGGAGTTGTGGCCGGGCACTCATCACCAACCCTTCTCGAAAATCTCTCATTAGGGCACAGCAATTGATTTAGTGAAATTCGATTTGACCCTTTCTCGCATGCCCCGCATTTAGTGCGACATCTGAAATAGAATGTGTGCTGAATAATTTAGTCTGTGCCCCTTGTCGTCTGTTTTCTCTGGTTCAGTTGAGTAACCAGGATTAATTGGTTAGTGTGCATTTTTAACATAAACAGTAGGTATACGCGCGGGTTAGTCTTCGGAGATACCTTCTCCCTGCCCATCCCCCTTCTCATTCCTAATAGATGAGCTGCTGCGCGCGCTCCCACGCCTCGGCAGCAGCGCCTGACCTAGATTCAGTGCATCCGCGGTACCTGACAGGGGCGAAGACGTGGCAGCATCTGACCCCTTTCCACGACTCCCTGGGCGGGAGAGAGCGTGCACAGCGGGCACGTCTAGAGAGCGCACTTTAGGCAAAAAGGCGCAATTCACCACAGATTTCAAAGTGTGCAAAAAAGCTTGCTTTAGTGTGGCTGGTCTGAGCTCACAAACATAGCTACACCTGGTTTGTTGCCATACAACCCCTCCAGGTCCTCCTTTGTGCCTTGTTCTTGCCAGCCAAGCTGACCAAACCTTCTCACCTCTCAGGGCTGCCCAATGACCCCACACTTTCAGGCCTCCGGCCTTCACAGACGTTCCTAGAACTGGGCCCTTGCCTTCTGCAACCCTCATTTCGCACAATTCCAACTCTAGGCTTATGATACTGTTTTCAAACCCAGCTATCGTCCCCTTCGAATACGTTTAATGTTGGGGGTGTTGAAAAGAAACAAACTTGAAAATGTGGATGCATCATTTTGGCTACCAATGATGGGGCTTCTGTGGGGCTACTTGCCCAGCATGCAGCACACCAGCAAGTAACTTGGAGACCCACAGCCAGCCTGAAAAGGGTAGGTGTGGGTCTCCAAGTTGCTAACCGCGAACAACGCCTTAACCCTCAAAAGCACATGCGCCTCACAGGCTTATTACACCCCCAAACCTGACTGTTCCTATCCCTCCATCAGTGCTTCTATCTCCAGCCATGCTCAAATGTTCCCTGTCAGCCCAGCACTGCCATTAGGCATTACCTTCTCAGCACCACCACTACAGACCAGGGTCTCACCCTCCCAACCCCACAACGACAGATCAGGGTCTCACCCTCTCAACCCCACCACTACATATCAGGGTCCCACCCTCCCAACCCAACCACTACAGATCAGGGTCCCACCCTCCCAACTCCATCACTACAGATCAGGGTCACACCCTCCTAACCCCACCACTACAAATCAGGGTCCCACCCTCCTAACCCCACAATGGCAGATCAAGGTCTCACCCTCCTGGCACTACCACTATCAATGAGGGGCTCGTCCTCACAGCACCACAGCGCAGGCAACCCCTGGATCCTCCAATGGCACAACAACAGATCAGGGTCTCACACCCCCAACCCCTCCACTACAGATCAGGGTCTCACCCTCCCAACCCCACCACTACAGATCAGAGTCTCACTCTCACAACCTCACAACAACAGATCAGGGTCTCACCCTCCCAACCCCACCACTACAGATCAGAGTCTCACTCTCACAACCTCACAACAACAGATCAGGGTCTCACCCTCCCAACCCCACCACTACAAATCAGGGGCTCACTCTCTCAGTGCCACCACTGCAGATCAGGGTCTCACCCTCCCAACCCCTCCACTACAGATCAGGGTCTCACCCTCCCAACACCTCCACTACAGATCAGGGTCTCACCCTCCCAACCCCACCACTACAGATCAGAGTCTCACCCTCCCAACCCTCCACTACAGATCAGGGTCTCACCCTCCCAACCCCTCCACTACAGATCAGGGTCTCACCCTCCCAACACCTCCACTACAGATCAGGGTCTCACCCTCCCAACCCCACCACTACAGATCAGAGTCTCACCCTCCCAACCCTCCACTACAGATTAGGGCCTCACCCTCCCAACCCCTCCACTACAGATCAGGGTCTTACCCTCCCAACCCCTCCACTACAGATCAGGGTCTCACCCCCAACCCCTCCACTACAGATCAGGGTCTTACCCTCCCAACCCCTCCACTACAGATCAGGGTCTCACCCCCAACCCCTCCACTACAGATCAGGGTCTCACCCTCCCAACCACTCCACTACAGATCAGAGTCTCACCCTCCTAACCCCTCCACTAATGATCAGAGTCTCACCCTCCCAACCTCTCCATTACAGATCAGGGTCTCACCCTCCCAACCCCACCACTACAGATCAGAGTCTCACTCTCCAACCCCTCCACTATAGATCAGGGTCTCACCCTCCCAACCCCACCGCTACAGATCAGAGTCTCACCCTCCCAACCCCTCAACTACAGATCAGTGTCTAACCTCCCAACCCCTCCACCACAGATTAGGGTCTCACCCTCCCAAACCCCACCACTACAGATCAGGGTCTCACCCTCCCAACCCCTCCACTACAGATCAAGGTCTCACCCTCCTGGCACCACCACTATCGATGAGGGTCTCGTCCTCACAGAAAAACAACACAGGCAACCCCTGGATCCTCCAATGGCTGCTGGGCCACATTGGGTTACCAGCCCTTCAGCAGCATGAGAAACATCTTTCCCTGCACAATTCCAAAACTCATCCTCAGTCTGTTGCTGCCTGGTGCCCAAAAACGCTCTTCACCTGCAGCTCCCCTTCCCGACTACACCCAGGGCCAGTCCCTAGCTAACAAACCTTCTTCCTGACTCCCACTACTCTCCTGAGTTACTTCCACCATCCACCATCCACCATCTGTGGCTCTTCTCTCGCAACCCACAGCCCAGTGATGACCAGGGACTGACCCCTTCTGATTTTATCATTCACAAATACCGAGCCTCCTTAATTGTCCGACTCCAAAAAAATTCCCCCAATACCTCACCACACCTGGAATATAGGTGCCTCAGTTGGCAGACCACACTGCATACTGATATTTCTCAGAGCCCTAATGTCCTGGTCATTTGTCACAAAGTCACCTTCACTTTAATACATTTGTAAGGAGAGAATCTTCCGTCTTTACACTGTTAGTATCATGTATGGGTCCGGAGTATACGCCTAAGTGATATGACAGTAAAATGTGAGAAAAAACATCCACTGTAAGTCGACAAATACATACACACAGCCCTGGCGATGACACTTGCATCTATTTTTTTCCTCCAAATTAAGCACTGCGTGGAAAAACCCACCAGAAGCTATGCCTCTGTGGTAGACTATCGCAGGAAGGGAAAATATGGAATGTGATGTGCTACTGGACTAACTCTAAAAGTACATAAATTACGTAGTATCCACTGTATGGGACTATTATAATTTTAAAACGTATGTTTCATGTCTACACATTTCTCCTTTGTTTTTTGCAGTGATCAAACAAGAAAGGGAGGAGCGCGTGCACCATTCATTGCCCAAATGTCAAGTCAAGTCAGGTTGATGCGAATTCCTTCCATTTTGGGTAATGTATTTCGTTGGGTGAGACTCATAATGCCAGCAAGGCTTTGCGAAAGTGCATATATGGACTGGAAAATTGCCTGGAAGGGTTTTCTTAGGAGCAAAACATCTCATGTTCCAACGGTAAAATAGAAGCTATTTGCCTGGTTATCTATAATCTAACTTTACAGTGTTTTCAGCTTTCGGTTCGAAAACTATACGCTATTTCCACTGGGAAATGAAAGGAAACATATTCTGCTTGCTACATAAATAGCCATCACTGTCGTCGACAGGATGTGCTCCGTGTGCAAAAAAAGTGCACTCTTGTGTAAGTTACCACCAGCTATGAGCGTTGTGAAGGGAACCTCTAGCTCTTATGCCGCCTCTGTGATATCCTTTATATTGATGAAACTCTATTTCTCAAGAAGTTATGCTTCAACTCACTATAGTTATAATTATGCAGGTTATGTAATACATTTTCTCACGTATAACAGTGGGTGTACCTACAACATTCCATTAATGTTGAAATGATGCTTCTTAATTGCTAACAGACATCCCATTACTATTCAACGTGTTTATTTATACTCAATACCTGTGTAGAAGTTCATGTTCCTACTGTTCTAAAGCCCTGTAGACCGCTGCTGAGGGCCATATGGAGGTTAAGGGCCCTCTCCTGAGTTATGAGTCAGAGCCACAGGTAGGGCCTAGAAAGAGAGGAGCACCTTTAATGACTTGTATGGCCGGAGGCAGAAGGTGTGTAATTCTACAGGAATATTCCATCCTTTGACCAATGCATGTTCTTTATTAAGAATGACAGACTGAAAGACAATTATCAAAATGTTCGAGCAAAAGGTCTGTACCAGCTATTAATTGTCTTCAATGCAGCTACTAATATTCCAGTCTTCTAACACACGTCACAAAAACTAGAGGCCCAATTCTTGAAAAATGGGTAAATCTACACCTGGATGTTTGCAACATCGCATGGGTGTGGACAGGGGCATAGCTCTGGGGGTAGGGGAGGGTGTTTGGAGTGTTACACCCCCTAAAAAATGTATTCCTTAGTAAATAGTTGGGTACAAGTGCTTTCAGTCGGGTAATGTAAAGTGTCTGTCGGATTTCACTTGGGGTTTTTACATGCCCACATTGACAAAAACACACTTCTGTCTATATATTGAAGGCCTTAACAAATGTTGATTAGTTTGAAACATATTGCATTTTAAGAACCCATGACAATCCACACTTCTCTCTCTTTCCATTGCTCTTTAAGCCTCTCTCATGTCTGACTTTTCATATAATGTGTTTTAACCAGATGTCCCACATTATTATTGGTAAATCTGAAGCTCGCCCCCCCAATCATACCGAACAACTACACCCATGCGTGTAGATATATTCATTAGAGAAACATGTAAAGATTTCAGAGGTTGCACCAACAAAAATTTACAGTTTTCCAGGCAGATTCCATGGAAACTACTGTGAATATGCAATTGTGACTAGGCAGATGAATTTGAGCATATGCAATTTTACATAGCACACACATCTATAATAGGGAAAGGCCAGCACATTTTTATAAAGCCATTTTTATTAAAGGGTATTACCCTCCTGAACCGGGAAATTGATTTTCTCCTACCCTTGACAGGGATAAGTTACCTACACTTTTCAGGGTGGGAATGTGTTATAGGAAAATTTGTGGATACCCACACATGTGGCTGCATATATGCCTTCATGACCAGCCACGGCCAATGCAGGTAAGAGAGGTGGGACAGGGTTGGGGGAGGATTTCACAGATGACCACAAGGGAACATTAAATAATGAATTAATTTTCCCATGTCATGTGTGCTCACTCCCCCAAGGAAGTGGTGAACAAACTCTGTGTTTGCCGAGACACTAGAACGTGTCCAGCAGGACACAACATTCCTCCCAAATTTTAATGAAAAATAAACACTCACTTGTCCAACCTGTAGGGGTAAACATTAATTAACTATACACTACAGGGTCCATCAGCTTCTCGTGTAAGGCAGCAGGAAGACAGCAGACAGGGGCTGGAGACTGACTGCAGCAGGACGATCTCGGTGGGCACTCATAATTTAACCTGAGTGGTTCAGGACACGAACACTGGCTTGGAGACGTCAGCTGCAGTCTCGTACCATGCCGGTGGAAACATGTCTTTTGGTCTGAGGTGGCTCCCCTCCACTGACCTAGAGGATGGTATGTGGTGAGTACTAACAGTTCATTAAACAGGGTGTGTCAAGAGCATGGTTGGAGTCCATGGTGAAAGTTCACAAAAGTGTTGCTGGATCGACTGAAGTCTCTGTTAGACTATTTTGCTGTATCCGGTAACCTGTTGATGGGGCAATGTCTCGTCTAACTCTTCCGCCTGTGGAGGCCCTTTGTCGGGCTTGTCACAGGACTGTTTGTGAACTGAGCTGGAGCTGTGTGTGTGCAGACGTGGGGCGGCTGCAAGACCACTGAGGAGCCAGTACCCAGTCGCTCGCACAAACCTCAGGGGTGGATGAGTCTTGGTCAAGACATGCTTTCGCTGCCGCAGTTCAGGTGTAAGCCAGGTTAGCAGGTAGTCACTGGGTCTTCTTGTCGACTGGTTCGGCAAAGGTGTAGGACTCCAGTTCATTGGTACTCAATATAGTAGTGTTTGACGCTTTTTATGAGGACTGGCGTGATGGCATTGCCAGTCGTGTGGTGAATCTGGAAAAAGGTTTGTGATGACTTGCCTTGATGGTTGTAGTCTTTCAGTCTTGAGTCGATCACCTGGAGCTGGGGTGGCCAGGTGCCTCCATTTCCTTTGGGGAGCCAGTTGCATCCGTGCCCTTGGATTTCTTAGGCTACTAAGACATTGGTGACTGACTAGATGGACATGCAGAGAAATGTGAGGCATGAGACTCTGTTCGCGCAGGCTTGCGGCTTTCTCTCGGTCTCCCGCTGGGTGATCGTCAGTTCATTCTCTGGTTATCACCCCCCTCAATTGCTGGTGGTGTGTCGGGATGCGCTCCTTTAGCAGCTCGGGTTCTCTTCAACGTCCGGCCCAGCCACTCACGACTTCCCTTCCTGAACCTGGTTGGTTGTCCGATTCTTTGTGTAGACCCTCCGGTCACACTTCCACATTTCCTGCTGAGTGAGGTGTCATGCACATGGCAATGATGATGTGGTTGCAATTGGACGTGAATGACAGGTGGTGACTGTCTTTTCGGAGAGGAGGTTTCTGGAGGGACTTCGCAGCTACATGTATCTGCCTTGCTGAGGCTGTTCTTTCACCTGTGGCATCTGTAGTCAGGAGCAAGGATGCCGTCCTACTTTGACTGTCGACTCTTGGGGATGGATGGTCACACTGGAAAGCGTTGGGGAGAGATGCGGTTCGCGCTTGCTGCGGCTTACATTTGGTTCTCCCATGGGGCTGTCTCCAGGGACGTCGGTCCGCCTTGGTGGCTGTCTGGTGTCTCTGGGTGTGCTCTTGGCTTGTGGTGCTACAAGTCCTCGTGCTTCTCCTCTTGTTTTCCTTAGTGCACCTGTGTTTGTCAAGCTCTTCATGGTGACAGGATTGTCCCTCTTCTTTTCGATTCTACTTTCCAGGTACAGGGGGGTGTGCAGCCACTTGACTTCTCTGTTTTTTTCTTCAGGTCCTTGAAGCACATGCGGTGGAGGCAGCTTGCTTCATGGAGTGTGCGAGTCTCCTCTCGCCTGTCGTGGGCCTCTGGCGACTCCGTCTTGAGGCAGTGTGAGGGAGGACACTCTATGCTGTCTTCGGCCCACTGTGGGGCTTCGCGGGCATGTTGGAGATGTAGAGGATCTGCCTTGTCTTCAGCAATGCTTCTTTGTGGGGATGTCTCTATCCCCGGGCACTGGCCCGTGCTGTCACATGCGCTGGGGCGTCTTCCTGGGCACTTCTGGCTTTGTGCGCTTGATTAGTAGTTTGCAGTGGTGTATGTTCACCATTGAGGATATACGGTGTACTCTTCTCACTTGCAGTGGTATCAGACATCCCCTTGGGGCGTGTAGCATAACACTTGCTGCCGGGGCATCGGTCAGCCACTAATAGTTGCACGCTCTGCGCCCGCTCCTTTTATGGTTCAGGGGGGCTTGCTGCCTTCCTAGGCCTTGCTGCTCCTAGTGACTTGACGCTTCTCTGTGCTGGGGCAGCTTTGGGCTTCTTGGCACTCTCAGTTCTGCGGCTGCACCTTCGTCGGCGCTACATCTTCTCTCTCTCTCTCTCTCTCTCTCTGTCCAGGAGCTGAGAGTTGGAGCAGGAAAACATTCACAGTGGTGTTACCTGTCCATAACACATCAGTCTCTTTTATGGTGGCAGAGCAATGGTGTTCAGTGGCCGCTCGGGTGTGTATAGCATCTACTGTGATGTGTTCGGCCTCGTATGTCCCTTGGTGTCTTTGCCTTAGCCTCCCTGGGTTGTGCAGGGGCTAATGGCTTTTCCTTTCTCCGTTGTCAGTACAGCGGCGATGCTGTAGGGCTGTGTGTGAAAGTTCCTTTGATGCTGGTGGATAGCACAACTCACCAGCCGGAGCGGCCGCTGTCACACCTTGTAGGCCGAGAGTAACTTCACCGGTGCAGTGGTGCTGTAGATACAGGTCTTGTGTCCTGCCTCTATCTGGCTGTACCTCACCTTATTGGTCTCCCCACTGGCATGTAGGCAGGGTTGAGGCAGGAAGCTACTCAGTCAGTGTTTGGGGAAAATGGCTGCGCCACATTTTCAACCCTGTCATTAGATATCTTGGCACAGGGCCCTCATACATACTTGCTTTCTTTATCCAGGCACAGTACCATTCATGGCAACGAGGTGGCAGCATGATGGCGTTTCAATTTATAGCCCCCGGCAGTCTTTCCTGGACCTGCGGGCCTCTGTTGATCCAGGAGATGCAGGTTCTGGGCTGTGTGCTGCTTTGGCACGGTGTTGATACCCGGCAGCTAGGTGGCGCTGCACAAGCTTTGCTGGTTCCTCAGGGGGTCAGGCTGGCATATTGCAGGAAAGTGCTGAGGATGCAGGCGCAGGAATACAGTGTGTTGGTACGGTAAGACGGTTCCTCCTGTTCATTTTACTGCTATGCCATCACCGTGGATGTATTGACTGGCTTGTCATGCATTTAGTTTCTTTCTGGGCTGCCTCTCGTAGGACAATGAGTACAATGCGACACACTCAGGCAACTGCTAGGTGGCGATGTGCACTTCTCTCCAGCCTCAGCAGCTGTACTTCCAATTGCGGGTGTGGTATCAGAGTTAGGGGGGCCTCTTCATTCATGGTCCGCCTCCGGGTGCAGGAGTCAGAAACACTTTGTGGGACGTCTCCCGCTGGCCACGAACCTGGAAGGCAACGCTTCTGCTACGGGACCTCTTCTCTGGGGCAGCTGGCATCAGGCGAGGCAGCCTCCAAGCTCCTGAGCAGGTAAAGGGCACGGACCCATTCCCCGCGCTGCTGCCTGGCCCTCTCTTCCTCTCAAGCCTCTTCACGCTGGCGGCATTGCTCTGTGCCTCCGCGGGTGTTATGCTGTACTTGGTGGTGCAGCCACTTCCTGCTGTATTCTCTCCCTTGTAGACGGGATTCACACTCACCTGTTCCGCTGCCTGAAGTAGGGGTGACAGAGCCACTGACTCAGTCTTTTGTTTCCCGCTGGCAACAACCAGGCGCACATGGTAGGGAGTGTCGGCACAGGCTGACCATTGTTGCTGTGCGCCAAGGCCAATTTCTGCTCCTCTCACCTGGGCACTTGGGGGCTTATTTACAAGCCCCTTGCGCCACTTTTGCGTCATTTTTCCCATGTTAAAAATAACGCAAAAGTGGCGCAAGGAGCTTGCGGCCGCGGCCCGTGGAGGGAGTTACGGTGGGGCAGGAAGGCGGGGAGGGGGAGGGGCAGGGTGGAGGGTGCTAAAACCGGCATATTGATAATTGCAGGTAAGTAAACAATTTAACTAATAAAACGAATTTCGTAGCGGGCCTTGCAACGCAAAATACAAATTCGTTTTATTAATTAAATTGTTTACTTACCTGCAATTATCCATATGCCGGTTTTTAGCACCCTTCACCACCCTGCCCCTCCCCCTCTCCGCCTTCTTGCCCCACCGTAACTCCCTCCACGTGCCGCGGTTGGGAGCTTGTAAATAAGCCCCTTGGTCTGTCTGAGGGTGGATGCCAACTTCTTGCCCCACATTTGCATTGCTGGTGCAGGATGACGTTTAACCCTTGTGGTGCCTCTCGCCACTGTGTGCGGGCGCCCAAAGCCTGGTGCTGGCTTCAAACACTCCATCCCCATTGATGGATGTCACGCTGCTGGGCCTGTCTGTGTGGCGGGACTGCCGCAGCCTCAGCATATGGGCAGGTGCAGGGGCATTACCGGTGGACGCGTGTCTAGGCGTCCCCCGGTGATCTGGTCACTTCAGCAACAGGCATGGGGTGCTTTAGGCATCAGCTGCACTTCCCCTCCTACCACAGACTGGAAGATGGCTACCAGTGGTCATGCGGGGATCGATCCGCTCGTCGCCATTGTTATGTTTTGGGCCCTAGGCTCACATGCAGGCGCAATAAGAGTGCGGACGCATAGTTGGGGTACTGGACCTGTTCACAAGCATGTGCATCCGGGCCCTTTTAGTAACAGGCTCATGTCACTCCTGATGCCTGTGATGGATGGGTGTGGGGTGCATGCCACTCACCCATGGGAGTGGTTAACAAACTCTGTGTCTGCTGAGACTCTAGAACGTGTCCAGCGGGACACAACACCACCCGGCCCCAACGCTCCACTGCTCTTACCTACACAGGGACGCAGCTCTTCATGACATTCCAGCCCTGGACCGCCCATTCCCCACTCCTACCCGCTCAACAGACCCTCCCCTGCACTCCTCTGAGCAGATTGACTGGCTTAGAATCTTTGTGTTTGTAGAATTGCTTACATGTATAAAACCAACTTTTGTGAATTCCAAAAGCGGATAGCACTTATATAAAAAGCTGGCTGAATGTTTAATCAAACACACGAGTAAATAGCTTTTTGTGGATTGGCAATTGGGCCGTCACAGCTGGGAAAATGGATAACAAAAGAAAACTAGATGCTGTACTTGTGGATGCCATGGTCCATTTTGTGCTGGAAAAACACCTGCATTATTCTCTTAGAATATTTAATTTTATATTGGCAATACCTTTTTGTACCTCTTTCCTCTACATTTGTTTTGTAACACGCTTCATTCCCCATTGTGTCTTCTGCAGAACGCTCGCTCTGTCTGTACAATAGGAATGTCTTTCTATTTACAAATGACTGTACACTGGCGAGGCGGCACTATTATTTTGGAAGTTAAATCAGCCTTGTGGATTGTTATAATTTGTTTTGCTCCTCTGAGGTATGATAATATATGGTGCTAAAAAAATTTCTGCTTGCTAGGTTTCCTTTCATCTCAATGCAATCAATGTAACCAAACCCAACTGTACTCCGTACCCAACTGTACACCGTGGCCGGAATGGCCAGAGTGACATTTCCCATTGGGATGCAAGCTAAAGGGCTTTTTTTGGTCTGGGAGGCTTGAACAAAGCCCTTAAAGCAATTGTTAAATATATTTTAATAATTGTGCTCTAATTTGCACTGCTTGCATCAACTTTTTCGTAGATTGATGGAGTCTCTTCCACTCACCCAAACCCATCCCCCAATCCGATTGTGAAGGTCAGTCACTCTTGCAATGGTCACTTATACGGTGATATACTCAGCAAATTTTAGCACTTATGCCAGAACTTGTTTAGTTTCCCTCTTCAGACCTGCTGTCCATCTAAATATCCTGACTCGTCCTACAGGCCTACGCTCTACTTTGTTTTTGAGTTATATATGCAGTGTGTTCAGAATGTGACTGGCACCAACACTGAATACAATTCTTCTGCTAACCACTAGTAGTACTGGTGAGAAACACAAAGCATCAATAACTGGAAATAAATAAGGATTTCATGGATACAAGAGACATCTGCAATTGTCCTACATTAAAAAACAAGCATTGGAAATGCAATAGGTCTCGGATTTATTTGAGTTAGAGCTAATGGCATTGTAAATGGCAATGTCTTTTAGCCATGTGTTATGGAGTGTATGCATGTGGTGTGTAATGGAATTATGTGGTATGGATTGGAATTGTTCACCCTGCACACTCACTACTCTGCACTCACTGCTCTGCACTCACTGCTCTGCACTCACTGTTCTGCCCTCACTACTCACTAATCTGCACTCACTGCTCTGCACTCACTGCTCTGCACTCACTACTCACTACTCTGCACTCACTACGCTGCACTCACTACTGTGCACTCACTACTGTGCACTCACTACTCACTGCTCTGCACTCACTACTCACTACTCTGCACTCACTACTCACTACTCTGCACTCACTACTCACTACTGTGCACTCAATACTCACTACTGTGCACTCACTACTCACTACTGTGCACACACTACTCACTACTGTGCACTCACTACTCACTACGGTGCACTCACTACTCACTACTGTGCACTCACTACTGTGCACTCACTACTCTGCACTCGCTACTCACTACTCTGCACTCACTACTCTGCACTCACTACTCACTACTCTGCACTCACTACTCTGCACTCACTACTCACTACTGTGCACTCACCTCTGTGCACTCACTCACTACTGTGCACTCACTCACTACTGTGCACTTACTCACTACTGTGCACTCACTCACTACTGTGCACTCACTCACTACTCTGCACTCACTCACTACTGTGCACTCACTCACTACTCTGCACTCACTACTCTGCACTCACTACTCTGCACTCACTACTCTGCACTCACTACTCTGCACTCACTACTCACTACTGTGCACTCACTACTCTGCACTCACTACTCTGCACTCGCTACTCACTACTCTGCACTCGCTACTCACTACTCTGCACTCGCTACTCACTACTCTGCACTCGCTACTCCTTACTCTGCGCTCGCTACTCACTACTCTGCACTCGCTACTCTGAACTCGCTACTCTGAACTCGCTACTCTGAACTCGCTACTCTGAACTCACTACTCTGAACTCACTACTCTGAACTCACTACTCTGAGCTCACTACTCTGAACTCACTACTCTGAACTCACTACTCTGCACTCACTACTCTGCACTCACTACTCACTACTCTGCACTCACTACTCACTACTCAACACTCACTACTCTGCACTCACTACTCACTACTCTGCACTCACTACTCACTACTCTGCACTCACTACTCACTACTCTGCACTCACTACTCACTACTCTGCACTCACTACTCTGCACTCACTACTCTGCACTCACTACTCTGCACTCACTACTCTGCACTCACTACTCACTACTCTGCACTCACTACTCACTACTCTGCACTCACTACTCTGCACTCTGCACTCACTACTCTGCACTCACTACTCTGCACTCACTACTCACTACTGTGCACTCACTACTCACTAATGTGCACTCACTACTCTGCACTCACTACTCACTACTCTGCACTCACTACTCACTACTCTGCACTCGCTACTCACTACTCTGCACTCACTACTCACTACTCTGCACTTGCTACTCACTAGTCTGCACTCGCTACTCACTACTCTGCACTCACTACTCACTACTCTGCACTCGCTACTCACTCACTACTCTGAACTCACTACTCTGAACTCACTACTCTGAACTCACTACTCTGCACTCACTACTCACTACTGTGCACTCACTACTCACTACTCTGCACTCACTACTCACTACTCTGCACTCACTACTCACTGCACTCACTACTCACTACTCTGCACTCACTACTCTGCACTCACTACTCTGCACTCACTACTTTGCACTCACTACTCTGCACTCACTACTCACTACTCTGCACTCACTACTCACTACTCTGCACTCACTACTCACTACTCTGCACTCACTACTCACTACTCTGCACTCACTAATCTGCACTCACTACTCACTACTCTGCACTCACTACTCACTACTCTGCACTCACTACTCAGCACTCACTACTCACTACTCTGCACTCACTACTCACTACTCTGCACTCACTACTCACTATTCTGCACTCACTACTCACTACTCTGTACTCACTACTCTGCACTCACTACTCGCTATTCTGCACTCACTACTCACTACTCTGCACTCACTACTCACTACTCTGCACTCACTACTCACTACTCTGCACTCACTACTCACTACTCTGCACTCACTACTCTGCACTCACTACTCACTACTCTGCACGCACTACTCTGCACTCACTACTCACTACTGTGCACTCACTACTCACTACTCTGCACTCACTACTCTGCACTCACTACTCACTACTCTGCACTCACTACTCTGCACTCACTACTCTGCACTCACTACTCACTACTCTGCACTCACTACTCACTACTCACTACTCTGTACTCACTACTCACTACTCTGCACTCACTACTCACTACTCTGCACTCACTACTCACTACTCACTACTCTGCACTCACTACTCACTACTCTGCACTCACTACTCACTACTCTGCACTCACTACTCTGCACTCACTACTCACTACTCTGCACTCACTACTCACTACTGTGCACTCACTACTGTGCACTCACTATTCACTACTGTGCACTCACTACTCTGCACTCACTACTCACTACTCTGCACTCACTACTCTGCACTCACGATTCTACACTCACTACTCACTACTCTGCACTCACTACTCACTAATCTGCACTCACTACTCACTACTGTGCACTCACTACTGTGCACCAACTACTCACTACTCTGCACTCACTACTCTGCACTCACCACTCACTACTCTGCACTCACTACTCGCTACTCTGCACTCACTACTCACTACTCAGCACTCACTACTCACTACTCACTACTCACTACTCTGCACTCACTACTCACTACTCTGCACTCACTACTCACTACTCTGCACTCACTACTCACTACTCTGCACTCACTACTCTGCACTCACTACTCACTACTCTGCACTCACTACTCTGCACTCACGATTCTGCACTCACTACTCACTACTCTGCACTCACTACTCACTAGTCTGCACTCACTACTCACTACTGTGCGCTCACTACTCTGCACTCACTACTCAGCACTCACTACTCACTACTCTGCACTCACTACTCACTACTCTCTACTCACTACTCTGCACTCACTACTCACTACTCTGCACTCACTACTCTGCACTCACTACTCTGCACTCACTACTCACTACTCTGCACTCACTACTTTGCACTCTGCACTCACTACTCTGCACTCTGCACTCACTACTCTGCACTCACTACTCTGCACTCACTACTCTGCCCTCACTACTCTGCACTCACTACTCTGCACTCACTACTCACTACTGTGCACTCACTACTCACTACTGTGCACTCACTACTCTGCACTCACTACTCACTACTCTGCACTCACTACTCACTACTCTGCACTCGCTACTCACTACTCTGCACTCGCTACGCACTACTCTGCACTTGCTACTCACTACTCTGCACTCGCTACTCACTACTCTGCACTCACTACTCACTACTCTGCACTCGCTACTCACTCACTACTCTGAACTCACTACTCTGAACTCACTACTCTGAACTCACTACTCTGCACTCACTACTCACTACTGTGCACTCACTACTCACTACTGTGCACTCACTACTCTGCACTCACTACTCACTGCACTCACTACTCACTACTCTGCACTCACTACTCTGCACTCACTACTCTGCACTCACTACTCTGCACTCACTACTTTGCACTCACTACTCTGCACTCACTACTCACTACTCTGCACTCACTACTCACTATTCTGCACTCACTACTCACTACTCTGAACTCACTACTCACTACTCTGCACTCACTACTCACTACTCTGCACTCACTACTCAGCACTCACTACTCACTACTCTGCACTCACTACTCACTACTCTGCACTCACTACTCACTATTCTGCACTCACTACTCACTACTCTGCACTCACTATTCTGCACTCACTACTCACTATTCTGCACTCACTACTCACTACTCTGCACTCACTACTCACTACTCTGCACTCACTACTCACTACTCTGCACTCACTACTCACTACTCTGCACTCACTACTCACTACTCTGCACTCACTACTTTGCACTCACTACTCACTACTCTGCACGCACTACTCTGCACTCACTACTCAGTACTGTGCACTCACTACTCACTACTCTGCACTCACTACTCTGCACTCACTACTCTGCACTCACTACTCACTACTCTGCACTCACTACTCTGCACTCACTACTCTGCACTCACTACTCACTACTCTGCACTCACTACTCACTACTCACTACTCTGCACTCACTACTCACTACTCTGCACTCACTACTCACTACTCTGCACTCACTACTCACTACTCACTACTCTGCACTCACTACTCACTACTCTGCACTCACTACTCACTACTCTGCACTCACTACTCTGCACTCATTACTCACTACTCATTACTCACTACTCACTACTGTGCATTCACTACTGTGCACTCACTATTCACTACTGTGCACTCACTACTCTGCACTCACTACTCACTACTCTGCACTCACTACTCTGCACTCACGATTCTGCACTCACTACTCACTACTCTGCACTCACTACTCACTAATCTGCACTCACTACTCACTACTGTGCACTCACTACTGTGCACTCACTACTCACTACTCTGCACTCACTACTCTGCACTCACGATTCTACACTCACTACTCACTACTCTGCACTCACTACTCACTAATCTGCACTCACTACTCACTACTGTGCACTCACTACTGTGCACTAACTACTCACTACTCTGCACTCACTACTCTGCACTCACTACTCACTACTCTGCACTCACTACTCGCTACTCTGCACTCACTACTCACTACTCAGCACTCACTACTCACTACTCACTACTCACTACTCTGCACTCACTACTCACTACTCTGCACTCACTACTCACTACTCTGCACTCACTACTCACTACTCACTACTCACTACTCTGCACTCACTACTCTGCACTCACTACTCACTACTCTGCACTCACTACTCTGCACTCACGATTCTGCACTCACTACTCACTACTCTGCACTCACTACTCACTAGTCTGCACTCACTACTCACTACTGTGCGCTCACTACTCTGCACTCACTACTCAGCACTCACTACTCACTACTCTGCACTCACTACTCACTACTCTCTACTCACTACTCTGCACTCACTACTCACTACTCTGCACTCACTACTCTGCACTCACTACTCTGCACTCACTACTCACTACTCTGCACTCACTACTCTGCACTCTGCACTCACTACTCTGCACTCTGCACTCACTACTCTGCACTCACTACTCTGCACTCACTACTCTGCCCTCACTACTCTGCACTCACTACTCTGCACTCAGTACTCACTACTGTGCACTCACTACTCACTACTGTGCACTCACTACTCTGCACTCACTACTCACTACTCTGCACTCACTACTCACTACTCTGCACTCGCTACTCACTACTCTGCACTCGCTACGCACTACTCTGCACTTGCTACTCACTACTCTGCACTCGCTACTCACTACTCTGCACTCACTACTCACTACTCTGCACTCGCTACTCACTCACTACTCTGTACTCACTACTCTGAACTCACTACTCTGAACTCACTACTCTGCACTCACTACTCACTACTGTGCACTCACTACTCACTACTGTGCACTCACTACTCTGCACTCACTACTCACTGCACTCACTACTCACTACTCTGCACTCACTACTCTGCACTCACTACTCTGCACTCACTACTCTGCACTCACTACTTTGCACTCACTACTCTGCACTCACTACTCACTACTCTGCACTCACTACTCACTATTCTGCACTCACTACTCACTACTCTGCACTCACTACTCACTACTCTGCACTCACTACTCACTACTCTGCACTCACTACTCAGCACTCACTACTCACTACTCTGCACTCACTACTCACTACTCTGCACTCACTACTCACTATTCTGCACTCACTACTCACTACTCTGCACTCACTACTCTGCACTCACTACTCACTATTCTGCACTCACTACTCACTACTCTGTACTCACTACTCACTACTCTGCACTCACTACTCACTACTCTGCACTCACTACTCACTACTCTGCACTCACTACTCACTACTCTGCACTCACTACTTTGCACTCACTACTCACTACTCTGCACGCACTACTCTGCACTCACTACTCAGTACTGTGCACTCACTACTCACTACTCTGCACTCACTACTCTGCACTCACTACTCTGCACTCACTACTCACTACTCTGCACTCACTACTCTGCACTCACTACTCTGCACTCACTACTCACTACTCTGCACTCACTACTCACTACTCACTACTCTGCACTCACTACTCACTACTCTGCACTCACTACTCACTACTCTGCACTCACTACTCACTACTCACTACTCTGCACTCACTACTCACTACTCTGCACTCACTACTCACTACTCTGCACTCACTACTCTGCACTCATTACTCACTACTCTGCACTCACTACTCACTACTGTGCATTCACTACTGTGCACTCACTATTCACTACTGTGCACTCACTACTCTGCACTCACTACTCACTACTCTGCACTCACTACTCTGCACTCACGATTCTGCACTCACTACTCACTACTCTGCACTCACTACTCACTAATCTGCACTCACTACTCACTACTGTGCACTCACTACTGTGCACTCACTACTCTGCACTCACTACTCTGCACTCACGATTCTACACTCACTACTCACTACTCTGCACTCACTACTCACTAATCTGCACTCACTACTCACTACTGTGCACTCACTACTGTGCACTAACTACTCACTACTCTACACTCACTACTCTGCACTCACTACTCACTACTCTGCACTCACTACTCGCTACTCTGCACTCACTACTCACTACTCAGCACTCACTACTCACTACTCACTACTCTGCACTCACTACTCACTACTCTGCACTCACTACTCACTACTCTGCACTCACTACTCACTACTCTGCACTCACTACTCACTACTCTGCACTCACTACTCTGCACTCACTACTCACTACTCTGCACTCACTACTCTGCACTCACGATTCTGCACTCACTACTCACTACTCTGCACTCACTACTCACTAGTCTGCACTCACTACTCACTACTGTGCACTCACTACTCTGCACTCACTACTCAGCACTCACTAATCACTACTCTGCACTCACTACTCACTACTCTCTACTCACTACTCTGCACTCACTACTCACTACTCTGCACTCACTACTCTGCACTCACTACTCTGCACTCACTACTCACTACTCTGCACTCACTACTCTGCACTCTGCACTCACTACTCTGCACTCTGCACTCACTACTCTGCACTCACTACTCTGCACTCACTACTCTGCCCTCACTACTCTGCACTCACTACTCTGCACTCACTACTCACTACTGTGCACTCACTACTCACTACTGTGCACTCACTACTCTGCACTCACTACTCACTACTCTGCACTCACTACTCACTACTCTGCACTCGCTACTCACTACTCTGCACTCGCTACGCACTACTCTGCACTTGCTACTCACTACTCTGCACTCACTACTCACTACTCTGCACTCACTACTCACTACTCTGCACTCGCTACTCACTCACTACTCTGAACTCACTACTCTGAACTCACTACTCTGAACTCACTACTCTGCACTCACTACTCACTACTGTGCACTCACTACTCACTACTGTGCACTCACTACTCTGCACTCACTACTCACTGCACTCACTACTCACTACTCTGCACTCACTACTCTGCACTCACTACTCTGCACTCACTACTCTGCACTCACTACTTTGCACTCACTACTCTGCACTCACTACTCACTACTCTGCACTCACTACTCACTATTCTGCACTCACTACTCACTACTCTGCACTCACTACTCACTACTCTGCACTCACTACTCACTACTCTGCACTCACTACTCAGCACTCACTACTCACTACTCTGCACTCACTACTCACTACTCTGCACTCACTACTCACTATTCTGCACTCACTACTCACTACTCTGCACTCACTACTCTGCACTCACTACTCACTATTCTGCACTCACTACTCTGCACTCACTACTCACTACTCTGCACTCACTACTCACTACTCTGCACTCACTACTCACTACTCTGCACTCACTACTCACTACTCTGCACTCACTACTTTGCACTCACTACTCACTACTCTGCACGCACTACTCTGCACTCACTACTCAGTACTGTGCACTCACTACTCACTACTCTGCACTCACTACTCTGCACTCACTACTCTGCACTCACTACTCACTACTCTGCACTCACTACTCTGCACTCACTACTCTGCACTCACTACTCACTACTCTGCACTCACTACTCACTACTCACTACTCTGCACTCACTACTCACTACTCTGCACTCACTACTCACTACTCTGCACTCACTACTCACTACTCACTACTCTGCACTCACTACTCACTACTCTGCACACACTACTCACTACTCTGCACTCACTACTCTGCACTCATTACTCACTACTCTGCACTCACTACTCACTACTGTGCATTCACTACTGTGCACTCACTATTCACTACTGTGCACTCACTACTCTGCACTCACTATTCACTACTCTGCACTCACTACTCTGCACTCACGATTCTGCACTCACTACTCACTACTCTGCACTCACTACTCACTAATCTGCACTCACTACTCACTACTGTGCACTCACTACTGTGCACTAACTACTCACTACTCTGCACTCACTACTCTGCACTCACTACTCACTACTCTGCACTCACTACTCACTACTCTGCACTCACTACTCACTACTCAGCACTCACTACTCACTACTCACTACTCACTACTCTGCACTCACTACTCACTACTCTGCACTCACTACTCACTACTCTGCACTCACTATTCACTACTCTGCATTCACTACTCACTACTCTGCACTCACTACTCTGCACTCACTACTCACTACTCTGCACTCACTACTCTGCACTCACGATTCTGCACTCACTACTCACTACTCTGCACTCACTACTCTGCACTCACTCCTCACTAGTCTGCACTCACTACTCACTACTGTGTACTCACTACTCTGCACTCACTACTCAGCACTCACTACTCACTACTCTGCACTCACTACTCACTACTCTCTACTCACTACTCTGCACTCACTACTCACTACTCTGCACTCACTACTCTGCACTCACTACTCAGTACTCTGCACTCACTACTCACTACTCTGCACTCACTACTCTGCACTCACTACTCTGCACTCACTACTCACTACTCTGCACTCACTACTCACTACTCTGCACTCACTACTCTGCACTCACTACTCTGCACCCACTACTCTGCACTCACTACTCTGCACTCACTACTCACTACTCTGCCCTCACTACTCACTACTCTGCCCTCACTACTCACTACTGTGCACTCACTACTCTGCACTCACTACTCACTACTCTGCACTCACTACTCACTAGTGTGCACTCACTACTCACTACTGTGCACTCACTACTCTGCACTCACTACTCACTACTGTGCACTCACTACTCACTACTCTGCACTCACTACTCACTACTGTGCACTCACTACTTACTACTCTGCACTCACTACTCACTACTCTGCACTCACTACTCACTACTCTGCACTCACTACTCACTACTGTGCACTCACTACTCTGCACTCACTACTCACTACTGTGCACTCACGATTCTGCACTCACTACTCTGCACTCACTGCTTTGCACTCACTACTCACTAATCTGCACTCACTACGCTGCACTCACTACTGTGCACTCACTACTCTGCACTCACTACTCTGCACTCACTACTCACTACTCTGCACTCACTACTCACTACTCTTCACTCACTACTCACTACTCTGCACTCACTACTCACTACTCTGCACTCACTACTCACTACTGTGCACTCAATACTCACTATTGTGCACTCAATACTCACTACTGTGCACTCACTACTCAATCAATCAATCAATCAAAGACATTTATAGAGCGCGCTACTTACCCGGAGGGTCTCAAGGCGCTTGGGGGGTGGGGGGGGGTGCTGCTACTGCTCGAACAGCCAGGTCTTGAGCTTCTTCCTGAAGGAGAGGTGGTCTTGGGTCAGGTGCAGGTCGGTCGGGAGGGAGTTCCAGGTCTTGGCGGCCAGGTAGGAGAAGGACCTTCCTCCTGTTGTCGTTCTTCGGATGCGGGGGACGGCGGCGAGGGCGTGTCTGGCTGATCGGAGATGGCGTTTGGGAGCATAGAAGTTGATGCGGTTGTAGAGGTAGCTCGGGCCTTGATCGTGTAGGGCTTTGTGTGCGTGGGTGAGGAGACGGAAGGTGATTCTTTTGTTGACGGGGAGCCAATGCAGGTCTCTCAGATGTCCGGAGATGTGGCTGTGTCGTGGGATGTCGAGGATGAGTCTGGCTGAGGTGTTCTGGATCCGCTGGAGTCTCTTCTGGAGCTTGGCGGTGGTTCCGGCGTAGAGGGCGTTGCCGTAGTCCAGTCGGCTGGTGACGAGGGCCTGGGTGACCATCTTCCTGGTCTCGGTGGGGATCCACCGGAAGATCTTCCGTAGCATGCGCAGGATGTTGAAGCATGATGAGGAGACGGCCTTGACTTGTCTGGTCATGGAGAGGGAGGAGTCCAGTATGATGCCCAGGTTGCGTGCGTGGTCTGTCGGTTTGGGTGCGGTGCCCAGGGCGGGGGGCCACCAGGAGTCGTCCCAGGCGGAGGGCGAGGAGCCCAGGATGAGGACTTCCGTCTTGTCTGAGTTCAGTTTCAGGCGGCTGGTCGTCATCCACTCGGCTACGTCTTTCATCCCTTCGTGAAGGTTGGCTCTGGCGGCGGCGGGGTCGTTGGTCAGGGAGAGGATCAGCTGGGTGTCGTCAGCGTAGGAGATGATGTTGAGGTTGTGTTGGCGTGCGATGGCCGCGAGGGGGCTCATGTAGACGTTGAAGAGGGTGGGGCTCAGCGAGGATCCTTGAGGGACGCCGCAGATGACTTTGGTGGCCTCTGACTTGTACGGTGGTAGTCAGACTCTCTGTGTTCTTCCGTCTAGGAAGGAGATGATCCATTCCAGTGCCTTCTCCTGGATTCGGACGTTGCTGAGGCGCTGCACTAGGGTGCGGTGGCAGACAGTGTTGAATGCCGCGGAGAGGTCTAGGAGGATGAGGGCCGCTGTTTCTCCGTTGTCCATCAGGGCTCGGATGTCATCGGTGGCAGCGATGAGGGCGGTCTCGGTGCTGTGGTTGGCTCGGAAGCCAGACTGTGAGGGGTCGAGGGGTCCATTCGTCTCAAGGAAGACGGCCAGCTGTTTGTTGACGGTCTTCTCGATGACTTTGGCTGGAAACGGGAGGAGCGAGATGGGGCGGTAATTCTTGAGTTCGGTGGGGTCCGCTGTAGGTTTCTTTAGTAGGGCGCTGAGTTCGGCGTGCTTCCAGCTCTCCGGGAATGTGACGGTGTTGAAGGAGGTGTTGATGATGTCCCGTAGGTGGGGTGCGATGACATCGTCGGCCTTGTTGAAGACGTGGTGAGGGCAGGGGTCGGTCGGAGATCCGGAGTGGATGGAGTTCATCATGCGGACGGTGTCTTCGGTGCTGATCGGGGTCCAGGCGCGGAGGGTGGTGGTGGGGGGCGGTGGTTCGTTCGTGGCGTGCGTCGGTTGAGTGCTGAATCTGTTGTGTATGTCCGCGATCTTGTTGTGGAAGTAGGAGGCGAGGGAGTTGCAGAGGTCTTGCGATGGGGTGATGTCGTTGTTTCCGGCGTTGGGGTTGGAGAGCTCTTTCACGATGTTGAAGAGTTCCTTGCAGTTGTGCGCGTTGTTGTCCAGCCGGTCCTTGAATGCAGTTTTCTTGGTGGCGCGGATTAGTTGGTGGTGCTTCCGGGTGGCAAGCTTGAGGGTGGTCATGTTGTCCGGTGTTGGTTCCCTTCTCCAGGCTTTCTCGAGGGCTCAGCAGTTCTTCTTGGAGCTCTTGAGTTCGTCGGTGAACCATGGGGCCTTCTTGCTGCCGGGTGTGCTGGGCGGGGTCCTCAGTGGGGCGAGTTCGTCCGCGCAGTTGCTGATCCACTTCGTGAGGTTGTCGGCGGCCTGGCTTGGGTTCGCTGAGCTGGCGGGAGGGTGCTGGCTCAGGGAAGCGGCGAGATGGTCGGCTGTGATCTTGTTCCAGCTTCTTCGAGCAACCTGTTGCTGGTGGTGGTGGATCGTCGTTCTTCTGAAGGTGAAGTGGACGCAGCTGTGGTCTGTCCAGTGGAGTCCAGTGGCGTGGCTGAAGGCGATGTCTTCGCTGGATGAGAAGATGGCGTCGAGCGTGTGTCCGGCGAGGTGGGTGGGGGTGGACACCAGCTGCTTGAGTCCGAGGTTGGCGAGGTTGTCGAGCAGGGTGGTGGTGTTGCGGTCGTTGTTGTTCTCCAGGTGGAAGTTGATGTCCCCCAGGAGGATGTAGTCAGCGGAGGGGAGGGCATGCGGGCTGACGAAGTCGGCGATGTCCTCGCTGAATTGTGTGCGTGGTCCCGGGGGTCGGTAGATCAGGGTGCCTCTGAGGGTGGTCTTCGGGTCGGTGCGGATCTGGAAGTGTAGGTGTTCGGCGGTAGTCAGGGTGTCGTCGGTGTTGGTCGTGATGTGGATGGTGTCCCTGTGGATGATGGCGATGCCTCCTCCAGTCTGGTTGACGCGATCTCTCCGGGTGATCTTGTATCCCTCTGGGATGGCGATGGCGATGTCGGGCGCTGAGGAGTCGTTCATCCAGGTTTCCGTGAGGAAGGCAACGTCAGGAGCTGTGGTGTCGAGGAGGTTCCAGAGTTCGATGGCGTGTCTGTGGACGGAGCGGGTGTTGAGCAGGATGCACTTGAGGTGGACACTGCTGGTGTTCGTCTTGACGGGTGCTGGTGCGAGGCAGGTCCGGATGCAGGTGAACTTGCAGGCGTGGCAGCTGAAGGGTCCGTGGGTGCGTCTAGGGGTGGCTCCGTAGCATCCCGGGACTCGGCCGGTGTTGAGTGCGTTGAGGGTGGCGGCGTCGTAGGTCCGGCGGGTGGGCTGGTGTCTGCGGGGGCCAGGGATTCTGGTGCTGGGCGTGGTCCAGGCGCGGACGGGCGCAGACGGGCTTACCTTTGGCGCACCTACGGCGCTCATTCGGTGCTCCCGCTGCGCGCGTCCGCTGCGCGGTCGCTGAGGGGGCGTCATAAGAAGGGAGCAGTGAGGGCAGGTCAGCTGGGAGGCGGGAGCGTCTTAGCCAATCGGCTAGCGGGGGGGCCGGTCTGCAGGCAGCGGCGGCGGGAAAACCGGGTGCGGGCTTCTCTGCGGCCCTGCGGCGGCTGGGGCGCCGGGAGCAGGCGACGATGGAGATCGGGCGGCACAGGCAGCAGGAGGGCGCAGAAGCAGGAGCGAGGATCGTTGGGCGACCAGGCCGGTGAGGGCGCAGTGGTTGCTCCTGAACGGGAGTAGAGGGTCCCCTTAAGAAGGGAGCAGTGAGGGCGGGTCAGCTGGGAGGCGGGAGCGTCTTAGCCAATCGGCTGGCGGTGGGGCGGGTCTGCAGGCAGCGGCGGCCGGAAAACCGGGTGCGGGCTTCTCTGGCGGCCCTGCGGCGGCTGGGGCGCCGGGAGCAGGCGACGATGGAGATCGGGCGGCACAGGCAGCAGGAGGGCGCAGGAGCAGGAGCGAGGATCGTGGGGCGACCAGGCCGGTGAGGGCGCAGTGGTTGCTCCTGAACGGGAGTATAGGGTCCCCTTAAGAAGGGAGCAGTGAGGGCGGGTCAGCTGGGAGGCGGGAGCGTCTTAGCCAATCGGCTGGCGGGGGGGCGGGTCTGCAGGCAGCGGCGGCGGGAAAACCTGGTGCGGGCTTCTCTGGCGGCCCTGCGGCGGCTGGGGCGCCGGGAGCAGGCGACGATGAGATCGGGCGGCACAGGCAGCAGGAGGGCGCAGGAGCAGGAGCGAGGATCATGGGGCGACCAGGCCGGTGCACTCACTACTCACTACTGTGCACTCACTACTCACTACTGTGCACTCACTACTGTGCACTCACTACTCTGCACTCGCTACTCACTACTCTGCACTCACTACTCTGCACTCACTACTCACTACTCTGCACTCAATACTCACTCCTGTGCACTCACTACTCACTACTGTGCACTCACTACTGTGCACTCACTCACTACTGTGCACTCACTCACTACTGTGCACTCACTCACTACTGTGCACTCACTCACTACTCTGCACTCACTCACTGCTGTGCACTCACTCACTACTCTGCACTCACTACTCTGCACTCACTACTCTGCACTCACTACTCACTACTGTGCACTCACTACTCTGCATTCACTACTCACTACTCTGCACTCGCTACTCACTACTCTGCACTCGCTACTCACTATTCTGCACTCGCTACTCACTACTCTGCACTCGCTACTCTGAACTCACTACTCTGAACTCACTACTCTGAACTCACTACTCTGAACTCACTACTCTGCACTCACTACTCTGCACTCACTACTCACTACTCTGCACTCACTACTCACTACTCTGCACTCACTACTCTGCACTCACTACTCACTACTCTGCACTCACTACTCACTACTGTGCACTCACTACTCTGCACTCACTACTCTGCACTCACTACTCACTACTCTGCACTCACTACTCACTACTCTGCACTCGCTACTCACTACTCTGCACTCGCTACTCACTACTCTGCACTCGCTACTCAGTACTCTGCACTTGCTACTCACTACTCTGCACTCGCTACTCACTACTCTGCACTCGCTACTCACTACTCTGCACTCGCTACTCACTCACTACTCTGAACTCACTACTCTGAACTCACTACTCTGAACTCACTACTCTGCACTCACTACTCACTACTGTGCACTCACTACTCACTACTGTGCACTCACTACTCACTACTCTGCACTCACTACTCACTGCACTCACTACTCTGCACTCACTACTCTGCACTCACTACTCTGCACTCACTACTATGCACTCACTACTCACTACTCTGCACTCACTACTCACTACTCTGCACTCACTACTCACTACTCTGCACTCACTACTCAGCACTCACTACTCACTACTCTGCACTCACTACTCACTACTCTGCACTCACTACTCACTATTCTGCACTCACTACTCACTACTCTGCACTCACTACTCTGCACTCACTACTCACTACTCTGCACTCATTACTCTGCACTCTGCACTCACTATTCTGCACTCACTACTCTGCACTCACTACTCTGCACTCACTACTCTGCACTCACTACTCTGCACTCACTACTCACTACTGTGCACTCACTACTCACTACTGTGCACTCACTACTCACTACTCTGCACTCACTACTCACTACACTGCACTCGCTACTCACTACTCTGCACTCGCTACTCACTACTCTGCACTCGCTACTCACTACTCTGCACTTGCTACTCACTACTCTGCACTCGCTACTCACTACTCTGCACTCGCTACTCACTACTCTGCACTTGCTACTCACTCACTACTCTGAACTCACTACTCTGAACTCACTACTCTGAACTCACTACTCTGCACTAACTACTCACTACTGTGCACTCACTACTCACTACTGTGCACTCACTACTCACTGCACTCACTACTCACTACTCTGCACTCACTACTCTGCACTCACTACTCTGCACTCACTACTCTGCACTCACTACTCACTACTCAGCACTCACTACTCTGCACTCACTACTCACTACTGTGCACTCACTACTCACTACTCTGCACTCACTACTCTGCACTCACTACTCACTACTCTGCACTCACTACTCTGCACTCACGATTCTGCACTCACTACTCACTACTCTGCAGTCACTACTCACTACTCTGCACTCACTACTCACTACTCTGCACTCACTACTCACTACTCTGCACTCACTACTCACTACTCACTACTCTGCACTCACTACTCACTACTCTGCACTCACTACTCAGCACTCACTACTCACTACTCTGCACTCACTACTCACTACTCTGCACTCACTACTCACTATTCTGCACACACTACTCACTACTCTGCACTCACTACTCTGCACTCACTACTCACTATTCTGCACTCACTACTCACTACTCTGCACTCACTACTCACTACTCTGCACTCACTACTCACTACTCTGCACTCACTACTCACTACTCTGCACTCACTACTCACTACTCTGCACTCACTACTCTGCACTCACTACTCACTACTCAGCACTCACTACTCTGCACTCACTACTCACTACTGTGCACTCACTACTCACTACTCTGCACTCACTACTCTGCACTCACTACTCACTACTCTGCACTCACTACTCTTCACTCACTACTCTGCACTCACTACTCACTACTCTGCACTCACTACTCACTACTCTGCACTCACTACTCTGCACTCACTACTCACTACTCTGCACTCACTACTCACTACTCTGCACTCACTACTGTGCACTCACCACTGTGCACTCACTACTCACTACTGTGCACTCACTACTCTGCACTCACTACTCACTACTCTGCACTCACTACTCTGCACTCACGATTCTGCACTCACTACTCACTACTCTGCACTCACTACTCTGCACTCACTACTCACTACTCTGCACTCACTACTCTGCACTCACTACTCACTACTCTGCACTCACTACTCACTACTGTGCACTCACCACTGTGCACTCACTACTCACTACTGTGCACTCACTACTCTGCACTCACTACTCACTACTCTGCACTCACTACTCTGCACTCACGATTCTGCACTCACTACTCACTACTAACTACTCTGCACTCACTACTCACTACTCTGCACTCACTACTCACTACTCTGCACTCACTACTCACTAATCTTCACTCACTACTCACTACTCACTACTCTGCACTCACTACTCACTACTCTGCACTCACTACTCACTACTCTGCACTCACTACTCACTACTCTGCACTCACTACTCTGCACTCACTACTCACTACTCTGCACTCACTACTCACTACTCTGCACTCACTACTCACTACTCTGCACTCACTACTCACTACTCTGCACTCACTACTCACTACTCTGCACTCACTACTCACTACTCTGCACTCACTACTCTGCACTCACTACTCACTACTCTGCACTCACTACTCACTACTGTGCACTCACTACTGTGCACTCACTACTCACTACTGTGCACTCACTACTCTGCACTCACTACTCACTACTCTGCACTCACTACTCTGTACTCACGATTCTGCACTCACTACTCACTACTCTGCACTCACTACTCACTAATCTGCACTCACTACTCACAACTGTGCACTAACTACTCACTACTCTGCACTCACTACTCTGCACTCACTACTCACTACTCTGCACTCACTACTCACTACTCTGCACTCACTACTCACTACTCTGCACTCACTACTCACTACTCTGCACTCACTACTCACTACTCTGCACTCACCACTCACTACTCTGCACTCACTACTCTGCACTCACTACTCACTACTCTGCACTCACTACTCTGCACTCACGATTCTGCACTCACTACTCACTACTCTGCACTCACTACTCTGCACTCACTACTTACTAGTCTGCACTCACTACTCACTACTGTGCACTCACTACTCTGCACTCACTACTCAGCACTCACTACTCACTACTCTGCACTCACTACTCACTACTCTCTACTCACTACTCTGCACTCACTACTCACTACTCTGCACTCACTACTCTGCACTCACTACTCAGTACTCTGCACTCACTACTCACTACTCTGCACTCACTACTCTGCACTCACTACTCTGCACTCACTACTCTGCACTCACTACTCTGCACTCACTACTCACTACTCTGCACTCACTACTCACTACTCTGCTTTCACTACTCTGCACTCACTACTCTGCACTCACTACTCAGTACGCTGCACTCACTACTCTGCACTCACTACTCACTTCTCTGCACTCACTACTCACTTCTCTGCACTCACTACTCACTACTCTGCACTCACTACTCTGCACTCACTACTCTGCACTCACTACTCTGCACTCACTACTCACTACTCTGCCCTCACTACTCACTACTCTGCCCTCACTACTCACTACTGTGCACTCACTACTCTGCACTCACTACTCACTACTGTGCACTCACTACTCACTACTGTGCACTCACTACTCTGCACTCACTACTCACTACTGTGCACTCACTACTCACTACTGTGCACTCACTACTCTGCACTCACTACTCACTACTGTGCACTCACTACTCACTACTCTGCACTCACTACTCACTACTGTGCACTCACTATTCACTACTCTGCACTCACTACTCACTACTCTGCACTCACTACTCACTACTCTGCACTCACTACTCACTACTGTGCACTCACTACTCTGCACTCACTACTCACTACTGTGCACTCACGATTCTGCACTCACTACTCACTACTCTGCACTCACTACTGTGCACTCACTACTCACTAGTCTGCACTCACTACTCACTACTGTGCACTCACTACTCACTACTGTGCACTCACTACTGTGCACTCACTACTCTGCACTCACTACTCTGCATCACTACTCACTACTCTGCACTCACTACTCACTCTTCTGCACTCACTACTGTGCACTCACTATTCACTACTCTGCACTCACTACTCTGCACTCACTACTCACTACTCTGCACTCACTACTCACTACTCTGCACTCACTACTCACTACTCTGCACTCACTACTCTGCACTCACTACTCTGCACTCACTACTCTGCACTCACTACTCTGCACTCACTACTCTGCACTCACTACTCACTACTCTGCACTCACTACTCTGCACTCACTACTCTGCACTCACTACTCACTACTCTGCACTCACTACTGTGCACTCACTACTCACTACTCTGCACTCACTACTCACTACTCTGCACTCACTACTGTGCACTCACTACTCACTACTGTGCACTCACTACTCACTACTCTGCACTCACTACTCTGCACTCACTACTCTGCACTCACTACTCACTACTCTGCACTCACTACTCACTACTGTGCACTCACTACTCACTACTCTGCACTCACTACTCTGCACTCACTACTCACTACTCTGCACTCACTACTCTGCACTCACTACTGTGCACTCACTACTCAATACTCTGCACTCACTACTCTGCACTCACTACTCACTACTCTGCACTCACTACTCTGCACTCACTACTCACTACTCTGCACTCACTACTCACTACTCACTACTGTGCACTCACTACTCACTACTGTGCACTCACTACTGTGCACTCACTACTGTGCACTCACTACTCACTACTGTGCACTCACTACTCACTACTGTGCACTCACTACTCACTACTCTGCACTCACTACTCACTACTCTGCACTCACTACTCTGCACTCACTACTCTGCACTCACTACTCTGCACTCACTACTCTGCACTCACTACTCACTACTCTGCACTCACTACTCTGCACTCACTACTCACTAATCTGCACTCACTACTCACAACTGTGCACTCACTACTGTGCACTAACTACTCACTACTCTGCACTCACTACACTGCACTCACTACTCACTACTCTGCACTCACTACTCACTACTCTGCACTCACTACTCACTACTCTGCACTCACTACTCACTACTCTGCACTCACCACTCACTACTCTGCACTCACTACTCACTACTCTCCACTCACTACTCTGCACTCACTTACTAGTCTGCACTCACTACTCACTACTGTGCACTCACTACTCTGCACTCACTACTCAGCACTCACTACTCACTACTCTGCACTCACTACTCACTACTCTCTACTCACTACTCTGCACTCACTACTCACTACTCTGCACTCACTACTCTGCACTCACTACTCACTACTCTGCACTCACTACTCACTACTCTGCACTCACTACTCTGCACTCACTACTCTGCACTCACTACTCTGCACTCACTACTCAATACTCTGCACTCACTACTCACTACTCTGCTTTCACTACTCTGCACTCACTACTCTGCACTCACTACTCAGTACTCTGCACTCACTACTCTGCACTCACTACTCACTTCTCTGCACTCACTACTCACTTCTCTGCACTCACTACTCACTACTCTGCACTCACTACTCTGCACTCACTACTCTGCACTCACTACTCTGCACTCACTACTCACTACTCTGCCCTCACTACTCACTACTCTACCCTCACTACTCACTACTGTGCACTCACTACTCTGCACTCACTACTCACTACTCTGCACTCACTACTCACTACTGTGCACTCACTACTCACTACTGTGCACTCACTACTCTGCACTCACTACTCACTACTGTGCACTCACTACTCACTACTCTGCACTCACTACTCACTACTGTGCACTCACTATTCACTACTCTGCACTCACTACTCACTACTCTGCACTCACTACTCACTACTCTGCACTCACTACTGTGCACTCACTACTCTGCACTCACTACTCACTACTGTGCACTCATGATTCTGCACTCACTACTCACTACTCTGCACTCACTACTGTGCACTCACTACTCACTAGTCTGCACTCACTACTCACTACTGTGCACTCACTACTCACTACTGTGCACTCACTACTGTGCACTCACTACTCTGCACTCACTACTCTGCATCACTACTCACTACTCTGCACTCACTACTCACTCTTCTGCACTCACTACTGTGCACTCAATATTCACTACTCTGCACTCACTACTCTGCACTCACTACTCACTACTCTGCACTCACTACTGTGCACTCACTACTCACTACTCTGCACTCACTACTCACTACTCTGCACTCACTACTCTGCACTCACTACTCTGCACTCACTACTCACTACTCTGCACTCACTACTCACTACTGTGCACTCACTACTCACTACTCTGCACTCACTACTCTGCACTCACTACTCACTACTCTGCACTCACTACTCTGCACTCACTACTGTGCACTCACTACTCACTACTCTGCACTCACTACTCTGCACTCACTACTCACTACTCTGCACTCACTACTCTGCACTCACTACTCACTACTCTGCACTCACTACTCTGCACTCACTACTCACTACTCACTACTGTGCACTCACTACTCACTACTGTGCACTCACTACTGTGCACTCACTACTGTGCACTCACCACTCACTACTGTGCACTCACTACTCACTACTGTGCACTCACTACTCACTACTCTGCACTCACTACTCACTACTCTGCACTCACTACTCTGCACTCACTACTCTGCACTCACTACTCTGCACTCACTACTCTGCACTCACTACTCACTACTCTGCACTCACTACTCTGCACTCACTACTCTGCACTCTGGAAACTCACTACTCACTACTCAGCACTCTGCACTCAGCTGGTGGTGTCTGTGTGTGCATGGCAGTGGTGGTGTGCGTGTGTGCATGTCAGTGGTGGTGTGCGTGTTTGCATGGCAGTGGTGGTGTGCGTGTGTGCATGGCAGTGGTGGTGTGCGTGTGTGCATGGCAGTGGTGGTGTGCGTGTGTGCATGGCAGTGGTGGTGTCTGTGTGTGCATGGCAGTGGTGGTGTCCGTGTGTGCATGGCAGTGGTGGTGTCCGTGTGTGCATGGCAGTGGTGGTGTCCGTGTGTGCATGGGAGTGGTGGTGCCTGTGTGTGCATGGCAGTGGTGGTGTCTGTGTGTGCATGGCAGTGGTGGTGTCTGTGTGCATGGCAGTGGTGGTGTCTGTGTGCATGGCAGTGGTGGTGTCTGCGTGTGCATGGCAGTGGTGGTGTACGTGTGCATGGCAGTGGTGGTGTCCGTGTGTGCATGGCAGTGGTGGTGTGCGTGTGTGCATGGCAGTGGTGGTGTCTGTGTGTGCATGGCAGTGGTGGTGTGCGTGTGCATGGCAGTGGTGGTGCACGTGTGCATGGAACCTACTTGCAATCAGACGTGTTGGTTGTCACCAGAATGCCTCGTTACTGCTGCCGGCAATGCTGCCAGATGCTAGGACGTGAAGAGCACACCACTCACTTGAGTCGGGTCCAGCAACTTTTTGAATATCCGACCTCACTTCCTTCCAGAGGAGGACGCGAGGTCACAGCCACGACACACATAACCACTGCCCGGGTCTCCATACTATTGGGCAGTGAGTCAGTGTTCATCTTTCTTTTCCCGCTCGCCAGCAGTTAAGTCACCCGTGTTTCAGCTCAGTTTGATTCTGGTGGTTGAGTGACACCGCGGGAGCATTTCTTCATCGCTCCAGCGGTACTTAGTAATCGTCTCGGGCGGCATCAATGCTGTAGCGGCTGGGAGCCGACAGAGGGCGCACTAACAGCGTGTGTGCCCCTCGTCTCGTTGCAACGCAAGGGAAGCGCTATTGTCTGTTTTCCAATACTGCCAAACGTGCGTCTGTACAGGGGTCTGTACTACTATTTAAACAGCCTGACGCCCGCTGTTATGCTGGTCAGTAACCTTTGTTTAAAGTTCCCCTTGCATCATCAAGTAGAGCGACCCTCCCGTTGTGACCTAGAGCCCATTCTCCCGCCCATAGCTTTATTGGCTGTTTTGTCGGGCCATGCCCAGGCTAGTGACACCCAGTACAACCAGGGTGAGTCAGCCCCAGAGCATCAGCCCGAATATAGCACTCAGCGCTTTAAATCCTAGACTGTTCCAGTCAACAAACCAAAGAGTCTTAGGCATGATAAAGGTATTAATAGTTGTATATATTTCAACCCTGAGGCTTGTTATACCTTGTTGTGCCCCCCTCACCCCCCCCAGCCCCCTGATCCCCCCCGAACCGCATTCCTGAGCCTTATGCCAAGGACATGACATCCACGCCACGAGGGTGCGGTATTTCAATTAATGCAGCCAGCAGGGGTAAAAAGAGTAAATATTGTAGCACTAAGCAGCAGCGCCACGGGAGCAGCAGAGCCGGCGCTCAGGCGTCACTCTTCTTCACCAGGAGTCGGGAGACATCCAGAACAACAGTCAGTGAGGTAATAAATAGCATGTGAATAAATGTGACATGCAGTAGACACGTAGACCCGGCCCTGATAGGTAAGTGCCGGTGCTAAGCACCAGAAAGCACCGGCACAATAAGCAAAGCAACCCGCTTCTCCCTACGTACCGGCCACCTTAGGCCTGCTGCCTCAGCTGTTGGGGACGCGCGCAGCCGTGAACGGCGGCTGCGCGCGAGCACTGGCACGCAATCTGAGAGGCAGGGACGGCACGCGACTGGGGCAAGCTGGTGTGTCCTGTTGAAAGAGGGGGCCCCTCCTTAGGCGCTCGGTGACTTGATGGGGGCCTGTAGACGACTGTGCACCTGCCCGTCCTTGTGCAAGACAGTCTGTCCAGTGCTCACCCTCATTTGGCGAACGTCACCATGGAGCGCAAAGACACGCCGAGACGAGGTAGGAAGGGGGGGTCTCTGTGTGTGCGTGCGCATGCGCTGCGGCGACGGGAGGGGGGGTGTTCTGTATGTGTGTGTGTGAGTGTATGTATGTGCGGCGAGGGGGGGTCTGTATGTGTGTGCGTGCGTGTGAGTCTGCTTCCAAGGAGCCATGGGAGACAGGAAGCGCGCGCGACCTGATCCCAGTTCCAAGGTTGCGCGTGCACCTCACTTGTCTGTCTCCCTTGACTCCTTGAAAGCCAGAATGATTGCAATAGAGTCTCGGAACGACAGATTGCTTCGCAATCTGTTCGCAGTTCCGAGACCTAAAAACACTCTAAAAGGAACAAAATCAGGCTCATAGCCAAGGTTGATATTTTTGGGGAGCGTAAACCAAAAAAACAATTTCAGAATAAATTTCCTGCAAATTGAAAATAATGTTGGATGGCCGCTCCCACGTCTGCTAGAACTCTGATGAGGCTTGGTTGGAAACTCACTGTCCTAGGACTTACAAAAGTTGTGCACCTGAATGCAAGGCACACCAATGCTTCCGAAAGTGCAGTAGATCGAGGGGACTCTTGCGAGCAGAACCGTTAATGAAACCCACCAAGACACAATTGGGAATGGGGCAAATGCCAGCATCGCAAGCTACAGCATTGTTGACTGAGGTAGTGGCATCTGGTAAAGAGATTAACAGTAGTTTGGACCATCATGAGGACGCCTCCGACTCGCTTCACTTGGAGGATGCTGGGCTCCCGACTGTGACTCCCCAAACCTCAGACGAAATTGTTTGATCAGCAGAACTCCTTCTCCTCAAGTTGCTGGCCACATCAAGCGGGAATTGTCTTTACTACTTTGGCTGATGCAGACGCACATCAGAAGACTTCCTTTGCCTTTTCCGTTCATTGCCGCTTTATGGTTTTTGGTGTGTTATTACCTTATTGACCTGTATGGTTTGGGTGGCTATCTGTTGCTGGGCTGCTGTGGGGATGGGAAGTTGAGATGTTTTTTTTTTTATTATTGTCCTATTCTGTCTTCGTCTCTGGTGGGTCGATGCTATATACAGGGTTGTCAGATGGGGGGATTGATCGAGGAAAGGTGATCGTATGACTAACACATTCAACTACTACAAACTGATGACTTAGACCAGACATTACCTGGGGTCTGCAACCAAGCGACACTAAATCCTGATGTACCTTAAGACAGGGTCTACTACATATCGTTCACCTTCAGAATTTGCATCTCACGCTTTTGGAAGCTTATTGCCTCCACCATCGGGGTCAGCTTCATGTTACTACATACTAGGCCTTTGCCAGAGGGGTGCTGCTCTAGATGCGGTCAGGAGTTTCCTTCAAGACGACCAAAATTGACATATACAATGGGGATCGTTATCTCTTGGTAGAAGGGTGGCCTTGCAGCAAACTTCTGGTGCTGGGCAATATCTATGCACTGAATCGTGAGCAGACCTCATTCCTTTACACTCTGTTGGAGCAATTAGCTTGATTGGCATGAGGGGCTGTGCCTCATTTGCGTCGAATTTAATTGTATTCTTGATACTTTATTGGACCACTCGACCTCTTCACTCCCGGGGGGACCAGCCCATAGAGCAGCTGCTGGTTTGCCTTTTGGATTACACATTTAGACATGGCGGACCCCTGGTGCATCTAAGATCCCACAGACAGGAACTATTCCTTCTTCTCGGGCTTATACCAGGTCCATACAAAGATTGACCCTTTGTAGGCTTCAAGTCTTTTAAATGTTGCATAAAACATGCAGAATATTTTGGCCACACCCTGTCGGACCATAGTCCTCTCCTTCTGATGCTGCATTCAGTGGACAAACACCCACTCATACCATCATGGCGGCTATGCTCAACATCTCTTGAGGATTCTGTATTTAGAAAAAATCATACAGACAGGGGAAGAGCTCCTATGCCCCACCTGTTTGATGCTTCCCATGAATCCGTACAGGAACCACCGGATCTGTGAACCAGTTGCATCAGAGCGGAATGTTTGCCCCCGCTCCCAAAAAATGGGTACTACCGGTCGGTTAATGGTCATCAACCCCCGGGATTTGGCTGACTCTGGTGAACTTCACTTGCACACCTTCCTTCTATTTCAATAACTTGGCTTGTTTCTGCCTTTATCATATCCCGGGACACCTTTTACTCCACTTTATATCTGGATGTCCCTGGATTCTTGTTGTGTTTGACTAAATTGTGTAAATTCAGGCGCTCCTCCTTTCTTCGCCCTGCCATCCAATCATTTGGTGCCCTGAAGAAGGTGAGACCCACCGATTTGGGTCAGACACCGAAACGCTCATCAGCGCTGGAGTCCTCTGGCCTTTATATCTCCCCCAAGACTATTTAGTTGTGGCACCCAATGAAGTTTCAAAATAAATCTTGCTAATAACTTGGCTTCACCCAATGAAAAGATACGATGACAGCGTGATTGAATGTCACCATAATTAAACAACATAGCGTATTGTGGTCCAGGATAGTTACTATACTGTTATTAGGCTCTGTGGGGGGAGATTCATGGATGTCTTTGAGACTGTAGGACACGTGTGATTTTTATGTATGTGCGAATGAATGAGCATGAATTTGTTTGAGAGTATGAGTGGGTTTTAGTATGAGTGTTGCACCTCGGTTTTTCTTGTTTACATTCTAATAATATCAAATATTTATCAAATGTTTATGAATTATGTCTTTTGCTATCTAGAGAATTGTCACAATAAATTTGATATCATTATTTAAAAAAATATGGTTTAAGTTTGTTAGTGTCCTGCAATATGCCTGGCCCCTTTGGCCTCTAGCACACTGTACCTCTACCCTGGGGAGATGTGACATTGCTGTTTTTGTATTGTATCCTTGACTCATAGCATTTTTTCAAAAAATTCTTTCAGGCAGTGTGTTTTTTCTTGTTGATTATGCAATGCTGTCTTTAGAGACTCCCTAGCAGTCAGAATTGCTGAATACTTCACCACTAACCCGGGATCGGCGTCGAATCATGGCCTAAAATGGGAGACTTTTGAGGTTGTGTTGAGGGGGCAAAGCCTGGGCAATCAGTGGGCATTCCACAAGACTTTGAAAAAGACCTCCAGAAGTTGGAGGTTGATCTCCTTGTGCAGGGTATTGAGCTGAGAGATAGCCCAGGAGCCCTTCTGCGGTTGCTGGAGTCTCACAAACTGTATAATGTGGCTATAGGAAGGCTGCGATGTCATGATTATAAAAACTATGTAAATCGACAGTTGCACATGAATAGGGCTGTGCCTGTCCCCACACAAAGGGTTGCGTACTCCCCTGTAGTGAGTCTGAAGCCAGAGCAGGAATGGGCGGTACTTGTAAACCACAAAGCCCTTTCTTTGAAGTCTTCCTACTTCAAAGGATTAAATGTGTCTAAGCACTGAACCCCAACACCATATATTCAGAGCACTTCTGGAACTTAGGACATTCTATCAGGAAGAAGAATTATTGTGTTGTCAGGAGAGACTGCTGCTTTGCCGCTTGTTTTGCTATCTTGGCCTGCTGCCTGCTGCTTCTTGCCTTGGAGTGAAAGGACTAGATTTGCCTCTCTGCATCCTGCATCTCTCAAGGTTCTCCAAGTGCTTTTTGAGCTTGCCTCCTGTTTCTGAAGTCTTGGGGATATCAAAGACTTCACCTGCATCTTGCTACAACCTCCTGGGCTCCTCTGCTGTGAGTCTTGCTCTTGGTGGTATGTAGCAACAATTGGTTCTGTAGAGGGCTACTATTTCTTTTTCAAAACGTATTCAGTATTCTGTATCGCTAGGTAAATGACAAATAAATTGTGCATATATTATAAATTGGAAAACACAATGACACCAAACAGAAATGATATCAATCATGATATATTATTAATCATATATTGTGAAACGATCCAACAAATGTAGTACTACTATGCCAAGTGGTGCCAAATCCAGTCCTGGGCCCTTGGGAGGGATTTTTGGTGCTGCAACCCAAGAAACCAATGCATCAACATCGATGCGCCAATCGAAAAAGGTGCATTCTCTGTCAAATCAATGCTTTGCCACTGGCTGCACCAAAGCCCTGGACTCCGCTCTCCAACTGTGCGACGCATCAACCTCGACTTACAACATAGCCCCGACTTTGCTGATGCAACGCCTCTGCATCTCCTCTTTTGCTCAAGTCTTGGACATTGTATCTCCAACGTCTGCGACACTCCCTCCCCGACGCATACCCGGACCTGCACAGCTTTGCGCCAACATAACGCCTACAGCCCAGCGGTTTGACATCAAGAGGACAGGGCTCTTGACATTGATGCATCAATGACGTTGCTGGACTTCGGAAAATAACTGATTGCATTTGACAGCAACACATCTCCTCCTTTGCTCAACTCATCGTCCTAGAGCATCTATGCAATGTAAGGTACTGTCAGCAGGTCTGCATGACTCCTGTATCCAGCCCAAGCTCCATTGTGGTCTGACAGAACTTTTGAATTTGCTCCAGTCAAGCACGATCAGATAGCCCCAGTTGTAGTTGTTCATTTTTAAGCACTGTGTTTTGATTTAATCTTGCAAAATTCATATCTTGACTTGTGTATGTTGGATGTATGACATTACAACGCATGCTTTTACCACGCATGCCTTTACAACGCGGTATTTACAACGAATATCTTTACAACGCATAGTGCTTTGGGGCGCTGGATAGTGAATAGTTTAATTTACTATTCCAACTACAGTCCCCGTGGATAGTAGGGAAGGTGTTGGATAGTAAATTAAATCTATTCCCTATCCTAGAGCGCCCCCCATGGCAATGCGTTGGAAAGGTATTCGTTGCAAATACCGCGTTGTAAAGGCATTGCGTGGTAAAAGTTGCGTTGTAAAGGATGTTTCCCGTGTATGTTGGATGTTTGTCGTTTTGGTCATGTTTTACTCAGTTAATTATTGACTGTTTTTCTAAACTGGTGTGGACGACTTTTGTCTTGTTTTCCATGTGTTACTGTGTGTGTGCGCACAAATACTTTACACATTGCCTCTTTAGTTTAGCCTGACTGCTCTGTACCAAGCTACCAGAGGGTATGCACAGGCAAAGTTCTAGAGTGTCCTACACTTGCTCTGGCTAGGATTATGGTTCCAGATTGGACATGGTGCACACCTCTGCCAACCAGACACCCAATTTCTAACAGTGAGTCTGGCAATAGACCCCCTTTCACTAGTCAAAGGAGCAATAACTAGCTGGAACCCCACCTAGCCATTGGTTCATTGCTTTTGACCCAGAGCTTAATTTGTACCTATGTTTGCAGATGGACCCAAATGACCAGTCAGTTGGGAAAAAAGGGAGAAAGGAAAGAAGGATGTAGAGAAGGACAGGGAAACAGTGGCAGAGGGAACACATGGAAGGAAAATAACTTGCAAGAGTAAGAAAATGAGCCAGGAAGAGTTTTATGGTTGAAGAAAGAAGCTTGAGACGGAATCAAAGGGGCATGGCATTCGTGGTATTTGGCTGCTCTGGCATTCAGTAGAAATGGCAGTGGGCATCTAAGAAAAATGTAAGGCCCCTGCACGTATTCTTGTTTGCAAATTAAACACTGCTTGGACCCCAAATCACTGACATTGAGGGATGGTGATACATCTTAGGTCCAGACCTTCACTTTGCAATGTTTTGTTCCTTCTCTGTGGCTGCCTGCGTAGTGCTTCCAAACTGAATTGGCAGATGGCAGGCTGTGCAGCTTAAAAGATGTAGAAGTTTCAAGCAAGGAGGGAAAGAAAAGCCCCGTTCTCTTCCAGATGGAGATTGATAAGATTAACCGAAGATCTCCTTTCCTGCACTGTGACAGTAGAAAGCAATTGCCTTTTTCCCAGTGCTGGAAACGGAAAAGATGTATTTTAGAAATTTGCACTGGCTGAGGGAGGGGCTGGGGTTATTTAAGACAGGGCAGAGGGGTCATTGCGTTGGATAGTTGATAGGCTGCTCCAATGAATTAAGAAAAATGGGTAAGAAGCATTGATGAAGAGCACCAGTTCTGAATGGTATGCCCTCTTAGCGCAGAGGGCTATTAAAAAGCAATGGTGGTTTGTTGGGAACATTGACTTGCTTGTTTTTATGTCCATGGTCACCCAGTCGGTTTTCCTGGCACAGTTTTTGTTTCCACCCATTAGTGCCCCATGTCCACTTGTTCCAGTGTCACTGACCATATGTAAATTTAAAGTGCTCTGTTAGTGATCTTGTGTCCCATTGTCAGTGTTGCAGTGTCAATCTCTCATTGCCAGTGGCAGCCACAATATCTGTTTGTTAGTTTCCCCTTTTGATTGTCCAAATGTCAATGTCTAGATATCAGCATTGGTTGCGCCATGTCCACATGTATCCTTTTTTCAGTTTCATTGTCTTTGAGACGTAGTGTCAATGTATCTCAATGTCTGTGTTTATATCCTCGTCTCACCATTCCAATGTCCTGCTCCACAGGTGAGTTTCAAGGTCTCAGTGTAAGTGTCTGATTGTGTCTGTGTCATAGTGGCAGCGGTGAACTTTTCGTCTGTTCTAGCGCTGCAGTTTCTATTTTCCAGTGTCAATGTATCCATATCAGTGCTCTTGTGTCAGGGTCCCAGTGTTAGAACCCCTGCATCAGTGTACCCCAACTGTATTCATAAGCAAGTGTTGGTGTCCCAGTATTTCTATCACTCCTGGCAATTCCCCTGGGTAAGTGTGGGTTCTCTTGCCAGTGACCCAGGTTCTCCATACTAATACCCTTGTGATGTAACAATTCCTAGTGTTCATGTCAGTATTCATGTGTCATAGCATCTCTGTCAGTGCAACAATGCTGGTGCCCTTATGTCAGTGTCTTGGCGTTAGTGTTTGTGGGTTTGGCAGTGTTCCTCGGCTAGTGTTCTCATATCAGTGTTAGTACACATGGGCCAGACTCCCTCTGTTTGTTTGCCTCTGTCTCAGTTGCAGTATAAACACCAGTTTCCCTATTACTCCACTGTGAGTGCCTGGGGTCACTGTCGCACTGTCCATGACCCCATGTAAGTTCTTCCATGTCATTGTCCGTCTACCAGTGTCAGCAACCCAAGGTCAAAGTACCCATGTTATTATCAGTGTTTTACAGTGTTCTGTGGTTTCGTGTCCCACTGTCAAAGTATGTATATCCAGGCAAGGCCATTATTACATTTACCCTAGTGAGTTTTGGTGTGCCCAATGGCCATGTTATTTTCCCAATGTCAGTATCAGTTCATGAGTTTCTATCTAAGTATCTGTATGTCAGTATCCCAATTCCCCCCCCCCTTGTCAATAGTTGGAAATCAGAAACCCAATGCTGTGTCCCCCTAGTCAGTCAGTGCCTTTGAGTTATTGGTCATGTGTTGTGTCATTGACCTGGTGCTGTCTAAGTGCCAGTATGTTAGTGTCAGTATTCTAGCATCCATGTGTCATTGTCCCAGTGTCACTGCAACATGCCTAGTTCTAGTATCAATGTCTGCGCACTCTGTCAGCGTTCCTCTGTCACTGTACAAAGGCATTATCACCATGTCAGTGTTTGCACTGTTGTGCCAGAGTCCCAATCGTGTCCTAGCGTCAGTGCCCTTAGGTCAATGTCACAATTTATTAGCTGGTGCTACAGTGCTAGTGCTTCATTGTCACTGCTAGTGCCCCCATGGCAGTGTTCTAATGTCAATGTTTGAGATCCTTGTCAATGTTCAAGTATCAATTTCCCCATGCAAGTTTTTTTTGTTGTTGTTTTTTTTAAAAACCCTTTATTGGTGCAATCAAAGCAGTACAGGCGCAGGCCTACAACCACAGGGGCCGGCCGCAAACTCAGGAGATAGAAACAGGAGCAGTGCAAATGTTTACGGTTCAAGGATTAATCACGTTTTAGTCATAATACGTGGTTGTAGTACAACGAAGCCCAAGGATAAGAGAGGTTTCATTTTTATAATATTGAATAAGAAGCGGAGGCGATATCATCAAGGGCAGCACACTACACAATATACAAAAAGAGACGGGAGGGGCGTATCCCTCCAAGCAATCGGGAATCGATGGTGAACAATAAAGCCGAAAACACACCACGCCCGCCGAAGGCAGGCCAGGAGCAAAGGTCAAACAATGGCGATCAAGTTAGCGAGAACATCATATGGAAAACCCACCCGTCCAAGACAAGAAAATAGAGGCAAGCGCAAATGCCCGACAGAAAAGAGATGAAAGAGGGAGATACAGCCAACCCCACTAAGAAGGAAGAGAGAAAGGGACCATAGAACAAAACAAACTAAAATAACAAAAACCCCCCCAACACCCGCCACCCTACATCACCGTAATGGCTATGGCCTACCCCACTAACAGCGTGCCTGTCGCCCCAGAATTACCCTAAAGGAAGGAAATAAAGATAAGAAAAAGAGGAAAACAATAAAGAAAATTCTGAGGAGAAGGGCCGGCGATTCTGTGACCCGGTCCCTCCCACCCCCGCATACTAAAATCGTATAAACAGAAGCCATAGAAAAGTACAAATATCAGCAAGCACATAAAACGCAATCAAGTACAGTCCCACAAGGCGTGTCCCTGAATCACCATTAACCAGCAAGAAGCCCCTCCAAGTCCCAAACGAGGTCACCCCTGGCCACTTCTGTTAATAGTAAAAATGTTAAACAGCCTTGCAGTCGGGAGACAACTCAATACAAAAGATTCAATCGTCCCAAGCAAATCAGGTAGCGCCGCCGCCCAACATCGTCCCAGCCACCGAGAAACAACTGACGATGCATGGCGGAGGCCAGAATGCAGCAATACACAGACCACCAACAGTTCCAAGTCCAAAAACAGGTCCGCCAAGCACGGAAAGGAAAGCACGGGATGCGGGAAGCATCGCAGCATAGCCCGGGCCCCATGCGCCAAGGATCGTTGGAGCCTCTCCACTTGCTGGTCAGAAAAAGGCCCGATGAGACAACCACCTGTGGAACAGGTGTGACGACAACTAGCTCAGGAACCACATCCATTCTCGCCCCCAAGACTGTAGACTCAGCCGGGGAACATGACACCTCGGCAGAAGGAGACTCGTCGGCACCGACTCGGGGGCAAACCACTACGCTACAAAATGGCGGGTCAGTAATGGCAACGATCCTTCCCTCTAAGTCCCGGGATCTCCGGAGCAGAGCAGTCCGCATGGTTATCAGTGCAGCCAGTATGTGGCTACGCGGAAGCGTTTCCCCATGTAGCCGAATTCCGGGGGTCTCAAGTTCAGCGGTTTTACCGTGCCCGGGAGAGGTGCGTTCCAGGTCGCCATCCGCCATTGCAGCCATTTCGTTCTCCGTCACTTCCCCTCCACCTCCGAGTCCAGTCCGACCATCAGAGTCAACAGGTCTCACGGCTGGAATTCGACAGTCGGCGCTTGGTGCAGAAAGGAGAGTCAACAAAAGGCCGGGTGTGCTCCCCGCAGCTCGCCGGGAGCCAGCCGCCGGTTCCCGGACGGGATTATTAACATGGCCGGGCGTCACGCCCAGGGGGAACCGGGCGACACGGCCTCTCTCCGGCTCGGCGATATCTCGGGTTCACGGGGCAACCCACTATTGGGAGTGGGTTGGTACCAACTCTCCCGGCTCGCGGCTCTCAGGCTCCCACTGACCGGCTTCTCATCCAAACCAGGGCCGCCAACACTACGAACACTGCCGGGCGACCTCTGCAATCGAGGCCCCGGCGTCAGCGCCGCGAAGGCCGGCAAGCAGACGGGGACAGGTCTTCGGATCTACTGCACGGTGGAGCCCCAGAAATAGATGGTAAGTGATCGCTTCTCTTCAGCAACTTAGATCGACAAGCCTCGCTCAGGATTACCGTCAGGATAGACGTGCGGGGAGGAAGGGCCCTCGGAGCCAAGCGTTTATGCGACTGTTCCGATCGCCATCTTGGCTCCTCCCCATGCAAGTATTAATGCCCCTGTGTTGGTGTTCTAGTGTCTCTGTCCCCGAGGCATTGTCCCTGTGTCAGTGTGTTCATGTCAGTTTTGTTGTATCTGTGCCCTATTTCAGTATCCACGTCAGTACACTAGTGCTGTGCCCCCTGTCAGTGTCTCTGTTAGTATACCTGCGAGCATACCTATGTCATGTCTCTGTTCTGGTACTGTGTCTTGGAGTCACTATCTTTGTGTCACTTTCATTGTGTCCTAGCGACAATGTGTACGTGTCTCAATGAAACTGCCTAGTCCCAATATCCCAGCATTAGTGTTTGTGCTCCATGTCAGCATTCCATTGTCACTGTTCCAATGTCAGTATTGGTGTTTGTGTCCCCTGTGTTGATCTACCTGTGTCAATATTCTAGTGACGGTGTCTGTTTGCCAGGGATGCAGGGCCAAGGTCCCTAGATAGTGTCCTATTGTCAGTGTCCATTTGTTATTGTACCCATGCTTTCTCCATGTCACCGTCAGCACTCCTATGGCAGCGTGTCAGTGTTGTAAATTCACCCTGTATCCTGGGCACCCCCCAATTTTTTACTGACTGATACTGGTGTTAACTGACTCTGACTGACCCTGGCCATTGCCTAACCAGGCACAGGGCCAGTGCTATGCTGAAAGAGACACATTAGAATACAGTTAAAACACCTAGATACCCTAGGGTACACAATTGTATGTGGGGTACCCCTGTGATTGGCACGACCTACCCTATAGGCCCCTAGTGTATAATAGGGCAGGGGGATTGAAACTACCTAGAAGTCCCTAGTACCCTAGGGCATGGCAGTTTAGAGGCCAGCACCTCTTTTTGCACTTGCATGTGTGCACTGCTGAAGCCTGAGGTCAGTTTAAAAGCAGCACTGTAAATTGTGCCCAAACTCGACTTTGGTGTTTGGGGAACTTAAAAATAGATAACCTACACTGTTTTGGCATATTAGGGACCCCCAGGGTCTCCGCTACGTATCCCAGGGGTGTGGGGTCAGGTATCTATAAGGTACATTCTTATAAAATGAGTTTTGATATGCCTGGGTAAAGTGAAATTTAACATTTCACTCCCCACATTGTGGTAAAGTGCTGCTCAAATTCGACTTTGATGCTAGGATCACTGTGGAGGGAGAAACTGCAATATTTCTACAGATTCAGAACCCCTACAGCCTCCCCTAGTTGCACATGGGGAGGGGTTTCCTGTAGATGTAAGACAAGTACCTATAAAATATGTTTTTGTAAGTCCTGGTGTTCAAAAAATGTCCCAAGTCATTTTTTCCATTGCAACTTCCCTGTTACATGGGTTAACATGGTAGGAAGTTATTTATTAATAACTCTTGATAGGAGAGGGATAGAAATGCCATTCAAAGACTTCCCAGAATGGTATTAAGAAATCCAACAATATCATATTGTTGAATCTCTCCTAAAGTGTACATACAGGAGGTTATAAGACGCTCTTGTTTGTAAGTCCCAATTCAGCTTTCCAGTGATGTGCCCTAATTGGTCAGAGTTAAGTGGATTAGCCAGGCTGCCTTGAAGAGGTGATAAAGAGCCCCTGGGGTTAACCAGCTCTGCTGGCAGGGCAGTGTGCTGTTCTATAGGAATGCCAGGCCAGGGTGAGGAGTCGTAAACTATGTTCTTCAAAGAGGAGAGTAGAGACCAGTGGTATTTACAGATCTGCCCTTCCCAACTTAGCAGATGGTAGGATTAAGGAAGGTATGAGCAGATGCAGGGGGGAGAGTCTAAGTAAATTAGTCATCCTAGGGGTGTGTTAAGCGAGCTCTTACCTCCTTGCTGGAAAATCAGCCATTATGAATTTGGAAGATTTGATGCACTCTGGTACAAAATAATGCCACACTTTACAGCATGTGGTCACATAATGGATGAGTTACCGTGCTCCCATTGGTCAGAAGTGACCTCCTGTTTGACCCAGAGAACTTGGAATAAGTATCTGAGAGGTGCAGAGCCCTCCAGATCCGCTGCTTGAAACCTGCTGAAGCAAAAAGTGCCCTGTTTAGAAGTTTTGCTGTGCAATGATTTCTAAGGCCTGCCCTCTGAAAATTGCACCATCTGAAACTACAGCCCTGTGGATTATCTTGCTGAAAAAGAACTAAAGAGTGGACTCACTGAAAGCTACAGGTTAAAAGAGCTCATATGGAACATCACCAACTAAATCTACACCTTGGAGAACGATCAGTGGATTTGTAAGGGTTTTGTACCAGTGGATTGTGGGAACTGAAGTCCTCAACTTTCAAGGACCATCTTGGAGATTCCAGACCCTTAGAGTGAGTTTGAGACACTTTGGGACCCCTTGAAGAACTTCAGGAAGAAGTTCAAGAAGTTTGGCGAACTTTGGACCAACTTTGAAAAAAGCTCCATAGAGGGACCGACTCAACCTGGCGAGCCAGGGCCGCCTACCTTCAACCGCGAGCCGGCAAAGCCAACCAGGTACGTCCTGCTAAAAGCTCCATCACTCCAACTTCCAGAGATTGACCGGGACTAGAGAAAATTTGAAGCCGGCGAACCCTCAACGGATCCGGCTACATGAGGAGCATCGCGAGACCCCTCGAGAAAAAACTCTAGAAAAGTTTCTAAGTCCACTCGTAGAAAAGGAGACCGGGATCAACCACGAAAGCCAAGCTGCCTACCTTCCATCGCATGCTGGCCTGGATTCCTGGGTTGCCCCGCTGAAGCAATCTTGAGAAATTTTCTAAATCCGCTCCAGAGAAGTTGACTGGGACCTCATCACAAGTCAAGCCGGCTAACCCTCACCGAACTAGGACTGGCTGGGAGCTTCGAGGGACCTCAAGGAGAAGTGTGAAGGTAGAAACTGAGACTGAGACCTGCCGCAAGCTGTAGCTGCTCAGGGCTCCATCGCGCCCAGCCTGAAACTTTGACTTTGGCCCGGTCATTCATATCCCCGGTTCCCTACATTGGATTTTTGTCATTTTGGTGTCATTTTAAAGATAAAAATAGTTCATATTTGTATAAATTGGTGTTGGACTTTTATTATGTGTTGTGTCTTAATTATCTACAAAAAATATGTTTTTAAGTGCTTTACATACTTGTCTTTGAAGTTAAGCCTGTCTGCTCGCAGCCAAGCTACCAAGGGTTGAGCATAGGAATAATCTTCTAAGACCTATGCTGAGCCCTACCATGTGTTAGTGGCCTTATTGCCAGTGGCAGACTTACATTTGCTCCTACCAATAATCCACATTCCAATAGTCAGCAACACCAGTGGTGCCCCTGTGCCACTTTGTTAGTACTAATGTGGGTCCTCCTGTGTCAGTGACCTAGCTTTAGCGTCCCACTTGAGGTTATGCCTTTATTGCTTATAAACTACTTATACCATACAAAGCCAACGTTGAAGCACTAAGGGGATGGAAAATCCCTGAAAATGAAGATGGATAAGAGATCTGACTACAAATAGATCAGGGTAATGTGTGTTTTAGGAAGGATAACATGAGAAATAAAATTAAATACTGTTTTGTTAAAAATTGATACCTACTTCAATAAATGGGAGAGTTGATGAATAAAACATGCACCTCACTAACACATACATTACTGTGAATTATGCGCATTATGGTCATTCCCCACATCTCACAAATTTTCAGAGATATTTGACAATAGACAAAAAGTCTATAATGTTGGATTGCATGCGAAAGAACATTCACTGGTGAAGGAAGTGTAAACATGACCTAATCTTGAGAGTCGAAAGTAGACTCAAACTCATCATTCTCACCTGCAAGTAAAGCTACACATTATGAAAGCGGCTGAATTAGCACATCTTTGTGATGTACTTTCTTCTATGATAATGCGACCTCTTGAGAAATAAACTTCCCTTTCTCCTACTGATAATGAACCATGTTGTTTAAGTACAAAGGGGCTTATTTATGGGAAACTAACGCAGCGCCGTGCCGCAAGGTATTTTGTGCACCATGCTGGGTTAGTTTCCTGGCACAGGGATGCGAGATATTTACAGCAACATGTTGCATCTCTGTGCCTTTCCCTGCACTGGCGCACAAACTGCTGCCATGCACTGGCGCAGGCACCCTTGCACCGTGGTGCAAAGGTGCCTGTGTCATGGGGCGATTGCTTTTGTGCAGGAAGGGGCACCTTGAGGTGACTTTATCTTCCAATGCTTGCTGTAGAAAGCAGCAGGCATTGAAAGGGGGAAAAACGAGGAGAAATGAAAACATTTCACCTGGTTGCACCTCCCTCCACCACCCCTGTGGGTGGTGTAGCATCCTCATGCATTTCCAGATTTACGCTTGCTCATAAATCTGGAAATGCATCAGTGGACATGTTACAGCCTATAAAAACTCCTATGTTGTATTTCTTGCACATACGCAAGACATACAACGTAGGGTTTTTTCACAGAAGAAGAACGTCGAGGAGCAGCAAGGAGAGCGGCCAGGCAGAGGAGGAGGCAGCAACGCTGGTAAGTGCCTTATTTTTACATTTTGTATTAATTTGGGACGGTGGAGAGGCTGGCTAACTCCGCCACAGAGGGGAATTTTGCCTAATCTCTGCATTTGCAAAGGAGCGCGGAGTAGGAAAAAAATAGCAAACTCCACTGGAAGAACGGAGTTACCCGCCCAGGGTTACTCCAGAGGACAGGTAAGAGCAGAAAAATCCTCTTAGGCAAACTGATGAAGACAGCAACAGGAACAAGAAATGCTGAGAGGATGCAGAGCAAAAAACTAACTTGGAACACTATTGTGACACAATAAGTCACATCCCAGAGCCACTAAAGAAGGAAGAGGTCAAAAGATAGGAGGGAATATCACAGTAAGTAATCGTAACTATGTTGAGATGGGGAGGTTTCCTAGAACTACTAAGCAGAAAGGACTCTAACCCAGTTTAAATTTTCATTTCTAAAATGCTTTTATTGATAATAACATTGAAAGCCAGAGCAGTTTATACAATCATTTCAACAATGTCATGTAATGAAATGAAATGAAATGAAAAGGGGATTTGTATAGCGCGGCTGCTGCCCAAGGGCGCCAAGCGCTGAGTAGAGAGCACAGTACTCTGAGGGAAGTAGGGGTGGTTAGTTTTTAAAGAGGAAGGTTTTTAACTCTTTACGGAAGGATGAAAGGATCCGGTTCGCTCTTAGTGACTGAGGGAGGGAGTTCCAGAGTTTGGCGGCGTTGAGCGTAAAAAACCTGCCTCCTGCTCTGCACTTTTTGATTCGGGGAACTGCAGCAAGGCATGCATTCATTGATCGAAGCTGTTTGCCAGGGCAGTAGGGGGTAAGAAGAGAGTGGTTGATCTCAGGGCCGACTCAATGAAAGGCTTGGTGGGAAATACAGAGGGCCTTAAATGTTATTCTTTCCCTAACAGGGAGCCAGTGGAGTAATCGAATCCCTGCTTTGGCTGATTCTCTGCGGGGTATTTGGAGTAGGGTACGAGCTGCGCAGTTCTGGGTCCACTGAAGCTTTTGTAATACATATTCCGGGGCTCCCAGGTAGAGGGCGTTGTTAAAGTCAAGCCGGGACTGGATGAGACCCTGGATGACAACTTGTTTGGCTTCAAAGGGCAGGATCGGGAAGATCTTTCCAAGCATCCAAATGAGTCCGAAGCAGATTGCTGAGGTTTAGTTGCCTGGGTATTGAGGTTAAGAGATTTATCGAGCCAGACTCCTAGACTTTTTATGTCCTCCTTCGGCGTTGGAGGTGAGCCTAAGCTGGAAGGCCAGAGCTGGTCGATGGTGGTAAGAGAGGGAGGGCCGAGAAGCATTATCTCGATTTTTTCACCGTTCAGTTTTAAAGAGGATGCTGTCATCCAACTTCTTACCTCTTCCATACAGGCAGCCAGGTTGACTTGCGGGTGCCCGCTGTTCTTCTGTGCCAGAGAGACCACGAGCTGAGTGTCGTCCGCATATGAGATGATCTTGATGCCATATTTACGGACGACCTCAGCCAGCGGCCTCATGTACACATTGAACAGCGTGGGGCTTAAGGAAGAGCCCTGCGGCACCCCGCAACTCTGAGGTCTACTGGTGGAACAGGAGTCACCGTCGAAAACCTGAAAGGTCCTTCCGCTCAAAAAGGATCCTAACCAGGCAAGAGTATCTCCGGAGACTCCTAGTCAGGACAGTCGTTGTAGCAGAGTTTTATGGTATACCATGTCAAACGCGGTGCTGAGATCGAGGAGAACCACTGCCACTGATCCCCCTCGATCTAAGATCCTCCTAGATTCCTCCATTACAGCTAGAAGAGCCGTTTATGTGCCATGCTTTGGGCGGAATCCTGTTTGGGTAACGTCCAGTAAAAGGTTTTCTTCAAGGAATTTTGTGAGATGGGAGTTGACATGTTTCTCCAGAATCTTACTTGCCCAGGGTAACAAGGAGATGGGACGGTAATTGTTAGGGTCATTAGGGTTAAGGCTGTGTTTTTTTAATAGTGCTTTTACCATTGCCTGTTTCCAGGTGGGAGGTACAACTCCCTTTTGCATCGAGCTGTTCAATAGCTCCATGAGAGTTGGGAGGATGATTTGACTAGCCATGATCATCGTACGGGGGGGTGCTGGATCGGAAGGAGAACCAGATTTTATCTGTAGTGCGAGGGAATGAAGTGATTCTAGGTCTAGTGGTGGAAGGTTGCTCATAGTTGCTCGGGGGGGGGGAAATCTGTAGCGGTTGGAGGCTGGGGCTCACTAATACTGGTTTCGGGGCGGGGGTCATGAAGGATGAGTATATGTTATTGATTTTTTGATAAAATAAGTCGGCTGAGTCGTTGCAGCGAGCCGTGGGATTATCAGCTAAGACTGCCGGGGGGGAGATTTTTGAAAGACTTTTGACAATTTGGTAGATTTCTCTAGGCTTGGATCTAGAGGACATCATTTTATCTTTATAATAGGTGGATTGGGCTGTAGTAATTCCAAGTTTATATGCTTTTATGGCTTCCCTGTATCTGGTTTTATCAGTGGAGGTATATTCCAGGTGCCATTTCCTTTCAAACCTTCTGCACTGACGTTTTAGTTCTCTGAGTTCTTCCGAATACCAGGGCGCGGTCTTTCGTGGCCTTTTTAGCACTGTTTTCCTGCTGGGAAGAATAGAGTCGAGAGAGTCTTCAATCCATTTGTTGAGTTTCCCGCTGTCGGGAAGGGGATCCTGGGAGAGAGAGGGTTTTGAGGCGGTCAATAGGTTCCCCCACTGCTCTAGAGGGAGTTTTGACCAGTTTCTCATTTTTCGGGGGGTGGGGGTAAGGAGAGTGGCTTTATGGGTGGACCAAGTGAGGGGAATAAGAAAGTGATCAGTCCAGGTAAGGTGAGTGATGGTACCGACCAAGAGGTTGGAACAGTTGCTAAAGACAGGGTCGAGTAGATGACCTTTGTAGTGGGTTGGGGACCGGATTAGTTGCTCGAGTTGGATGGCGGCCAAACTGGAGACTAACTCATTAGCGGTACTGTCAGTGCAGTTGTCGAAATGCATATTAAAATCGCCAAATATTTTAAAGTTGGAAGAGGACATGGCAGATTCGAACGCTTGCGAGGGTAGTGAGGAATGAAAATGGTTCAAGAGGTCTGGAGGGCGATACACGAGAATCTCTGTTAGGCTGTCGTTGGGGGTAAATTTGAGGCAGAACAATATGCTTTCACAGTCTGCAATGGGGTCCGGCGTACAGTGACACTGGTATAGGGACTTGTGAATGACTGCAAGACCTCCTCCTTTTCCCCGGGTGCGGCCCCTGCGAGCGATCTGGTAGCCAGGGGGGAGAGCTTGAATTACGTCTGGATCGCATTCAGGGGTTAACCAGGTCTCAGTTAGTAAGACGGCGTCCGGATTCCGCTCGTCAATTAACAGGAAGATTTCTGCGCTATGCTTAGGCAGGGACCTGCAGTTAAGGAGGAGTAGAATGAAGCTTTGCTGGTCCTGTTTGTATTGGGCGTGGTTGAGTCTAGTGTTGCAATATTGGCAGAAGATGGGAGATCCAGGGGGTGGTGGCGGTGTTGGCAGTAAGCTTCCGTGGGGGGGTTTAGTTTGAGGAGGGTGGTGTTGCTGTAGTGAGTTCTTAGAGGGGGACCAGGGGGGGGAGGCCCCTGGCCCCTGTCGGCCGCGGACGGGCGCAGACGGGCTTGCCTTTGGCGCGCCTTCGGGGCGCTGACGGCGCGCCCACTGCGCGCGTCTGCTGCGCGTCCGGGGGAGGCACATGGTTTAGATGAGGAGAGGGGGCGTGGCCTGTGGGTTTCAGCAGAATGGCGGCGAAGAGAATCTCCAACCTGCTGTTACAACTGGCAATTCAGTATAAATCCGTCCAATATTACAGATTACATATTACAGAAAACCTCTGTGCACTTTCATGAAACACCATTCGTTAAGATGGTCTGTCGAGTACCACTTATTAATTTAAACTCAAACAGAAAACTCTGGTAGTAATCTCTAGTTGACTGTGGGGAGGTCCCTCGCTCTGGGAGTCCTCTAGGGGATGGGACCAAACATCAACATTTTAATAAGTGCAGATCACAGAGCACCCACATTGTCAGGTCCAAACACCATGAAGGGGTGTCATTCCTTTCCCAGACCTCAGACATTCGGTCCATATTGCTGACTTTCCACCCTTATTTGTTTGATACTGTTCTCCTTAACGTATGTTTTAGTTCTTTTCTGTAATGTTAGAATCAGTCATCTCCTGGAATGACTTCAAGAATTCCTCCCACCCCTAAGCATTCTTTTGTTTGTCCATTCTCCCACGGTTTTCCCGATGTATTTTTCCAACCTCAATTGCAGCCTAGTATATGACTTATGGGACCTACTTCTCTACTTGGACCCTTAGCGGACTTCCAGGCAGTAGCTATGCCCCTTTTAAATAGCATGAGGGTAAAATCAAGGACTTTTTTGCTCACTTTCTTCTATCCTTGGGGAAGCCAGCTATTCCAAAAGGCAACTAAGTGGGCTTAGTTGGCTGGACCTCCCCAACATGTGCTGGACTCTTGAGATAATTTTCCCCCAGCAATCTGTCAATACATGGCAGGATAATGTCAAATGACAAAATCCTGCATCTTGTGTACCACATTTGAAGAATGGCACCACTGGAATCAAGCTATCCTGGCTGAAGACAGCTGATAGCCAGAAACTGGTCCTAGGATGCTTGATTCCGGTCCAGGAAAGACATGGTTTGGCAGTTCGGGCTGGACTGTTCCCATGAGGCACAGGGTCAAGGCTGATTTGCATATGACCATGTCTGAAACGGGGTGGTGTGGAGTGCAAAAAAACGATGGATTTAGGCCCAGGTCTCTGTACTAGGGTGAATATATGACATTGTTCTGCATTCTGTCCATCAACAGTTTTTTTAACATTTGAAGAACGAGCATTGGCAGTCGCATATGCCTTGATGATTTTATAGGGGTTAGATATGTCCTGTGCAGGAAGTGAAACTGTTGCAATTTAAATCTAACATTTATAGAAACATAAGTTGGGTCCTCCAATGCCACCTCTCATTCCATATCAGTGAGTTCCTGATCCAATCCATCTTGTGTGTACCTGTATCTCAAATTGGCCAGGTTCCCACCCAGTCACTATGCAATGCTCGATACATTTGCATGATTGCTTTCTGTCATTTCCCATAGGCACTATGGTATGTAATGTGTGATTCTGCCAGTGTCATGGTGCCCTATTGCCTGTGCATTACAGTAATGAGACTGCCATATGCTCGGAATACACTTAGAATGGGTGTAACTCACCTAATGTGCTGTAAAATAATTATGCAAAATGATCTGAGATTACATGGGATTACACAAGCATCATATCCCAGCATTTAACGCTTTTTGCTTAGTGCATAATGCATGGAGGCATTTTGCACTACGAAAATATCCCCACATGCAACAAGAACAACATCAGCTAGCAGCCAGTCACTACGTTTGTTGTCCTTGTGCTCCTTGGGTAGGATTTGTGTGCCAAATTACTCAAAATTATGAGAACAAGCGTAATCATGTAACTTTTCTGGTAATTTAGCATCAAAAGAGTAACATGAAATTACCAAAATTACTCCACTTACGCTGGCCAAATTAAAATTTCATCCAAACCTAGCATAAACCCTAATGGCTCATCATGTGTTTTCATTATGTCTGCATATGTTTTCAGTTTTTATGTTTCACATGGGTCCCATGCTGAAAGTATGATGTATTGCTCCAATCAGTATGGCCTTTGTCTCGCCTCTCCCAGTAATACTACAGTAGGTATACTGGGGGTATTTACTGCACGCTGCTTTCATTTGTACAGAAACTTCCCCCAGTTTTGTAGTATAGTTAATACCAGCTTGGAGACGTTATAATTCCATCGCTTGCTTGGGAGGATTTAGGATCCCACATTTCTTCATCTAATGTCATGCCCATTCTGTTTCCACAGGAAGTGTCTCAGCTAGTCAACTCACTGCAGCTATGCTGCCAGATGATAATATTCATAATTTGGGCCTCACATGCTCTCTCTCAATATTCGTAATTTAAGTGTATTCAGCACAACTCCCATTCATCACTGGCTCTAAACCCTTTGATAAAATGTGACATGGAATTTCAAGAGTCAAACTCCCACGATCGGGAGCCAAATTATCAGTATCCACTCAAAACCACAAAATAGAGGTAGGAAAACACAAACATCACCATACCCTCAGCATTCTGTAGAAGCACATCCTGAGTCAGCGTATTCTCCTGTAGTAAAGCTGTTCACATCAAACACATGGGATAGGAAGAAGAGTGCCAAACAAGGCAAACAGGATGCATGTCATTGACACCAGAAAATAGCCCTGCCAGCTGCGGGAACAAAAGTGTCACAACCATGAGGCCAGACTGACTTTATTCGGTGCATAAGCACATATACAGCAGGCAAGGGTTGGTAAACCAGAAATCTTCAGTGCTAAATTTGTAAAAAAAGTAAGTTCCAGGGTCGATCTCGTAAGGCGACTGCACCCTGCACCAACCATTGCCCCTGCTAGTGCTGCCAATGACACAACCAACACAAGCACTAACTATCACACTACTACAAGTGTGACAATTCAAACGATTCCAGGCCACCAAAAGCTCTGATAATGGTGGGAGTGGCAGGTGTTATTCATTTTTACTGTGTATTGACATACTAAACACTGTTGTGCTTATCTCAAAATTTGACAGACAGCGCCGCCCATGTGGTAGACTATCAATAGATCCGGAGCTGGGGGGCATGTGAAGATGGCTGCCTTCTTCTGAGACTCCGCAGCAGTTCGGGAGGGTCGTGTCCCCTCCTAGCGGACACACCTTTTCTGCACCTCTGTAACAAGGTTTTTGGAGCTATGTAAGACCCCTGCTCTAATTTCAGCAGATAACTTTTATTTTGGAAAGCAGAATGCCATGTTTGTTCTATTTATTTGGTTGCCACGTTTTTCTCACAGGACTTGTGCCCACTATTTTGTTTTACAAGGATGCTTCTCTTCATCAAATATTGTGTTTCATATATTTTGAGGCTGCCAAAATTGCAATATTGTCCATTTCATTGAAAAGCACTTTTTCTGTATTTCGTTCTGTGGAAGTTGCTTATTTAATTTTTTTCTCACTGTCATTCCTGCTGTCATATTTGCATTCTTTATGGAATTTTTTATATCATTATGAGGAATTATTCTTTCAGTATCAGTTAAGAACTTGACAGGTGCGGAGTTACTCTGTTGTTCTCAACCCCTTGCTTTATATCACCATAACATACAAGTGCTTACTGTTTCTTTGGTATTTTTGTTTTATGGGGAAACAAAGCCTGATCTTGAGCATTATTAGCTCTTCTCCTATTCCTCCTACTCTGGTGGACTATAATCCATTCACTATTCTTCCGGAAATTATGGAGGAGTCAGAGCATGGTGCATCATCTATTCCGTCAGGTGCAACACCATCAAATAATCCACTTCCTACCTCTATGTATGCATCTAAGTTGGTTGCCTCTTTGGTGCTTTCATCAGCCAAATGGATTAAAAAAATCTCCACCTTCACCTGTTATATCTCCTCCACCAGTATCTATGGAGTTAATTCTTGAAGAGATACGAGCGCTCAGACCATATATGAAGAAAACAAATATCAAAATCTTGATGACAATTGCTCTAATATGGAGAATAAAGTTACTCAAATAGAGAATCTCGTAGACTCTTTTCAAGCTGTTGTGAGTAAAGTTCCCTGTATGCAAATGGAAATCTTGTGTCTTCAAAAACAAGTGGAAAACCTTGAAAATCGCAACAGGTGCAATAATTTGCTTCTTTATGGATTAGCAGAAACCAGAAACTATGAGGATCTTGCTCTACTACAACGTTTCATGGACAATTGCAGAGAGGAAGATATGGAAATTGCCAGATTATCTACTACTTGATTATTTGTTATAACATTTTTAGTATAGTTCTTTTTCTTGTCATGTTTCTTGTACATTGTGTTTCGCATATGTCATTTTCTTTTCATTTTTTTTGTTAGGTGCTGTTTTCATGGTTGCTTTATGTGATTACTAGGCCGTTTGGATGGTGTTTCCTCCCTCACATTTCTGCCCTGAGGTCCCCGGTGCGTTGTGTCATTTTACTTATGAGGCTTCACCACCCTTGATTTCTGTGTATCTTTTTGGGTATGCCATTTTGTTTATTCTTCATATGGTTTCTGTCTCTTTTCTATCCCTTCCCCTTCCCTTATCGTTTCCCCTTCTCCCGTGCATTTTTCCTGTTTTTTTCTCATCTAAACTAGATATCTTAAATTTTTCTCTTTCCTTTGCCCCATTTTTCTATGTTATTCTTCCTTTCTACTTGCCTTTTAGGCCTCCTTTTTTCATGGATACATCTTTTTTCACATATACTATCCGTTATTGATTGCATATAAATGCATACTCTTTGTTACATTTCCTTACATATATGATTTTATTGCAATTAACTATTGTTATTATATGTTTAAAGTTTAAATTTATTACTGTATTATAGATTGCTTTAAGAATTAATTCTTGTAATGTTAAAGGTTTAGGCTCCCCTATGAGACGCCAAAGAGTCTTATCACATATTTCTAATCTAAAAGGTGATATTGTCTTATTGTAAGAAATTCACATATCAGATTAGGAAATATCTACGCTTAAAAGACAATGGGTTGGCCAATTTTTGCTTCTCCAGGTTCAGGGAAATGAAATGGGGTCACTATTTCATGTCACAAACATCTGGATTTGCAAGTCATCTGTCAGAATACTGATGTTGAGGGTAGATGTGTTTCTGTTTCCTTGTTAAAATAAAACATATGACTATTTTTAACCTGTATGCACCCACTGTTCCAGACAAGTATTTCTGCACCCAAATACTATGTAAGTTGATGATTTATAATGATGAATATTTACTAGTAGGTTTAGATTTGTTACATGGTTTTTGATCCAATTATTGATAGACAATATAAAGCTAGATTTGTTTCTTCAAATATGCATTCTCAATTTACATCCACTATGCATCAAAGATCCCCTACTGATGCTTAGAAACTGTGTAATCCTACACTTCAAGAGTATACTTTCGCCTGTATATTTTTCTTAATCTCAAATTGATTATTTGTTCATTTATAAATCACTCGCACAACATATGATATACTTTGACCTGGGCTCCATATTAATTTCGGATCATGCTCCTGTCACTCTCGATTTAGATCTTCTTCCACCCATTCAGGGAACTAAGAGATGGAGATTCAATAATTGTCTCCATTTAGATTCCAATTTTACCCAAGGTTTTGAACAATTTGCCAACGCATTTTTACTGGAAAATTGGACTGCTGATATTTCCCCTCAGACTATTTAGGATACTTTGAAAGCTGCCTTTAGAGATTTCATTATTTCTTTTGTAGCCCATAAAAATAAATCATCCTTGAATAATTTGAAATTTCTGACATCACGTATTAAACAATTAGAACATTCTTTTTATAATGCTAATTCTAAAACTTGTCATGATGAATTAATTCATGCTAAACTTGCATTTAATACATTTACCACAGAGAATGAGAATTTATTTTTACTTAAGTCTAGTGCCAAATATTACGGCAGGTAGAATAAGGCAGGGAAACCTCTCTCTAATTATCTTAATTAAAAAAGAGCATACTAAGATTGAGTGTCTTTTAACTTCTACTAATTGTACTATTCATAAGAATGAAGACATTCCTCCGGAATTTACTCATTTCCTTCAGACCCTTTACACTCCAGATTTTCAATGTAATCAAGATGATATCCTTCAATACTTATGTTCCATTACTCCTCCATCTAATCTTAACACAGATTTTTCTTCACTCTACGCTGATATTCAAATCCAGGACATCCTTAATGCTATACACTCTACTAAATGTGATGAAGCTCCAGGGCCTGATGGTTTCACTATAAGGTTTTATTCATATTTTTCCAAATTTCTCACTCCAAACTTACATCAATTGTTTTCTTACTTTATATCTTCTCAATAGTCTGGTAGTTCTTTTCAAGATGCTTTGATATGCCTCCTCACCAAAGAAAACAAAGACCATACATTGTGCAAAAACTATCGACCTGTCGCCTCAATTAATTTAGATTATAAAATAATAGCAAAAATAATTGCTCTTCATTTAGATACTTTATTGCTTCAATTGATTGGGAAGGAACAATGTAACAATGTGGTTTCCTTAAAGCTGGACATATTTCAGATAATACTAGAATATTTTTCTATGTTTTAAGTAAATCTAAAGCATAGAAATATTCTTAAGCAGCTAAATCTTTTGATGACAAAAAGGCTTTTGGTGGAGACAGCTGGCCTTTTATTTTTTCTACGCTTTCCTCGTTTGGATTTGGTTAAAATTGTATTAATTATATCTCTTTATTGTATTCTTCTCCCAAATCCTCTATCTTAGCCAATGGCCTCCTTTTCCCATCCTTTTCCCTTTACACGAATGTTCAGCGAAGTTACCCTCTCTCTCCCCCTATTCTTCATTCTGGTACGAGAATCTTTTTGAATAAAAATTAGTTTGAATCCAGAGATTAAAGTTATTTCCTATGGGTGGCAAGCAATTAAAGCTCTCAGTTTATGCTGATGATATTTCACTTTTTATTTCACACCTGCAATCCTTCTTTACCAGTTGTCTAACAGAAGTGGAATTTTTGTTTTTTTTCTGTCTCAGGCTATAAATGAAATGCTGAAAAATTTCAATTTCTTCCTTTAAATAAATTATGTTTTCATGCCGATTTCACATCTTCTTCCCTTCCATTGGAATTCAGATAAAATCAAATCTTGGACTATAGTTTAATGCTTCCATTAAAGGCATACAATCCTTAAATATGAAAGAATTACAAAAAACATTAATTTCATTTACATCTAGATAGAATGCTTTATTCCTATCTTGGTGAAGTCACTTAGATACTATAAAAATACAATTAGTTCTGATAATATTATGATATCTTTCTAATATTCCTATAAATATCCCTTATACTCATTATATTATATTATATTATATTGCTGGGGTGTACCTGATTGAGAACTCTGCGCCCAGGGACCCAGCGCCGACTGGATTGTCTGCTCCTCCCCCAGGTGAACGGGGGCTACAAATACCTCTTGCGCTTCCCGCTTCGCGCTGCTGCTGGGGTGTACCTGATTGAGAACTCTGCGCCCAGGGACCCAGCGCCGACCGGATTGTCTGCCCCTCCCCCAGGTGAACGGTGGCTACAAGCACCTCTCTCGCTTCCCGCTAAACGCATCGCGCTGCTGCTGGGGTGTACCAGATTGAGAACTCTGTGCCCAGGGACCCAGCGCCGACCGGATATTCTGCCCCTCCCCCAGGTGAACGGGGGCTACAAACACCTCTCGTGCTTCCCGCTTCGCGCTGCTGCTGGGGTGTACCTGATTGAGAACTCTGCGCCCAGGGACCCAGCGCCGACCGCATTGTCTGCCCCTCCCCCAGGTGAACGGTGGCTACAATCACCTCTCGCGCTTCCAGCTTCACGCTGCTGCTGGGGTGTACCTGATTGAGAACTCTGCGTCCAGGGACCCAGCGCCGACTGGATATTCTGTCCCTCCCCTAGGTGAACGAGAGCTACAAACTCCCGCTTCGCGCTGCTGCTGGGGTGTTACTGATTGAGAACTCTGCGCCCAGGGACCCAGTGCCGACCGGATTGTCTGCCCCTCTCCCAGGTGAACAGGGGCTACAAACACCTCTCACACTTCCCGCTTCACGGGAAACGCAGCGCGCTGCTGCTGGAGTGTATCTTTTTGAGAACTCTGCGCCCAGGGACCCAGCGCCTACCGGATTGTCTGACCCTCCCCCAGGTGAACGGGGGCTACAAACACTTCTCGCGCTGCTGCTGGGGTGTACCCGATTGAGAACTCTGTGCCTAGGTACCCAGCGCCGACCGGATAGTCTGCCCCTCCCCCAGGTGAACGGGGGCTAGAAACACCTCTCGTACTTCCCGCTTCACGGGAAACTCATTGCGCTGCTGCTGCGGTGTACCTGATTGAGAACTCTGCGCCCAGGGGCCCAGCACCGACCGGATTGTCTGCCCCTCCCCCAGGTGAACGGTGGCTACAAACACCTCTCGCGCTTCCCGCTTCGCAGGAAACTCATCGCACTGCTGCTGGGGTGTACCTGATTGAGAACTCTGTGCCCAGGTACCCAGCGCCGACCGGATAGTCTGCCCCTCCCCAGGTGAACGGGGGCTAGAAACACCTCTCGTACTTCCCGCTTTGCGGGAAACTCATTGCGCTGCTGCTGGGGTGTACCTGATTGAGAACTCTGCGCCCAGGGGCCCAGCGCCGACCGGATTGTCTGCCCCTCCCCCAGGTGAATGGTGGCTACAAACACCTCTCGTGCTTCCCGCTTCGCATTGCTGCTGGGGTGTACCTGATTGAGAACTCTGCGCCCAGGGACCCAGCGCCGACCGGATTGTCTGCCCCTGCCCCAGGTGAACGGGGGCTACAAACACCTCTCGCGCTTCCCACTTTGCGGAAAACGCATCGCGCTGCTGCTGGGGTGTACCTGATTGAGAACTCTGCGCCCAGGGACCCAGCGCCGACCGGATTGTCTGCTCCTCCCCCAGGTGAACGGTGGCTACAAATACCTCTTGCGCTTCCCGCTTCGCGCTGCTGCTGGGGTGTACCTGATTGAGAACTCTGCGCCCAGGGACCCAGCGCCAACCGGATTGTCTGCCCCTTCCCCAGGTGAACAGGGGCTACAAACACCTCTCGCGCTTCCCGCTTCGCGCTGCTGCTGGGGTGTACCTGATTGAGAACTCTGCACCCAGGGACCCAGCACCGACCGGATTGTCTGCCCCTCCCCCAGGTGAACGGTGGCTACAAGCACCTCTCTCGCTTCCCGCTAAACGCATCGCGCTGCTGCTGGGGTGTACCAGATTGAGAACTCTGCGCCCAGGGACCCAGCGCCGACCGGATATTCTGCCCCTCCCCCAGGTGAACGGGGGCTACAAACACCTCTCGTGCTTCCCGCTTTGCGCTGCTGCTGGAGTGTACCTGATTGAGAACTCTGCGCCCAGGGATCCAGCGCCGACCGCATTGTCTGCCCCTCCCCCAGGTGAACGGTGGCTACAATCACCTCTCGCGCTTCCAGCTTCGCGCTGCTGCTGGGGTGTACCTGATTGAGAACTCTGCGCCCAGGGACCCAGCGCCGACTGGATATTCTGCCCCTCCCCTAGGTGAACGAGAGCTACAAACTCCCGCTTCGCGCTGCTGCTGGGGTGTTACTGATTGAGAACTCTGCGCCCAGGGACCCAGTGCCGACCGGATTGTCTGCCCCTCCCCCAGGTGAACAGGGGCTACAAACACCTCTCGCACTTCCCGCTTCACGGGAAACGCAGCGCGCTGCTGCTGGAGTGTATCTTTTTGAGAACTCTGCGCCCAGGGTCCCAGCGCCTACCGGATTGTCTGACCCTCCCCCAGGTGAACGGTGGCTACAAACACTTCTCGCGCTGCTGCTGGGGTGTACCCGATTGAGAACTCTGCGCCCAGGGACCCAGCGCCGACCGGTTTGTCTGCCCCTCCCTCAGGTGAACGGGGGCTACAAACACCTCTTGCGCTTCCCGCTTCGCAGGAAACGCATCGCGCTGCTGCTGGGGTGTACCTGATTGAGAACTCTGTGCCCAGGTACCCAGCGCCGACCGGATAGTCTGCCCCTCCCCCAGGTGAACGGGGGCTAGAAACACCTCTCGTACTTCCCGCTTCGCGGGAAACTCATTGCGCTGCTGCTGGGGTGTACCTGATTGAGAACTCTGCGCCCAGGGGCCCAGCGCCGACCGGATTGTCTGCCCCTCCCCCAGGTGAACGGTGGCTACAAACACCTCTCGCGCTTCCCGCTTCGCAGGAAACTCATCGCACTGCTGCTGGGGTGTACCTGATAGAGAACTCTGTGCCCAGGTACCCAGCGCCGACCGGATAGTCTGCCCCTCCCCCAGGTGAACGGGGGCTAGAAACACCTCTCGTACTTCCCGCTTTGCGGGAAACTCATTGCGCTGCTGCTGGGGTGTACCTGATTGAGAACTCTGCGCCCAGGGGCCCAGCGCCGACCGGATTGTCTGCCCCTCCCCCAGGTGAATGGTGGCTACAAACACCTCTCGTGCTTCCCGCTTCGCATTGCTGCTGGGGTGTACCTGATTGAGAACTCTGCGCCCAGGGACCCAGCGCCGACCGGATTGTCTGCCCCTGCCCCAGGTGAACGGGGGCTACAAACACCTCTCGCGCTTCCCACTTTGCGGTAAACGCATCGTGCTGCTGCTGGGGTGTACCTGATTGAGAACCCTGTGCCCAGGGACCCAGCGCCGACCGGATTGTCTCCCCCTCCCCCAGGTGAACAGAAGTACTTAATTGACCGGCTCCTCCCACCGCGCGGGACGCGCGCGGGCAGGCGCCGGGGTAAGCCCAGGCAAAGGCGGGCCGTCTGTGGCCGTCAGGGGCCAGAAGAGGCCGGGCTGGGCCTACTCCCTTGGCCGGTCAACACAGGGACTGAGGTGACCGAATTGGACATAAGAACTCTGGTAATGTTTTAACTCGTCAGTCAATAACCACTTCTGTGACAACTCCTAATTGTTGATTCATAGTATGTTTACTTGCTTTTCCTATCTGTATTTTAAGTAGTTTTAAATCATACTCTGTAGTGCTTTTCTCTTCCTACATTGGTGTGAACCTTTTGATCGGAATTATGGGCAAAACCATTCCCCCAACCACACGCCCCATCACACGCCAAACAGCTGTCTCAACAATACCACTCCCAAGCCTAACGGCAATAGAGAACATGCTTCAAGAGACTAAAGGGGTGGTAGCTTCGGCCATAGAAAACACTGAAAGGCATCTCTCGTTGACACCTGCTATGCTTCCTAATACGCCACCTGGGAATACTTCTCTAGCCACAGCTAACTCTCCTGATTCGCTGTTAGCAACCTCCTTTGCGGACCTTCCTTGTGCTCAGATAGAGCCAGAGGTAGGCTCTAGTAGTAATTCTCCTCCCCCTCTGGCCCGCCAGGTAGTTAACAAGCCATCCAAGAACTGCCCTAGAAAAAAGAAGTCTAACCCACAAAAAAAGCCACTAGGCCCATTACACCTGTCTCAGACATTGCACAGCTAGATGCAGGGCCTTCTTTTTCCACTTTAGCTCCTCCTCTGTGGGCTACCCACTTAATAATTGGTTTGCAAGCCCAAATGGAACAACTGATCAAATCTCAGTTTAAAATCCTGATGAGTAGAATTGATAAAGTTGTGTCCATGTTAAATACTAAAAGTGGTGTAACCCCCCAGCCAACAACGCCGACCGGGAATATTTCCCCGACTCTGGACGTAGGCAATGCTAAACAGATAATCCAAGACCGAAGTCAAGGTGTAGGACCTCGACCAGATAAACGGGAACAAGGGCCAGGTCCATCGTCTATGACCAATTGTCCTGCTGGACCTACCAATTCCTGCCCCGCTATTCTCCCAAGCGGACACTCAAGCATAGCGGGTCCTTGCACCAGCATCCCGACACCAACCTCAACAGGGATGAATAAACAGTTGCCAATTCGAGGAATGGTACCCCATAAATCTACACCTAACCCGCCAGTCAATACCCCCAAACAACCACTACCCTCCATCCAGCTACCTCCAGAGGTTTCACCTTACGTGGTGGTACTATCTGGAGTTCCGCCATTGGCAGAAGAGCGAGGCGAAACATTCACCGAGCTAAAGAACAAAATCATATACTGGTTGAACAAATGCAGACCACTAACGAATTCAGGTCAAGGGGAAAACTATTTGCCAGAAGAGTTAGTTGGATAGGGAATAATACTAAAGATATCGGCGGGGAGGTGTGATCATTAATTTTAGAGATCCTGGCGTGGTTAATCATATACTAGAATGGGGCGTACCCTGACATCAAGGCCCAATTACTCCCCTTCACTTAGGGTATTTCTACCCACAGGAAAGGTTCCCTGGTGGTTTTGGAGCATCTTACTATCATAATGATGGTGGAAAATAGATTTAGTACTTTGAATAATGTGGATTGACTAGCCTCCTCCCCCTCGCACAATGATATAGATCAGCCGAGTGTCCAGAGGTGAAGGCGGGTGACAGGCAAGGAGAGAAGCTCCCTCAGATTGCAGGGGGGGCAGTACTAGTGGATCCACCGCCCCCTCTATTAACTGTAAATCTCAAAGCTTGCGGCCAAGGAGATGGAAGCGGGACAACCAATCAAGAAGGAATCCCTTGTATTTGTTTGCCACTGCCCGCCATAGCCAATTCCACAAGGCATCAGCTAAGTAGCTCACTTTTAGGGTCTTGGAATGTAGCGGGGTTAGGCTCTAAGTTATGGAATCCAGACTGGGGTGAGTTGGTGGACCAATACGATGTGGGTCTGTTCCAAGAGACCTGGATGACATCCGTTTCCCTCAGAGCGGGCTACGCATGCTACCATATTCCAGCTGCACAGGGACTGAGGGGTAGACCATCAGGGGGCTTGTGTACATGGGTAGCCACTCATCTGGGGTGTTCAGTGACAGTGATCGACACACACTCCCCGGATCTTCTGTGCATTGCCCTTAAATATCTAGATGGCACGTCAGCGGTGATATTCAACATCTATCTGCGCCCCACTCCCCACTCCAGGGGGTCGCCCCTGATTGAGGCTATTGACAAACTTCTTGCACTGTACCCCGCTCCTACACACAGAATATTGGGTGGTGATTTTAATTGCCATTTCGAACCATTGGTGGGGATCTCGTCTGCAACTGCAGAGGAGGACTCTATCTGGCATATCCAGGAGTGCTCAATGTATCCAGCTAAGTGCCTGACTTCATTGGCGCTGCAGATAAATAAGCTTTTAGTCTCCCATTCCCTTAGAGCTTGCAACGGCACACTGTCTGCCGATTCCCCAGGGAAGCCCACTTATAATAGAGCGGGGAAAACTACGACAATTGACTACATTATGGTCAATTTCGAATTGTGGTCCCAAATTAAGACCTTCTCTGTAATTGAGAGAGTAGATAGTGACCACAATCTCCTGTCTCTAGATCTCCATTTAGCATTGTACAGTAAACCTGGAGTGGGGGAGCACGATCATTACTCAAACCCCAATCTAATCACTGTGGCAGGAGGCAGACGTGTTAAATGGGCTAAGTTTGCACTGGCATCGGATCAAGTATCTAAGCTCTACCAACTAGTTGCCTCGTTCTTTGCAGAGGCTTTTTTAATGCCGGTCACTTATTATTGCTCCTACTTGCGGGCGTTTGAGCTCATCCACTCTGATTTAATCACCTCCCTAGCCGATTATTTCTATAACCCAGCTTACGGGAGGGCCCGGCCAAGAACTCAGGAGCAGTGGTTTAACAAATCCTGTAGGGAGGCTAAACGTGCCTTTGTTAGGGAGGTTAAAACTGGCTCAGTCGAGAGTATAAGAGGGGCCAGACTCGCTTACAAAATCATTACAGTGGAGTCCAAATCAGAATGGGAGGCCTGTAGATGGGATAACATAAAAGATGCCCTTGATGGACGTGATTACAGGGATTTTTGGAACTTGGTCAGATCAGGTTCGTCCGAGGGGTTGAGTGCTATAACACATAATTTGAGTGAAGATGTGTGGATAGCGCACTTTAAACCCCTCTTCGCGCATACCAATACTGTGACCACAGCAGACTTAGTTACACCTGTTCCAGACACAAAGGTCACTACTGACCCGGATTACTACCCGGTAACACTGCAGGAAACTCAGGGAGCCCTTAAAAGTCTGGCCATAGGGAAAGCCCCTGGACTGGACCGCATACCGGGAGACCTGTTTCTGAGTGAGCAGAAGGTTTGGGTCCCTTACATGTGCCTATATTTTAACGCCATACTCCTGGGTATGGAAATTCCTCTATCTTGGCTGGGCGCGGAGATTATTTCCATCCATAAAAGGCATCCCCCCTGGACCCGGTTAACTACCGCCCCATTAGTCTTATTGACATCTTACAGAAATGAGTGGCCCGCATACTTCTATCAAGGTTGCAGTGTTGGATGGACGAGCATCACATCCTGACCTCTCTACAAGCTGGTTTTCGTGCCAAAGTTTCCACCATTGACCAACTGTTTAGATTACAGATTGTATTCTGGAAGATGGTGACTTTGGGGGCCGGTTGTCTGTATTTGATCTTTGTAGATCTTCGATCCGCATTTGACCTGGTCCAGAGGGAGCAGCTATGGGCCATTTTGTTGGAGATGGGTGTTCCAGCCTATTTGTGCCATTTATTTAAACGTCTACACCAGGGCACTTATGCAAGAGTGAGGTACGGGAGGAATGGGGAGATTTCGGCCGCCTTCCCAGTGAAAAAGGGAGTGAGGCAGAGTGCCTGTTGGCCCCCACGCTCTTCTCGCTTTTTCTTAATGGGTTGATCAAACATCTTCTGGACGAGCGGGACTTAGACTCTCCCAGCTTGGCAGCCCAAAAGATACCAGACCTGATGTTTGCTAACGATACCCTTTTGTTATCAACATCTTCAACGGGTATTCAGCGAACATTGGAGGCTTTCTGCTCCTTTTGCAGACTTAGAAACCTGGAGATCAACCTGTCCAAAACCAAATTTATGGTCTTTAATTCTAAACTGCCCAACTGTCCCCTTCCCCATATGGATGGCACGGTCCTTGAAAGAGTCTCTACTTTTGAATATTTAGGGGTAACACTGGATGATAAGATGGAATGGGGGACCCATATAGCCAAGGCTAATATGAAGCTGGCCCAAGCAGCGGGAGGTATTTTAAAGGTACACAATGAGTGCACATCCAAAAATGTGGGACCTCCAGTAGAAATCTATAAAGCACAAGCAAGAGGTGGGGCGCTCTACGGTGTAGAGCTATGGGGGCACGCCAACGTCTCCTCGCTCTCTATCTCTGAGAATAGTTTCATCAGGCATCTGCTGAGACTCCCACAGAGCACACCGCTGATCCCGCTATGCCTTGACTTGGGCCTGGTCCCATAGGGAAGTTATCCCTAACCGTCCTCTATTGTACTGGAGGAGACTCTGGTCCACACCTGAGCTTTTAAGCTATCGGGAGGAACTTAGTCACCTATTGACGCTAAGGGGTGTGGGAAAAATCCCTTGGTTAAAGCATGTTAAAGACCTATGCCTGGCCTTGGGGAAAGGAGATCTGTGGCTCGCTCCTGTACCCTCTTCTGCCACGACTCCCAAGAGGGCGCTGGTCACAGCACTTAATCATTTCTGATTGGAACAGATGGCACTAAGACCATCTTTGGGTAGGTTGACAAGCAGCTTCCTCAAAGTCAAGGATAGGTACCAATTTGAGAAACTCTTGGACGGCATTCAGCCCCCACTGGCGAAGAAATTGTATGTCCAATTTAGACATGGATGTCTCCCAGTGAGGGCAGTAACAAACAAGTGGTCAATGGCTCATCATGCATCTAGCCTATGTGCGGGGTGTGAACACGCTGAAGAGACAGATCTGCACGTTCTGCTCTTCTGCCCCTCATACTCCACGGCCAGAGCCAAATGGATCCTACAGTTATGCAAGTCCAGGGGTTTCAGGGATTACAGGGTTGTGTTTAGATTGTTGAAATATGATTCTTCCCCGTTGACTGTGTTTGCGACCTCCAGATACTTGTTTTCTATGTGGTGCTCTAGAGGAGCCAAACTTAAGGAGCAAGCTGCTTTAACTGTTTAACTATCTAGAACCCCTCTGCATTTACTAGGGAATTTTAATACTATTCTGAGTGGCCTGATTTTATTTGTTTTTACTATTTTAAATACTATTTATTGTTCTAAGCGTATTGTTTATTCACGTACACTATGTAGTGCTGCTCACTGGTGATCAATTGGTTGTCTTATGTAATTATGTATTTTTCGCTTTTATGGCTTTTAACCGATAATAAAGCTTTTCTGACTGACTGACTGACTGACATTATAAACAAATATACTCTATCTTTTCTAAGTTTCTATATAACAACAAAAAAACTCTCCATAAAGTCAAAAGACCTAAATACATGGGGGTGTTAACTTTCCCGACTTTCATTGCTATCATATAGCTTTTTTCCTTAAACAAACTTCCTTTTTTTTTAGCTGGAAGATGATTTCTTGAGTTCTCCAATATGGGTGACCTTGAAAAATCCTATTTTCATCCTTTTTCTTTTATGGAGTTTTTATCATTTACATCTAAACTTTTATCACTATCGCTCCCAATTTTTTTAAAATGCATGTAAGATCCTCCAACCTATTCTCATCTCTTATCAAAATACTAAAGAACAATTTCAACATTCATCTATTTTGTATGATAAATATATTTAAATACACAATAAAACCATTTATTGGAAAAATTGGTATGCTAAAGTACTTAGGTGGACTGATCATCTCTTTCAGAATGATGTATCTGTTCCTTTTTTTTATAATTCAAACATGCTTTTCCTTTTCTTCTTCATACCAAACCAAATATATATCTTTAATCTCTGTAGTTCAATCCTCATATAATCAGTTTCTTCTTAATCATACATTTACTTCTCGAAACACCTAATATAAACTTGATTTTACACATTTAATCTTTAGGTTGTTGGTAATTTGGTTTCCTAAACGCAAAATCGCAATTTTATTCTCTATTTGCATTGCTTTTAGGGAACCGCAAATTGCGAATCCCTAAATGCAATTGAAATTTAAGTAATCGCAAATTTTGCGATTACTTAAATAGCGATTTTTGCATTTGGGATGACACATCCCAAATGCAAAAATTGCACCTGCAAAGGGGCAGATTTGCCGAATCTGCCCCTTTGTGACCGCAAAAAACAATGATGCATGTGACCCATAGTAACCAGCATGATCAGAATGGTGAAGAAGATTAATAATTCAACCATTGTAAATGTTGCATCGATAATATGAATACATATAATTATACTCCTACCTAGCACTGCCTAGCCTAGAAAGCATAGGGTGGATGTGATTCTGCCTGATACCTCAGAGTGGTCTAACTCCACATTTACCTTGTGTCACCTGCTAGTCAGTTTAGGTGCAGAACAGGCCGTCATCCCTCTGAGGATAGTGATGGGATTCAGCTGGGCTAGAATTTAGGCACAAAGCAACCGCGACAATACATTGAAATGCTCCTCCGGCAAACAAAGGCTTAGTGCAATTTATATAATAAAACTGGACTCATTCATTCTCTGCCTGAGTGCTGGTCTGGCTGTAATTGTTGATTCTACCCATCCAGAGTTGTCGCCAAACGGACAATAAAAAACATGGCCAATCTGCACAGTGTGCTCAGTCTTAAGTCAGAATGTTCTAAGGTATGATAATGTGCCTATTAAGAAAATGTATTTATAAGCAAACCTTTTCTGAGTACACTATCACATACAGGCATGCAAGCAAATGTGTGCTAAAAGTCGCTGTTTAAAAGGATGTCAACTTTAAATGTGAATATGTAAAATGGAATTGTTTGTGCACAGGTCCCACTAAACTGACGACTCCACCTCCTTGTCTTGTCTGTACGGCGACTAAAAAGCTTTATATCTGACCTAAAAATATACTAAATTCAGAGTTTAAATTGCTCATGAAACCTAAAAGTCTGAAATATATTTTCACTTCGATAACAAAGCATAAAGAAAGCCAATTTGGATTGAAAGTCAATAAAAAAAATACGCAATTAATATCTGTATAATAAAAAAAATACCACTTTATATTAAAAACCCCAGAATTAAAATAGTTCTCAAAAGATGCATGGATCTTTGAATGTTCAGAGAGTCAGTAGAAACAATGTTTCCTGCTTGCGCAGACGAGAGTTCTGTTGGCACCACAAGCACAAGTCCCAAAGAACAAGCATGCTCGTATCCAACCCAGTCAGCAGACACTGAAGGTGTGACAGCCAGTGGTGCATTCACAGTGGATGAGCCAGGATCCAAAAATCCAGGAGCCCCATCATCCAGAGAAGGCTCATAGTATGCATTTTGCAGCAATGCAATCTCGCAGGACATCTTTACAAATGGATTGTTAACGGACCCATCAGCAAATATGCATCCATACATTGAATCAATTGCATTCCAAGACATTAATCAAGGGCACACTCGAAAGTGCACAGAAAACAGTGGAACACAGGCTGTACACAATGTAACTCTACAGGTCGAAAGGACCAAGACCAGTCATTCAGTTCCTGAAGTAAGGGTGTGTCAAAATACTGCATCATGCATTCATGACACATTAGCACATGAGGTAGTGCCATTCCCATTTGGCCGCTAGGCAGAACATCCATTGTGGAGCAGCAAAAATAGAAACAGGATCTCAAAATTAGAAATAGAATAATCGTCATGCATCCATCGACATACAATCTGCCTGGACTAGGCATTGATCTGGTGTTTTCACCTGAACCAACTATGTAGGTGCTTTTGCCCCCTGAAACTCTTGTAGATTATGGCAAACTATTTTGATCTCTCTGCACTGGCTAGCAGAGTCAGAGCCCACTCCTTGTTCAGAATCGGAGTCCTCAATATTTGTGGCATATTTAAGTGCAATACTTGCCACTTTTTTTCTTCTTAAATTGAGGCTTTTGTTGTGGAAGTTTCTCTTCCCTTTTTATGGTGATGTCAGAAGAGTGTTATGAATCCTCCAGTTCCACGTACTCTTCCAACCTGTACTCTGATCATCATCCTCCCCCCCCGAGCATTTTTCCGGTTGACTCCTGAAAAGAACGAGAAGGACGTGTAGCAGTATACTGATACCTATCAGGCTGTTTTATAGACCTGGGCGGAAAATTCAGTTCCGCTCACGGAATTTAGGTAATTTTGCGTACCTCGGAGAATGGGGAATTGCCAAAAATTCAGTGATCCGCGGCTTCGCGGAATTTTATGCTTGTTCGTGCTTTCAAAAATGAGCGTTCGCTAGATATTTCTCCCCGAGCATGCAAACAGCATTCGCGAACAGGAAAAAATCATCGTGAACGGGCGGAAGAAGCAATTCCGCATGTTTGCGGAACTTTTGCATGCTCGCAGAGATTTTTTACCGTTTCACGGAGCTTTGCGTAGCGCGACTACACAAATTCCGCCCACCCCTACTGTTTTATTGTTTCACGGTTGCACTGATTATATCGCTTTTCAGATGACTCCTGTGGAGGAGATCCACCCCTTGGTTTAATTTTTTCCTTATTTTTCTTATTATCCCAGTGTTTTATAGAAGACTGGTGCCTGTTTTTGAGTTATCCTTTTCAGAATTACTCCTAAGTTGTGGTTTACTAGGTCTCACCTCCAAATTATCTCAACCTATTGATGTACAGTTTTCAACAATAATTTTAGGTAGTTCATGCTCCTGGTGTGCCAGTGTAACCTGCTCGAGGCATTGGCTTAAAGCGAAAGTTGCTGCTTTCCCTCTATTTGTTACTTAAAATAATTGAGAATACCATGGCATAATTGGAAATAAATTTCATACCCAAATCAAGGCAGGGGTTGCCCCATATTTGTTTTGAATTTGCTTGAGTACTTCAGGCTAAATAGCTATGGATGGTGTACCATGCTTAATGGTATAGATTGCGGCAAATACTGTGCCCCATATGGCACACTCTTCTCCTGGGGAAACCATCATTAAAGGTAAGCACATTGTAGGAATTCTATGTTTATCTTGAGGTCCCGTATCGGGAAACACTGCATGAAGCTGATTTGGTTTTTCTGCACTCAATAATGGAACCTACTCCCGTCTGGTGGGAAATTTTCTCATAATTGATTAATTGTTACTGGACTAATCGCTGAAATTGTTAAATGTGATTGTACAGCTTGAGCAGTGCTTGCTGGATTTGTTGTGATTGTTCACATAATACCCTGTGTCATACCTCTGTATAATCTAACTAGACCTGTACAAAGTATACGCAGCTCATCTGCTGTGAGTGCTGCTATTTGTGGATATGGGGTGTAGCCAGCTAAGATTGACAATGTTGCCCTGTCATGGCTGAGGGGACCCATGTCTGTTGTTTGCTAGTGGATGTGATAGGGCGCCTTGAAAAGAGTTTATGTGTTACTACATATCTGCAGTTTAGTGGTATGACCACTGGCACTGGATTAGCCATTTTAATGAATGGAATTCAGAGATGTTATACTATAGTGAAGTGTTCCTTTTAAATGTTCAAACTCAAACAAACTTCAAACAGAAATAGGTGTTCCCTATTCTGCTGAGAAGGAGTTTTCCCTAACACCACATACGTCTCCGTTAGGATGGTGCCAAGTGGCTTGGGGCTCACATAAGAAAACTACCCAGGAGACCCATTAAAGAAGTGCCTGACCTAGAATTTTGCTGGCACCATGTTGTATGGTTCCAACTAATTTAGTAAGACTGTTTTTGGACAACATAAGCATCAAAACTATGGGGACTGAGTCCTCTCATAACATCAAAACATGTTGACCTTGTTCCTGGCTGCTCACAGTGCACTATCTGGAACCCTAAACCTTAGAGAGTGTCTGGAAACACAGAACACGACAACCCTAATTCCCCCAAAGAAATTGTGTTAACAGATCTACCCTTTTGTTATTAACTCAGACATGCCCAAAGGGAGACACAAGAAATACAAAAATTGGCATTGCAAACATTTATTAAAGCAATTGAATGTTTGTGTAAACTACCGGTGCCGCAATTATTAGTAGAAGAAAACAAAGCATAGTAACCAGCTTTATCAGAATGATGAAGAAGATGAAAAACTCAACCATTATAATTGTTGCATTGATTATATGAACACATATAATTGTACTTGTACCTAGCACTGCCAATCCTAGAAAGCATAGGGTGGATGCAATTCAGCCAGATACCTTAGAGTGTTATTACTCCCTATTTACATGCATGCGTGTGCCATCTGGTAGACAATCTTGGTGTAGAATAGGGGGCTGCCATTCCTCCCAAGATAGAAATGGGATTGAGCTGGGCTAGAATTCAGGCACGAGGCAACCGCGACAATCCATCTAAATGCTCCTAACACCAAACAAGAACAATTTGCACAGCATATCTTTTTGGAGGATACAATTTCATAAGGGCATGCAAGCAAATGTGTGCTAAAAGTTACAACTTAAAAAGAAATTGACTATAACTGTGAGCACGTGAAATGGAAATATTTGTGCACAGGGCCTATTTAGCTCATGAAATGACAGGGCAGTGCCCCCCTTTTGAGATGCTCTCCAGTGAGCTTTAACCCCTTCGACGCTCATGACGAGCTGGGCTCGTCATGCAGTAGCCTCCTGCTACGCTCATGACGAGCCCAGCTCGTCATGAATGTGCGAGGATCGCGAAATCCCAGCACAGCAGGGGAATTCCCATAGCATCCAAGAGGTTAACTCCACGTTGAGCTCTCCACCCTCTCTCTACATTGCCCTGTCTCCATTTGCTTTTATCCGCTAACCCTTCATGTTGCTTCTCCGCCCATCCCTATGTTGCTTCTATCTGCTCTTATGTTTCTTAGCTCTGCCGTCCTGTTTCTTCCCTGCCCTCTGTGATTCCACTGTCCTTGTTGCTTTCTCCACCTGTGTTCTTTCCCCACACTTGTGTTATTTCCCTCCATCTGCTCGCATTGCTTTTTTTTCTGCTTGGTGCATGTGTGTCACACGTGATAACCTTGGGTGGTAGTCCCACAAACATTTTGCCTTCACCCTTCCTATTTTGATGAACTAGTTTTTGTTGGCTTTAGGACTCTGTGCACTTTACCACAGCTAACCTGTGGTAAAGTGCATGATAAACTTGGCTTACACCACATTGGCTCATTTAATTTACTTATAAGTTCTTGGTAAAGGGGTACTATAGGTACACAGGGCATCTAAATTAAATGCTACTAGGGGGACTGCAGCACATATTGCACCACCCCCTTAAGTAGCCCCTTTAAACAGGTCAGAGGCCTGCAATTGCAGCCTGTGTTTGCCATTTTAAACTGCCTCTTCAACCTGGCAAAATAAACCTTTTGCCAGGCCATAAACTTCCTGTTTAATACATATAAGTCACCCCAATTGTCGGCCCAAAACGTTCATAGGGCAGGGTGCAGTGTATTAAAAAAGTTGGACATGTACTTTTAGGTTTTGAATATTCTGTTAGTGAAAAACTCACAAATTCGTTTTTCATTGTTTTGAGGCCTACCTGGGTGACCCTAGTGCTGTTAATGAGTGATAACTTGTGTTTGGGAGCAGGTAGAAATTGTGACGTAAAACCCTTTTTCATATTAAAGTCAGTTTTAAGCCACATTTCTGAAAAGGTCACATTTAGAAAGTTGCCATTTTCTTGTTGTAACCATTTGGTGCCTGCAGCATGTTCCTGGGTCACATGACTAAGTGTAGTTGACAGTTGGTCTTTGGCTATTCCTCCCAGAAATTCCAAACACTTCTGTAGGGGGAAGAATCCAGATGTTTCTTCCACTTCAAAGGGGACACAAGGTTTATAAAACATCTGGACTTGTGGATTATACAGAAGAAGAACTACTCTGCTGCCAGAGGACTGCCCTGCTGCTTGAGACCTGCCTGTTGTCTGAGAAGGAAGACTGGAACTGCATCCTTCATCCCAAGCTACCTGAGTGGCTCTAAAGTCTAATTAGCTGTCCTTCTGTACTGAGCTATGGGTGTGTGATGATGATACAACGCGTACCATCACAACGCAGTATGTTACATCGCAGTCTTGACAACGCAAGTCGTTACATCGACTTGCGCTTGAGGGGGCTGGACTTAGGAATAGTGTGAATTACTATTCCAACTCCAGTCTACGTACAGTAGGGAAGGTGTTGGAATAGTAATTCACACTATTCCTTAGTCTAGAGGGCCCTCCAGTGCAGTTTGATGTAACGGCTTGCATTGTCAAAACTGCGATGTAACCATACCGAGTTGTAATGGTTTCGTGGTAAAGGATGCCTCCCCTGAGCTACAGGGACAAAACATGCTCCAGAGTCCCCTCTGCAATTGTCTAGCTGACCTTCTGCATATGACCTCCTTGGACCTGAAACTGGACCTGCCTGAGCCATGCAGGCCTTTGCTGGAGTGAGTACCTGATCCCCAAGAGGTGCTTACCAGGTATTGAACCTTTAGTGTGGCATCAGTTGAAGTCCTCCTAAAAGAAAAGGTGAAATTGTGAATTTTTGGGATCATCGTTTCCGCGATCAGGCACATTCATGCCAAGACCTTGCTGTCTGTGCTTCCTGACGGATCTCCTGTATTTTATTTCATTGCATGGTAAATAAAACCCTTTACAAAGGATAAAAGAAAAGTGAGCAACATACAGATAAAATCAAAAAAATGTATCTCAAGTGCATGTAACCCTGGTTCATGTTGGACGTGTTGCTTCTAATGCAATTAAAAAAGGTTATCAATGAACAGAAGAAAAGGCCTTGGACCTAGTGCAGGGCAGGGCGTAAAAAGAAACTCAGAATAGAAGCGAGGTTCCTTAGGTATTTAAAAGCAATAGTAAATTTTTTTAAAAATAAGGTGCCAGGGAGGAACGGCTTGGAAGAGACGTTGGAATTAATGTGCAAATGTCGCATAAGATAGTACTTAAAGTGAAAAGATCCACTGGGCTGAGGGAGTCAGCAGGCGTGTTCTCTTGCTCAAAGTGTGCCTTGTACAGTCCAATGCAAAAACAACAATTGATGGACAGAATGCAGAACAATGTCATACATTCACCCCAGTACAGAGATCTGGGCCTAAATCCATCGTTTTTTGCACTCCACACCACCCCAGGTCAGACATGGCCATATGCAAATCAGCCTAGGACACCCCCCGCGCCGCACGGCCACCAGCTGCTGCGTGCCTCCCGCCACCCGCCTGCCTCGCTGACCTGCCGCCGCCGTGTGACCACGCCCCCTGCCACCGAGCGGCGTGGTCTCCGGCGGTCTAGCGCTGTGCTCACTGCTTCATCTACTGTAGGCTCCCCGTTTTCCTTGCTGTGTGCCCCGTTTTCCTGATTGTAATGGTATTTTTGTATTAGGATTGTATTGTTTTCATTGTTGATTCCTCGCCTGTCCCCCTACTGACGCCCCCCCCGGTCTCCTCGCTCCCCGCTTCCCGCCTCCGCCGATAACCACGCCCCTTTCTCTTCTGTGCCCTCCCCGCTCCCGCCTCCCAGCTGCTCCGCCCTCCCTCGCACTTGGCCATATATGGCGACCGTGCGACGCAGGTGAGTGTGACCTAGCTTAGGACACCCCCCGCGCCGCACGGCCACCAGCTGCTGCGTGCCTCCCGCCACCCGCCTGCCTCGCTGACCTGCCGCCGCCGTGTGACCACGCCCCCTGCCACCGAGCGGCGTGGTCTCCGGCGGTCTAGCGCTGTGCTCACTGCTTCATCTACTGTAGGCTCCCCGTTTTCCTTGCTGTGTGCCCCGTTTTCCTGATTGTAATGGTATTTTTGTATTAGGAATGTATTGTTTTCGTTGTTGATTCCTCGCCTGTCCCCCTGCTGACGCCCCCCCGGTCTCCTCGCTCCCCGCTTCCCGCCTCCGCCGATAATCACGCCCCTTTCTCTTCTGTGCCCTCCCCGCTCCCGCCTCCCAGCTGCTCCGCCCTCCCTCGCACTTCGCCATATATGGCGACCGTGCGCACGCGCAGCGGTAACGCGCAGCGGGCGTGCCGATTGTGCGCCGAAGGCGCGCCAAAGGTAAGCCCGTCTGCGCCCGTCCGCGACCGGACCGCGCCCAGCGCCAGGACCCCTGGCTCCCGCAGACTCCAGCCCACCCGCCGGACGTACGACGCCGCCACCCTCAGCGCACTCAACACCAACAGAATCCCGGGATGCTACCGAGCCACCCCGAGACGAACCCACGGACCCTTCAGCTGTCACACCTGCAAGTTCTCCTGCAACCGGACCTGCCCCACTCCAGCACCCGCCAAGCCGAACACCAGCAGCAACCACCTCAAGTGCATCCTGCTCAACACCCGCTCCGTCCACAGACACACCATCGAACTATGGAACCTCCTCGACACCACAGATCCTGACGTCGCCTTCCTCACGGAAACCTGGATGAACGACTCCTCAGCGCCCGACATCGCCATCGCCATTCCAGAGGGCTACAAGATTACCCGAAGAGACCGCGGCAACCAGACTGGAGGAGGCATCACCATCATCTACAGGGACACCATCCGCATCACGACCAACACCGACGACACCCTGAAAACCGCCGAACACCTGCACTTCCAGATCCACACGGACCCAAAAACCACCCTCAGAGGCACCCTCATCTACCGACCCCCGGGACCACGCACACAATTCAGCGAAGACATCGCCGACTTCATCTGCCCGCATGCCCTCCCCTCCGCTGACTACATCCTCCTGGGGGACATCAACTTCCACCTGGAGAACAACAACGACCGCAACACCACCACCCTGCTTGACAACCTCGCCAACCTCGGACTTAAGCAGCTGGTGACCACCCCCACCCACCTCGCCGGACACACACTCGACGCCGTCTTCTCATCCAGCAAGGACATCATCTTCAGCCACGCCACCGGACTCCACTGGACGGACCACAGCTGCGTCCACTTCAGCTTCAGAAGGACCACGATCCACCACCACCAGCAAGAGGTTGCTCGAAGAAACTGGAACAAGATCACGGCAGACCAGCTCGCCGCTTCCCTGAGCCAGCACCCTCCCGCCAGCTCAGCGAACCCCAGCCAGGCCGCCGATAACCTCACGAAGTGGATCAGCAACTGCGCAGACGACCTCGCCCCACTGAGGACCCCACCCAGCAGACCCGGCAGCAAGAAGGCCCCATGGTTCACTGACGAACTCAAGAGCTCCAAAAAGAACTGCCGAGCCCTCGAGAAAGCCTGGAGAAGGGAGCCAACACCGGACAACATGACCACCCTCAAGCTCGCTACCCGGAAGCACCATCAACTGATCCACGCCACCAAGAAAACAGCATTCAAGGACCGATTGGACAACAACGCACACAACTGCAAGGAACTCTTCAACATCGTGAAAGAGCTCTCCAACCCCAACGCAGGAAACAACGACATCACCCCTTCGCAAGACCTCTGCAACTCCCTCGCCTCCTACTTCCACAACAAGATCGCTGACATACACAACAGCTTCAGCCCACGAACAACGCTCCCCACGACCGCACCAACGCCCCCCACCACCACCCTCAGCGCCTGGACCCAGATCAACACAGAAGACACCATCTGCACGATGAACTCTATCCACTCCGGATCTCCGACCGACCCCTGCCCCCACCACGTCTTCAACAAGGCCGACGCCATCATCGCACCCCACCTGCGGGACATCATCAACACCTCCTTCAACACAGCCACCTTCCCGGAGAGCTGGAAGCACTACTAAAGAAACCAACAGCGGACCCCACCGAACTCAAGAATTACCGCCCCATCTCGCTCCTTCCGTTCCCAGCCAAAGTCATCGAGAAGACCGTCAACAAGCAGCTGGCCGCCTTCCTCGAGACGAATGGATCCCTCGACCCCTCACAGTCAGGCTTCCGAGCCAACCACAGCACCGAGACCGCCCTCATTGCTGCCACCGATGACATCCGAGCCCTGCTGGACAACGGTGAAACAGCGGCCCTCATCCTCCTAGACCTCTCCGCGGCGTTCAACACTGTGTGCCACCGCACCCTAGTGCAGCGCCTCAGCGACATCGGAATTCAGGAGAAGGCACTGGATTGGATCATCTCCTTCCTCGCTGGAAGGACACAGAGAGTCCGCCTACCACCGTTCAGATCGGCAGCCACGGAAGTCATCTGCGGCGTTTCTCAGGGCTCCTCGCTCAGCCCCACCCTCTTCAACGTCTACATGAGCCCCCTGGCGGCCATCGCACGCCAGCACAACCTCAACATCATCTCCTACGCCGACGACACCCAGCTGATCCTCTCCCTGACCAACGACCCCGCCGCCGCCAGAACCAACCTCCACGAAGGGATGAAAGATGTAGCCGAGTGGATGTCGACCAGCCGCCTGAAACTGAACTCAGACAAGACAGAAGTCCTCATCCTGGGCTCCTCGCCCTCCGCCTGTGACGACTCCTGGTGGCCCCCCGCCTTGGGCACCGCACCCAAACCGACAGACCACGCACGCAACCTGGGCTTCATCCTGGACTCCTCCCTCTCCATGACCAGACAAGTCAACGCCGTCTCCGCGTCCTGTTTCAACATCCTGCGCATGCTACAAAAGATTTTCCGGTGGATCCCCACCGAGACCAGGAAGACGGTCACCCAGGCCCTCGTCACCAGCCGACTGGACTACGGCAACGCCCTCTACGCCGGAACCACCGCCAAGCTCCAGAAAAGACTCCAGCGGATCCAGAACGCCTCAGCCAGACTCATCCTCGACATCCCCCGACGCAGCCACATCTCCGGCCACCTGAGAGACCTGCACTGGCTTCCCGTCAACAAAAGAATCACCTTCCGTCTCCTCACCCACGCACACAAAGCCCTACACGACCAAGGTCCGAGCTACCTCAACAACCGCCTCAACTTCTACGCTCCCAAACGCCACCTCCGATCGACCAACCACGCCCTCGCCGCCATCCCCCGCATCCGAAGAGCGACAACAGGAGGAAGGTCCTTCTCCTACCTGGCCGCCAAGACCTGGAACACCCTCCCTACCGACCTCCCCATGACCCAAGATCACCTCTCCTTCAGGAAGAAGCTCAAGACCTGGCTGTTCGAGCAGTAGCGGCCCCCCACACCCCCCCTAGCGCCTTGAGACCCTCTGGGTGAGTAGTGCGCTCTATAAATGCCATGATTGATTGATTGATTGAGCCTTGACCCTGTGCCTCATGGGAACAGTCCAGCCCGAACTGCCAAGCCATGTTTTTCTTGGACCGGAATCAAGCATCCAAGGACTGGTTTCTCGCTATCAGCCGTCATCAGCCTGGATAGCTTGACTCCAGTGGTGTGGAGAGCATGGGACTCACGTCTGAGCATACCCATCCCACTCGGGTGACAAATGCAAAACCAACAATTGATGGACAGAATGCAGAACAATGTCATACATTCACCCTAGTACAGAGATCTGGGCCTAAATCCATTGTTGTTTTTCACTCCACACCACCCCAGGTCAGACATGGCCATATGCAAATCAGCCTTGGCCCTGTGCCTCATGGGAATAGTCCAGCCTGAACTGTCAAGCCATGTCTTTTGTACAGCTTTGTTCGCCATAAGTTGGCAGGGTATGCTCAGACGTGAGTCCCTTGCTCACTTTGCCACTGGATTCAAGCAAGCCGGACTGAAGACGGCTGAAATGCCAGAAACCGGTCCTCGGAAGCTTGATTCCGGTCCAGGGAAGGCATTGCTTGGCAGTTCTGGCTGGACTGTTCCCAGGAGGCACAGGGTCAGACTGATTTGCATATGGCCATGTCTGAACTGGGGTGGCAGAGTGGGCTAAAGAACGGTGATGGATTAAACCCAGATCTGTTGACTGGGTGTGAGTGTTTGATTGGTTCAGATGCTCCGTCCATCACCACCCCCTTTTGTACCGCTTTGTTCGCCATAAGTTGGCAGGGTATGCTCAGACGTGAGTCCCTTGCTCACTTTGCCCCTGGATTCAAGCAAGCTGGGCTGAAAACGGCTGAAATGCCAGGAACCGGTCCTCGGAAGCTTGTTTCCGGTCCAGGGAAGGCATGGCTCGGCAGTTCGGGCAGGACTGTTCCCATGAGGCACAGGGTCAGACTGATTTGCATATGGCCATGTCTGAACTGGGGTGGCAGAGTGGGCTAAAGAACGGTGATGGATTAAACCCAGATCTGTTGACTGGGTGTGAGTGTTTGATTGGTTCAGATGTTCCGTCCATCACCACCCCCTTTTGTACCGCTTTGTTCACCATAAGTTGCCAGGGTATGCTCAGACGTGAGTCCCTTGCTCACTTTGCCACTGGATTCAAGAAAGCCGGGCTGAAGACGGCTGAAATGCCAGAAACCGGTCCTCAGAAGCTTGTTTCCGGTCCAGGGAAGGCATGGCTTGGCAGTTCGGGCTGGACTGTTCCCATGAGGCACAGGGTCAGACTGATTTGCATATGGCCATGTCTGAACTGGGGTGGCAGAGTGGGCTAAAGAACAGTGATGGATTAAACCCAGATTTGTTGACTGGGTGTGAGTGTTTGGTTGGTTCAGATGCTCCGTCCATCACCACTCCCTTTTGTACCGCTTGGTTCACCATAAGTTGGCAGGGTATGCTCAGACGTGAGTCCCTTGCTCACTTTGCCACTGGATTCAAGCAAGCCGGGCTGAAGACGGCTGAAATGCCAGAAACCGGTCCTCGGAAGCTTGTTTCCGGTCCAGGGAAGGCATGGCTTGGCAGTTCGGGCTGAACTGCTCCCATGAGGCACAGGGTCAGACTGATTTGCATATGGCCATGTCTGAACTGGGGTGGCACAGTGGGCTAAAGAACGGTGATGGATTAAACCCAGATTTGTTGACTGGGTGTGAGTGTTTGATTGGTTCAGATGCTCCGTCCATCACCACCCCCTTTTGTACCGCTTTGTACAGTCCAAAAGCAAAAGTATGATGTAATTCGGAAATGTAGCAAAATCAGCCTGCCACGTTTATGCAGATGGTGGGGCCAATTTTTAAGGCCACAAGCCGCTGTTTCATCCTGCTGCTTGGGTTGGGAATATGAGTTTGTAACTGAACATGCATGGGAACGCTTACACAGAGTTGCCATATCTTCCAGTTTTTATAGTTTTGTGGCCATTTGGGTTGCTAAGCTCTTGAAGACCTTTTGCGAGAGGTGTTTGTTCCAGGCTTCATCTAGAGAGAATTCAGACAGTTTGGCCCCAAGTTATTGTTTGTATGAAGAAGATCGGGTCAAGGCTAGGGCCTTGAAGCTTTGGCGCAATGAATGACAGGGCAAACATTAGGTTCGAGCCCTTATTCTTTGTGGTGGATATTTGAGACGTGAGAGACCATGTGACGTTCAGTACGATTCCTAAGCAATTGTAGTGCTTACTATGCTGGAGCCTGATACCCTTGAGCAACCACTGATGAGCCTGTTATAACCTTTTGCTAAATACAACAATTTCTGTCTTTTCCTGATTAATTTCCAGTGTGTTCTTGACTTTGAAGTGTGTAGGGTGGTCAGGAGCCATTGAAGGACGACCTTTGTCTGACTAAAGAGGACCAGGTCGTCCACATGTAGCAGATGTGCATGCTTTTGCCCGCTAACTTCGGCGGGTGGAAATTTGTTTCATCGAGTTGCTGCAACATATCAGCTATGTATAAATTAAAAAGCAGGGAGGCAAACATGCAGCCTTGCTTCAGATCAGAGCTCGTGGGGATCAGCCTTGAGATGCGGGAGCCATCTCCTAGTTTAACTCGAACCCATGTGTTGGTATGGAGCTGTATTATTGCTCTCAGTAGGTCGTCCACAAGCCCCCAGTCCTGCAGTTTACGCCATAGGGGCCCTCTTGGAATCCTGTTGAAGGCAGCTTTAAAGTCCAAAAAGCAGGAATAAAGCGCCATTTTGCTTTTAAATGCTTTGTCGCACATGAGGGCCAGGGCCATCAGATTTGAAGAGGTGCAACACTTGTCCCTGATGCTGCATTGATTATTAGGTATGATCGGATGAAATTCTGCCCTGGCTTTGAGGTTATCAAGTAGCAGGCTGGTGTGCAGTTTGGCATCGTTGTCAAAGAGAGCAATGAGAAGGTAGTGGCTAGGGTATGATTTCGAGCCCTCTTTGAACACAGGTTGAATTATGGATCCTCTTCAAGATTCAGTGATGGAATCTGTTGCCAGGCAGTGTTTGGACAGAGGAGTTAAGACCTCGACCAGAGAGCTGGGTCGGAAGCAAAGAGAGAAGTGGGTAACACACTGGAGCCAGGGCCTCCGTCTTTGCGCCGCGCTACAAGTTTTTGTATACAGCATTCCTCTAGTATTCTGTGGACTAGGATCTCATGTGAACCCAACTCTTCGCGCCACAGTGACAACCTGCAATGCGTCATCTGCACTTTGAGCTACAGCATTGGCAGCAGAGGAGACAGCCAATGCAAAGCTCCAGTAACAAAGGTCCGCATTGCCCAACTGGAACGTCATGCTACAGCGACGACCGTCCACGCTGCCCAACCTGCTCTTCGCTCTACAGCGACGGTCATCCACAACACTCTGTGTGCGCCTCGTGTTCTCCACCACAAATGGATCACTTTAGACTGGACTTTAGATGGTAACTTTTTTAGTGGAACTAACCTAGTCCCTGTATCCGGCCCATGCTCCATCATGGTCGGACCTCACTTGTGACTTTCACCCCGGTCTTGCATGACCAGATAACCACGAATGGCACATTGTGCCTTTAGGCGCAACACTTACCACATATCTTTGAAAATACATATATCCGGTTCCACTGATTATACTTTTGTCATCTTGAAGTCAAACAATTTATTTAATTTTACTCTATTTTTCTAAATTGGCGTGGGATTGTTCCTGTGTTGTGTTTTCACTGTATTGCTGATTGATTGCTCCATAAATAATTTACCCATTGCTTCTCAGTTAAGCCTGACTGCTTTTGTGCCAAGCGACTGGAGGGTTAAGCACAGGTTAATTTAGTGACTTTTGGGGTTTTGCCTGACAATGATTGTGGCTGCTGCTTGATAAGGGTATTACCATCCTCAACCAACAACCCAACTTCTCACAATGTCCCTGCAAAATGACAGTCGCTGGCATTGGCTTTTTTCCTGTTTATTAGCCATGCTTTGCAGCATGGCTAAACCCATTGGCAGAGCCAATAGGTCCCATAGGAGAGAACTACTTGCTTTGCTAATATTTGTTCTATCATCCCTTTTTCTAGCATTTCAGGGCGTTGTGTTCCTCCTCCTTTCCTCCCCGATTCCTATTTCTTAAATCTTGTCCTTGCACTTTCGAAACAATTAATATCCTGCTTACATTTCGAGACATACTGTACTTATCTAGTACTACTATAGTTTCGATATTCCAAAAAAAATAACACATATTGACACATGCCTCTATGTCAGGGCTGTGCACAAAAACGGTGGATTTTCAGAGGTTGCAATTTCCTATTATTGTATAAGGAATGTCTATGAGTGGACATTGGTAAGTATGGTATATGTCTGTTTTCAAAAGCAAACTTAGGCTTTATCAAATAGTAGAACACTATTCTTTTTTTGTGATAGAGTGCAATTCTAAGAATGACATAATCTCTGCAGTACTAATCTCTCACATATTTGGAATAGCATGGTTCAAGAATCACTTGACCTCTGTAAGGCCCGCAGGAAATACTTAGTGAAAGGTCAGATGTAATCTAGATCATGTCATTTTGTAGCAGCTCACATTTTACACTAGTCATCCTGCTTCATTACAAATCATTCCAATGGTACTAGCTGTACTGGAATGTTTTAGGGTGAACATGGGCTATTGTCACGCCAACAAACAAATGGACAATTGAATGACCAGCAAAGAGTTGTTTAGATATACTTAATTAGGTAGAAATGTAAAATCAAGCCCTTAAAGTAATTTTATTCTGACATAACTGGGATCGATAGGGACCTCTTCCTTTAAAAATATTATTATAGAAATATACTTTTACTCACATTTACCTTCAGAGCCCCATTCACTCTTAGCTGGAAAAAGGCCTGGCGCCGGTTAGCAGAGTCGGGCAATCGAAATCCTTCAATCAAATTGAGGTTTATGTCTATTTGTGTTGTTTTGCGCATAGAGCGGGGCTCCTAAAATGGTCAAGTGGGCTTTGATCCATTTGCCTTGGTTTTCAGATTATTTAGTGTACAATAGAACTGCAGAACACAACTATTCGAAAAAAACACAGTTTAAACGCAGCAAAGGCTATGTTTTCCTGCATTACAGTGCGCGTTATGTGGAAGAACTTCTTCCATTAGGGCAACAGAAATCGGATTTAATTTTACACTTTTACATATTTGTATATTTTACTTTACACTACCATTTTCCAATTTATAAAACATCAGGAAGTGAGGTAACTATTTCTGTTTAGTGCATTCATTATTATTGCATTTTATAATGTTTGAGAATAAATACATTTGTAGTAAAAACAGAACACAAAAAATGCACATATCGAGTACTATGTGTTGCATTAGAAGTTGTACAGAATAAGTATGTGCCTGTACAGGTGAGTGATAGGCACTCGTTTATCGATGCTATTTTTCCTATAGGATGCTATTTTTCCTATAAGGTTGCAACCAATTGGCTAGGCTGCTACAAATCTTATTAACTTTGTATTATCCACTCTAAATACAGTATGGGATAGATTTACAAAGCGTTTGCATCATTTTCGCATCACACAACCGAGCGCAGTGGTTAAAACACTATTTACTAAGTAGTGTATTGTTGGCGTTTCGTGCTATTTTACCCCTTGAGTAGTGCAAACCCTGTGTTGCACCCTACTGTGTGAAAGCGTTTTTTAAAATGTATTTAAGGTGGAGGGAATCACACAAAACCAATGCATGACCCACACAAAACGATTTACTATTTTCACACACCCACACAATCTAGTTAAAACATTAAGGGGCATATGTACAAGGACTGGCGATAACTACCGCTAACGCTAGTTAGCGGCAGCTTTCTTACCGCCGTATACCACTGAAAACTATCACCGTGTTAGCGACGTATGTACAAGGCATCACTACATCATAGTGATAGCTTCAGGGATCGGTGGCGAAAACTGCCACTAACATTAGCGTGATGGCGATAGGAGCAAAAATGAATAAAAGGATCATTAGCCGCAGAAAAACACACGTTAGTCAGCCCAACGTGAGGCTGACTCTATTGGAATAAATAGCCTATCAGTCGACCTCCAATAGAAAATAGTTTAAAAAAAACAATAAAATGCAGAATGGAGAAGCCAGGGCCAAGTGCAGCACACATCAACAACCCCCTCAAGCCGCCCGACATCCAGGATGACCAGGAGGAGAGCTTGGATGCCTCGCAGGACCTGAGCTGGGAGCCTGGATGCCTCCTGGACCTGTGTTTGGAGCCTGGATGCCTTCCTGGACCTGCGTCTGGAGCCTGGATGCATTGCTGGACCTGCGTCTGGAACCTGAATGTCACGCTGGACCTGTGTCTGGATTCTGGATGCCTCGGTGGACCTGCGTCTGGAGCCTCGATGCCTCGTTGGACCTGCGTCTGCAGCCTGGAGTGGGATGTGGAGGAGCTGTGGAGTTGATGAGCCGTTGCAGTAGTCATTGAGGCATGGCATTCGTCTGTACCTGCTGGTGAAGTCTGGCAGGTTGCATGGAGATACGTTGCTGACCTGTGTGAGGAGACCGCCTTGAGCCCCTTGGAGCTGTGAATGGTACAGGCGCTCCTGTGCACCAATGTAGGGAGGTTTGCATCGCATAATACGATCAGCCACTACACCGGGGTTCACAGAGGGGACTACCAACGGTGGGCGGCGCCTCTCTGCATCACAGGACGGATGATGTTGCGCTGGTCGGACGCTGTGGAGGGTGAGGCCCCTGAGCTGAGCCGAACTTGTGTGGTGGGAGCGCAGCAACCTTTACACCTCAGAGGGCCCTGCTGCATCAACTGCATCAGAATGTTCACCAGTGGACTTGGCCGGTGACTGCTGTATCCATGCTTATGAATCCCACCTGGCTGAGGCTCCTACGGCTGAGTCACAGATTTGGAGAGAGTTCAGTGGATTTCGCCCCAGTGTCAATGTCCAGGTAAGGAGAAGGTGGGACACGTAGGGGAGGAGGCCCTGGGGTCGAGTCGCCCAGGCTTAGCACCTGTAGATGACTCACCCCCAGTGTCGGCCCATCCACTATGGTGGAAGAGCGTCGCCCACTGCTTTCAAGCAGTGTAAGAAGAGGAACAATCATCAAATTATGATAACTTCCTGATGTAATTGTGCCATGTTTCCTTTGCGGGCAGGAGGGTGGGAGGGCTGCTCCACTCACAGAGCAGCAGCGGAGTGGCATGCCCACTCAAGTGCGTAGTGACTGTTTGGTCGGCCCGCTCAGGCCGCTCAAAGCAGTCATGCACACTGTCCTGTTTGCCATGCAGGCTGCATTACAGCCTGCATGGAGAACATGCCCACCCCTCCAGCCCCTGGATGAACTCCCGACCCGGCTCCAATGAACAATACCAATGCCGCATTGCAGAATTGTGATTGGCTTAGGGGAGGGACCCTGGCTGCCTACTTCATGTTCCTGGAAGCAGACTCGGGAGAGCAGGAGCAATGAAGACACGGGACCCGGCCTCGAGGTTAGATTTCTCTCACTTAAATATTTACAACACGTGCTCACACACACACCCCTGCGTCCACACCCCATCCAGTGTTCTTTCCGGGGTTTCCCACCTCCCAGCTGTCCAGTCTCCCCGCAACACTTCTCAATGGTGGCCGCTGGTGTGCCATAGGTATATATGGAGTTATGACTAACCCCGGGCGTAGTGGGCGTAGCAGGGCTAAGCGGAGGTCCACGGAGTTGCAAACAAACTCTGTGGAACTCCGAAATGCGACGCTACGCCACCCGCCTCCACCCCCCAATATTATCAATTAAATCTACATTACTTACTATTAAATTTAAACCTCTTACCTGGCATGTGGTGTCCCCCGGCTGCCCTCCTCATCTTCCTCGCAGGATCGGTAATCCTTGAGAAAACTGCGCATGTGCGCGTGCCCGTGCATGCAAATTTCTTGCAAGAAATGGGGTTCATTTTAGGGTTGCACTCACTGAAGTGGGAATAGTAATGTTTACATCTCCGCAATCCAACACCATCCCTACTGTTGCAATATGCCTAGTATTGGTATGCATTGGAATGGAATGCAATGTAATGGTATGCATCGTAACCTATCCCACCCGTTCCGCGGACAAAGCAGAGAAAGAAAATCTCCGCACACTCCGCGGCGGAGCATAGTTGGCCAGCCCCTCCTCCACCTCCAATATTTTCAATTAAATCTACATTACTTACTATTAAATTTAAACCACTTACCTGGCATGCGGTGTCCCCAGGCTACCCTCCTCATCTTCCTCGCAGGATCGGTAATCCTTGAGAAAATTGCGCATACAAGCGCGCGCCCATGCATGCGCATTTCTTGCGGCACGCGGAGGAGGCAAATCTCCACACACTCCGCGGGCAGAGCGGAAATCTCCGCCCGGGTTAGTTACGACACCTATCATTACATTGCATTCCATTACAATGCATACCAATACTAGGAATATTGCAACAGTAGGGAAAGTGTTGGATTGCATAGTGTTAGAAATGGGGGTCTCTAGTTGGCAATGGCTGGCACCAATGTCCAAGTAGGACCCTTCTTCCAAAATCAGGGCAAGTGGGCTACCCCTTTTGACAAGCCCTGCTCAACCCTGTGGTAACGTAGCACAAGCAGTTAGGCCTATCTCGGAGGCAGTGTGTGAAGCATTTAAGACCATGTACAACAAGGCAGTAACAACACCACAAAAGGACACAACTTTAGAAAAATATTATCTTGAACAGTTTAACTGAAAACTCTCAAATCGTTTCAACAAGCTACAATGCACGTAAACTAGTAGGGACTCAAAAAGGCAAGAACGTATTCACCAGAACGTGACAAACTGAGTTCAAGGCCGGGGCCTACGCGACCCGTTGCACACCAGATACCTTTAGTTGAGAGGGGACACAGCAAGCAGCTTCTCGAAGAAGCAGATACAATGACAGGCGTGCTTTCAGCGGCCACAAGACCGGGCTGCAGAAGTACGCAGCGTGCACCCACAATGATTCAGGCACTCGGGGGCAGGCGGGTTCTCAGTGGCAGCAGCACACGACTGCAGCGGCCCGGGCTGATGGTGGCGATGGCTCTCGTCTTGCAGCTTCGTAGTGGGCTCACAGCGGCAGCAGCTCTCGCTTAGCTGCGGCGGCCTACAAGACGATGGCGACAATCCTCGACAATGGTGAACAAGGTGTGGGCACTCAGTGGCAGCAGCTCTCCCTTAGCTGCGGCGGCCCACAGGACAAATCACAATGAGGCAAAGTTAGCAAAGGTGCGAGCACTCAGTGGCAGCAGCTTTCCCTTAGCTGCGGCGGCCTATAGGACAAATCCAAATGAGGCAAAGTTAGCAAAGGTGCGGACACTCAGCGGCAGCAGCTTTCCCTTAGCTAGGGCAGCCCGCAGGACAAATCCAAATGAGGTAAAGTTAGCAAAGGTGAGGGCACTCAGCTGTAGCAGCTTTCCCTTAGCTGCGGCGGCCCACAGGACGAAGGGCGATGCAAAGTTGGCCAAGGTGCTGGCAGTCCTCTCTTAGCTGCAGCGGCCCACACAGGTTCTGCGAAAGTTTAGAAGGCTCAAATTCAAGGGGGCTCTCAGATGCGGCAGCTCTCTCTTAGCTGCAGCGGACCACACAGATTTAGCGATGGTTTCAAAGATTCAAATTCAGGCGGGCTCTCAGCATTGGCAGCTCTCTCTTAGCTGCAGCAGCCCACACAGATTCAGCGAAAGTTTCAAAGGTTCAGTCCCCAGTCCTCGCAGTAGAACTAGAGGCTCCGGATTACTCGACGGAGGCCTCACCTGCAAGCAGAATTTCTCGCACAGGAATTCTGACGGCTGACAGGGTGAGGTCTAATGTCCCTGAGACTTCTGCAGAAGGCGCTCTCGATTCAGGCCCTCAGGTAGTTTCTTCGGCAAGCTTGGTGAAAGTTTTCAAAGTCCTTTCCTCTGTTCACTCAGACAGAGTTTCGTCTTGAAATCCAGAAGGAACACACTTGGACAAAGTTCCAGCACAGCGTTTTATTCCTAAAAAGGCTGTTCTCTAAGGCCACAAATCACTGACTTCAGTCAGAACCATTTCAGTGGGGTCGAGGAGCTTGTGGATTATGAGGTGACACCCTGCCCTTTCAGAATGAGGGGGTCTGCTATCAGACACCCAGTGGGAGGTAGAGCCATCATTCACCTTGTCAGGCAAGGCCCTGCTCGGATCAAAGAGTCACCCCTCCCCATGCCCTGAATACCGATCTCTCTCTCCAGCCAGGTCTGACCCAGCTGGCCCTGATGCTCCAAAACCAGATGGCCAATACACATACTTGCAAAGCCTACAGTAACGCTTAGGCAAGAAACTACCGAGTTTTTAGAAGAGGCATTTCTCAGCATGGAATATATAAACGGACCTTATTAAAAAGTGTCTCTCAATGTCCTGAGCATAACCATATGAAACTCGAAGTTCCTATCAGGTTCCTGGGGTCAGATAGGATGATAGAAGGTAATCCCCAACCGACCCTTTCTGGCCTATGAGAACAGTAAAAATGGAGGGTAACTCACTATTAGAACCTGCTACACAGATCTAGGCATTATGGTTATTCTATTTCATACAATCATCTTTATACAGGGAGCATTCGCGCTGTGGGACGGATTAGCAGTGGCACGGCGCCGAGAGCATCTAAATCCAGCCAACATAACAGAGAGGAAGAGAAAAGAGGAAGGGGGACCCACGCCAATGATGCCAGGTCTAACACGGAGATGTAGATATTACTATTCCCACTTCAGTGGGTGCAACCCTAAAACTAACCCTTGCACCCCAAAGCAAATCCTGAACCCTAAAATTCAAATTGGAGCCCCAAAACACACCATAAAATCCATGTTTGACTCAAATGCACAATCCAATTTTTATATTTGACCCAAATGCACACTCCAATTTTCATCTTTGACCCAAATGCACACCCCAATTTTCATGATTGACCCCAAAAAACACCCCAAATTAAATGTTTTACCCCATAATACACCCCACATTTAATATCCTACACCCAAAACCAATTCCCACCCTAATACTTAAAAATACCCCATTACTGACCTCACAATGCGTTGTAATGGAATGCGATGTAAAGGCACCTGCATTGTTGAATTTGCGTTGTAAAGGCATTACGATGTAATGCCTGCATTGTAATGGACGTCTCTGGTGCCAAAGGCAAGCCATAGGCAAGCCCGTCTGCGTCCGTATGCACCTGTACCACGCTCAGCACAAAGGACCCTTCCCTTCGGACACACCACCACTACAGTGCCAGCACCCTCTTCGCTATCAACACTGGACGCCACATCGCCTGCCAGGACCAACTGCTCCGGACCGGATATCGCCATCACTGACCGCTACTAAATCACCCACAAGGACCACCCCGACCGTCCAGGAAGAGCCATTGTCATCACCTACAGAAGCACACTCTGACTGACCACTCACTACAATGACCCAACAGTGACCATGGAACACCTTAACTTCCAGATCCGTATCAACTCCAATCCCATCTTCTGTGGTACCCTCATCTGCAGGCCCCCTGGGCCATGGACACCCATTCTCCGATACCATTAAAGACCTCATTGCACACCAGGCTCCCCCATCCACCGATGACATCCTACTCAGCGTACTCAAGTTCCACCTGGATAACCCCAGTGACCAGGATACCACCCCCTCCTGGAGTAGCTCCCCAACATCAGACTCAAGTAGTTAGTCACCGCAGCAAGCCACATAGCAGGACACACGGTTGAGCATGTCTCCTCTGCCAGCAGGACCTGCAACTAGAGCCACACCACCGAACTCTCCTGGACCAATCATCATTGTATATATATCACGTCTTCACCATGCCCACCGCCATCCTCGCCCCCCTCTCAGCTGGATCAAGGCCACCGAAGTATTTTTCATCATCTCCCTCAGCACCACCACTCCGCCAATGCTTACAGACGATGACACCGCAGCACGCAACTGCCACGATGGATCTCCAACTGCGCCGACACCCGGGCACCCCTCAAGAACGGCACTGCGCCAGTACCTTACGCCTGCATGACGGCAGCATTAAGGGTGACGGAGTGCCACAGGGATAGGCCTGCCCAAAGCATTGCTGAAGTTGGGTTAAGGTTGTGACACAACTGCAGCAAAGCGTGGCTTTAGCGCAGGCAGATAAGTCAGGATTCCAGACGTGTCTGTCATTATTTGCGTAATGGAGCGCTGTCCAGTGAATGCAGCGTATCCGTGGTGTCACAAGAAGGGGGTAGTGAAAAGTGTTGCAACGCTATCATATCGTAGCGCTGCAAATGGCGATAAATTATCACTGCAAAACCGTCAGAAAAGTGCCGCTAATGCGGCGTAAACTCCTTCTACATATGCCCCTAAAATGCTTAGGAAAATAACACAAGGTAGGAGTTGGGGCAAAAACCAGTGCTAACATCAACATTATGCAAATAAAATGCCACAATCGACCACACATTGCTTTACAACCACTGAGGTTGTCATTCTGAGCCACAGTCTGCAACTACTTCAATTTAACACATGATGAATACAAAGAAAGGAGAGAATTGTTTTGCAGAGTGTCACACTTATTGATCAAAGAAATTATCTAACAACACGTTAAAAACTCAACAGAGAGATGGTAATGGCTCCTTGGAACAAAATTGGACCCACTTTAGAGTCCGTTCCTGCCTGTTCACGTCATACCATCTCACGTGAACTTCTTAATTAAACGATTTGTAAAAAAAAAAAAAAGAAATGTTTCTTTAAGAAAAATAATCATTTAAAAAATAAAATTCATATATTGAATGCCTGTGTTTGAATATTAATTAATTCTTCAGAAAAGCAAAACTCATGTGTTTTTTAATATATATCGGTGGGTGGTATTTATGTTGATACTTTCTTTTTAATATTGTCTAATATTTATGGATCATTTGTTCTTATGGGCTTTTTATTTTTAAATCATAGGCGACCAAGAATATGCCCTTCAGTCATGGGTACCGACACTCACTGGAAATCCCAAGACTTTGATTAATCACAAGTGCATTTTTTCACAGAAAACAAGAAGATGAATATTAGAAAGAACTTTCAGCATTTGTAGGTCCAGATATTGCTGTCTGAAAAGTTTGCAAAATTATTATAGTATGGACATTTGTACTACATAAAAAAGGTCTACATGGTTCCCTACCAGTTGATGTGATTTTGACAATGTGAGGGAAGAGGAAAAGTCACTAATTGCAACTTGTTTTGACTCTGACACACCGGAGGGAGAAGGAAAACCTGAAATTGTACAGAACTGTTATCTTAAATTTATTATTATTTTCTTACTCTTTGAGAAATGTTATTTAGTTGACTAGATATTTATAATTTATATCGTAGCATAATTGAGTAAGATTTGAAATTCTTGATGTCTTTATTAAAATTTTTTATATTATGTATATTTGTTCTTGTAAGGACCTGCTAAAAACTCGTTAATTTATATCTCAAGAAATACATTGATGTTGCTTAGATTGTATTTCAAACATTATGTCTTTCAATATAATCATTGTTCTCAAATACATTTCATATGTTAACATATTTTCATTTATATCTTATTAATTCTATTATACTTTTTGCAAATAAAAATGTAAAATATACATAAAAATGCAAACATAAACATTTTAAAACAAATTATTTGTGGAATATTATTTACAAACAACCTACCAAATCCACCCTCTCAATCTACATTGCAACCTCAATTCCAAACTAACTACAATATTAAATAAATCCTCTCCCTCTCCCAATTAATTCAATTATTACAACCAAAATAACATTTAAAAGAATCTTAAACTATTTTGGCTAATATGAAAATAGCCTCATTGGCAGCTTTTAAATGTATGAGTACAGGTATAAGTTGTCATTTTATGTAACTAGGATATCTTCCTTTATTCATTCTTCTTTGGTGAAAACGTTGACACCGCAGCCTTGTTTGTTGGAGTCTGAAATCTTCCTACTGTGGTTGGTTATGGGGGTGGTGTTAGAGCTCCCGTTCTTTGTGCTTGACATCTGAGATCCCTTGCCTGAGTGTAAATGAAGCCTGTACGCCATAAACCTGTGCCCATTGTCTCCAACCTGGCATAGCATGCTTCCCTGAGGGTCTTAGTTCTATTTTCATGGTCATTCATACTTGAGGAAAATATTAATCAAATTGTAAAATATAAAGTAAAAGGTGTATTTAATGTAATTTGTTATTTTTCATATTGAGTTTAATGCTGAAATAATTTTGCTGCATTTTCAGCGTTGTCATTCTACTGATTCATATCTATGATAGATGTTTTAATGTTACTTGTAGTCATTTGTAGGGGGCCCAGCAGAAGACATCACATTCTCTGTAAAATTTAGATTTTTCACAGCCTGCTGGGTAGAAAATCTGGATTTTATTAAGGACATGGAGGCTAATATTATGCAAATCTCCTTTATTACCACAGCTCAGTAGCAACAATTGAAGAACATGGAACTTCAATCAACATTCTAAAGAAGTATAAAGTCCCTTGGAGACCATCTATCATCCTTCTTTGTCCAACTGCGAAGAAAGATCATCGTGGAGAAGATAAACATGAGAAAAAACACTGGAGACAAAACTTCAAAAATGAAGGTCCAGAAGAGAAGAACCAGTCTTATTCTGAAAGAAAAAGAATAATATATCGTAAAATCAATGATAATGAAGGGAGGGTTTAATAAAATCCAGATTTTCTGCCCAGCAGGCTGTGAAAAATCTAACTTTTATGGCACGACACGGAGGCCATATTATGCAAGTTTAAAGTGCATTAAGAACATTAGCATTCACATTAGGTATTGGTCTGAAGTAACAAGCTTAAACATACTAGCATTAGACCAATCTGCAGCCCTAAGGAGATCTTGTAATCCTCCTTCCAGGCAGAAGGCCTTTGAGGCCGAGGCACCCCTGATGGAATGAGCACCAAAAATAGACACATCAACACCACTTTCATGCATGACATTCTTTACCCATCTGGCTAAAGTTGGAGAGGAGACTCCTTTATGAGGGGATCTATATGAAATTAGCAATTGGGATTCGTTCAATCTTAAATATCTGGTTCTTCTCTCATATTCCTTCAAACACTTAACCACACAAAGTCTATTATTCCCAGGAAAAAAGTGGTAAAAGATAAAGGAAGATAAAGTCTTCGTTCTCTTCTTGAGGTAAAAGCAAACCCCTTCGGGTTGGAAAGCCCTGCTCAAAATATCTAAAGCCCTAACGTCTGAAGTTCTTCTAAAAGATACCAGACATAATAAGACAGTAAGTTTAAAAGAAATGAGTTTAAGAGAGAGGGAAGAGTTGTCTCCCCAAGATGTCCCACAGTGTGGTATATTTAGGACCAGGAGGGTTTAAAACCCTCATGCTTCTCATTATCTTTTTAGTTAGAAGGTTTTGTCCAACGGAGATTCCGTTAACTAAAGAATGACCAGCTGAAATCGCGGATCTGTAAACGTTAACAGTTCTGTAAGACAGACCTGAAGTGAAAAGATCCGAAAGGTAATTAATAACATTGACTAAATCAGTTGAAATGGGATCGTAACATCGTTGAATGCACCAGTGAACCCATTTGTTCCATGCCAATCGATAAGCCTTTCTCAGGCCAGAAGCCCATAATTCAGAAACGAGTCTGAAACTATGTGACGAAAGCCCAGGGATTTGCCATTGTCTCCGGAAATCTTCCATGCCGTCAGAGTTAGAAGGCCCTGCTCTACAAGGGGATGAATGTGACCCTCTGGATCTAGAAGTATCTCTTTGATAGAAGGGATCAAAATGGGAAAATCTATGCTAATTTCTAAGATGATCGGGAACCAAGCCTGGGATCTCCAAAGTGGAGTTATCACAACCATGCTCTATTTGTAACGTTGAGCATGAAGGAGAAGGCGAGGAAGCATTGCAAATGGAGGGAACGCATAAGGCACTAGCCCTCTCCAGTCTTGAAGAAAGGCATCTACCTTCAGAGCTTAAGGGTCTGGCCTCCAACTGAAGAAGTCCCTCAGGTGAGTATTCAGACGGTCCGCAAACAGGTCTGTTTTGAAGGGTCCCCATTTGGACTGGATGGCTAGGAATACATGCCTGTTCAGTCTCCAATTGCTGGAGTCTCTGAAATTTCTCGAGTACCAGTCTGCTACCTTGTTCTTCAACCCAGGAATGTGTTCTGCTACAACTGAAATACCTTTGCTCAAGCAATAGCCCCACAGGCCCTTCGCTAAGTCTGTTAGATTTTTGGAGTGAGGTCCTCCCAGCTTGCTGGCGTAACGAACTGCGGACACATTGTCTGTTCGTAAAGTTACACAGCATTTCATTGAATTCTGAGTGAAACAACGAATCGCAAATGAACCTGCTATTAATTCCAAGCAGTTGATATGCAAATTCTTCTCTTGTGGAGTCCAACGACCCCCTGTGGACGAGTTCCCACATCTCGCTCCCCATCCTTCTAAACTCGCATCTGATTCTATTATCAGGTCCAGTTCTTCCCCAAAAATGGCCCTGCCGTTCCATGCCTCCGAATTCTTCAGCCACCAGAGGAGTTCAGTTCTCGACTCCTGATCTAGTGAGATCAACTGGGTGTAGGACTGGTTGGATCTCAAGGATCCCGCTTTCAGTCTCTGAAGTACTCGGTAGTGGAATGGGCCCGGGAAGATCGCTTGAATCGTGGATGAAAGAAGGCCCAGGATCTTGGCCAGAGATCTCAGGGGAAAGTCCTTCAGAATTTCCTGAGTTCCTTCCTCACTTTCCTTACTTTGTCGCTCGGAAGACGAAGTTCTGCCTTCACAGTGTCTACCAAGAAACCCAGAAATTGTGTCTGTTGAGATGGAACTATGCATGACTTTTTCAAATTTATAACGAAGCCTAAGTGCTGTAAGAGGTGTATCGTAAGATCCGTGTGAAGTAAAATGGTCTCTCTTGACTGAGCCATTATGAGGATATCGTCGAGATATATGATCAGCCTCACTCCCCTTTGTCTTAGCCAAGCGGTGAGGGGTCGGAGTACCTTGGTGAAGCACCAGGGGGCGGAAGACAGAACGAAAGTGAGGCTGAAAAACTGGTACAGGTGGCCATCACATGTGAATTGAAGAAACCTCTGATGGGATTTCCAAATTGGTATTGTCAGGTAGGCGCCTTTCAGGTCCAGTCTCGTCAACCAGACCCCTTTTCTCAAGACGTCCCTTAGGAGGTGTATTCCCTCATTTTGAAATGTTGATAGACCACCCATTGGTTTAACTCTTTCAGGTTTATGACTGGCCTTTGTTCTTTGTTTTTCTTTTCTACAAGGAATATATTGCTGAGGAAGCCCACATGAGTACTCTCGATGATTGCACCTTTTTTTAGAAGTTCTTGAACCTCTTGAGATACCAATGCCCTGTCCTTGGCAGAGAAGGTGATTTCTCGGGGGGATCTCGTCTGAAGAGGAGTATCGATAAAATCTATTCGGTAACCTTTCACTGTATTGAGAACCCAAGGATCTTTGGTTACTTCGTTCCAGTTCCCAGCGAATTGGAGTAGCCTCCCCCCCACCTTTGGAGGGATATCTAAAGGGTCTGACGAAGTTCTTACCTGTTGAAAAGGAGCGTTGTCTCCGTTCGCCTCGGAAGGGACGACCACGGGTCCTCTGTCTCTGGGGATAGAAATGGCTGAAGCCGCTTGAGGTGTTGCTGAATCTCCCGCTTCCACGGGACATGAAGGGTCTTGTATTTGAGTTTCCACGGCCGGGGAAACGACCCCGCATTCTCCCGGCCCGTGTAAAAACACGATCTTGGAAAACCCTTTTAATGTCCTTCTGGGATTTCTGTATCGAACTAAATGCGCCAACATACCTGACCATATCTTTAATAAATTCCTCACCAAAGAGGAATCCCTGAGCATTTTGACCAACATCATTCTTTGCCAGCTCAATCAACTTGGGATCGATCTTAAACAGGACCCCTTTCCTCCTTTCTATAGACAAGGCTGTATAGGCATTCCCATTAAGGCATATGGCCCTTTGGACCCACTCCCTGAGTTCCTTAGGGTCGACCTGGCGGTCCTCTAAGTAAGCTGATTCCACCATCTCAAAGATTTTTGTAATAGGACCCACTGTGTCGCGGAGGCGGTCCTGACAGGATCTCAAGCCTTTGCCTATGCCCTTTCTTGGGTCCCGAGATGTCTTGGATACGAAGGCTACCACTTTGGGGTCAAGCTCAGGGGTCGCAGCTATCTTGTTAGGGAGGGAGGGCCTGGGACATTCAGAGTGGAGCCTAGCTCTGACCTCTTGTGGAATTTCTCTTCTTAACCAGAAGGAAAGGTAATCTCCCACATGTTGGGAGGGGGTCCACTCCGGGGACAAAGGGTGTTTAATCATCATGGGGTCAAACATAAGGTTTCCAAAAGGGTCCAACAGACCCATGCTTTTATCTGGGGCCTTGGATGCCCCCTCTGAGCTCCTCATTCCCCCTGCTTGCACCTCCTCTTCATCAGTATTAAAATCAGAGGAATAGGATAAATCGATTTCCGGGTCTGAGCTATCATTACTAGCAATGTCAATAGGGGGCTCTGGGCCTTCACCTTGCCCATATGGGGTGCCCGAGGCACCGTTTTTGTCACCACCACGAGGGCGAGAAGGGGTGGAAGAGGTCTTAGTCCTCTTATAGTCCTTGCGCTCCTTTCCTCCAAGTGCCCGTTTCTTTGGAGCCTGAACTGCTCCTGATTGATAGTTGCTAGTAGAAGGCCACGGGAATGTTAAGGATTCTAGCCTTTTGTTAATTGTTTCATCAATTGAACCAAGGACCTTCTCAAAGGCCTTATTAACCAGTTTCTCCAGGTGCCCATCAATATTAGACAGAGGTTCAGAAATTTTTTAACCTTATCGGTGGGCAATGATGTTCAAATGATATTTTGAGCCTACTCCTGTTGTTATCTAAGAGGTATAATATCAGAATGATAATTCCCACAAGAATAGTGGTTATTTGTATAAAATTCAATAAAGTTGGGCCAGTGACTCAAAACACTGCAATTCGGCGATGTCCCGGTGAAAGACGACCCAACTGTCACTCCGATCGTGGGATTAGTGACACAAACCTAATCCAAGTTTCCTAAAATGGACGCCCAATGTTAAGCAATGGGTAGTGCCTAAGCTCCCAAAATGGTTGCTACGCATGCAAACGACGCGCGTCGGCCATTACTAAGACCAACTCCTCTAATCCGGCCCCCTCTGAGCGTAGCCATGCACGCTGAAGGGGCCGGAGAAGCTGCCCAAAGACGCGATGTGCTTTTCAGCTGCCCAAAGACGCAATGTGCGTGTCGTCGGGTGTTACGAGCATTTGATCGAGGGAGTTGAGCCGTCGGTAAAGGCGAGTGTAAGTGCGCCAAGGTAGCAGCGCGAAAGCGCAATCCTCGCGCCGGATTTCAAAAGCAAACCTAGGTCCTAATCCGGGCCGAAATAGAACCGGAGGTGAGCGTTTCAGGGTGAAAGGCGCAGGGCCGATCACCAGCACAAGACAGGCATTATTAAGTGCACAGGCATTATTAAAAGCACACGAAAATTAAACAAGTTCAATCTAACATTACATTTAAAAAATGTCCTTCTGAGGCCCTGTAAAGAAAGGCTCCCACGTTAGAAACATATAAAAACCTCCCATAAGAGATAACATGCTACCCACACACATATAAGCGTCAAATAAAGAAAGTAGATCAAAGTATGTCGGAGAGATACTTATCTTTCTGAGCAGCAGAAACAAAAAAGGATGATAGATGGTCTCCAAGGGACTTTATACTTCTTTAGAATGTTGATTGAAGTTCCATGTTCTTCAATTTTTGCTACTGAGCTCTGGTAATAAAGGAGATTTGCATAATATGGCCTCCGTGTCGTGCCATAAAATCTGGCAAGCTTGCTCAAACTTTTGCAGGTTACTTTAAACATTCACAGACAAATCTCCTCTGTGCAACAAAGAAATACATATGACTCATTTATGTTAATAATGAGACTTGGATCGTGGTGCAGTTCTTCTGATCACTATGGTTTATTAAAGGCTGGTCTTCCTTTGGTAATAACATCTCATTACAAAGGACAACCTGCACTTTTATCACTGCCTAAAACACAATCTGGCATTATTTCCATAAATGTGGCCTTGTTCCTCTAAATAATAGTGTTAAAGTTACATATTTCTCCAACACTATTGGCCCTGTTAGAACAGAGATATAGAGTTCATTCATTATTAACCTACTGTTCAGGAAGTACAATGTGTTCTAAGCCCAGGAGTTACCTATCATACCCAGGGCTGTCATTCCTTTTAGAAGTTTGACTGCCTCCTTCAGTCTATCAACCTGAAGGCTTCTCTCTAGGCAATCGTGTACCATTGCAAAATAAATTCACCAAGGGCCTTATTCTAAAGATGGGTGGTTAACTCTGGTCCGCGTACGGAGTTTGCAGAATTTTGTGACTCCGCGCTCTGTTTGGAGCACAGAGTCCAGCACAAAACTGAGTTACCAGAACGTAGCGAAATTTACACCCACCATTACTGTAGCTTGCTTCTGCTGGCAGAAGCTGTTCAGCCTGCTCATGTAACTGATCACATGCTCCTTTTCCCCCCACCTGTCTGCCAGTCCCACCTATCAGCACCTCTCCTGGCAGGCTGATGCTGAGCTCGTTTGGAAAGCCGGGTGGAGTCCCTGCACTTAAGATGCTCGGCCCTTGTATCACTGTAGACCCAGACTCTGTAACTGTATTTTGTTCCTTGCTGCTCTTCTTAAGGAGGAAATTCCCCACCCCCAACCATGGCAGTCCAAAGCTGCATCGAACCTTACACACTCGGTGCTGCTCTAACTCTCTCTATGCCCCTCCTCTCCCCTCCTATACTCATGTCACGTTATGTTGCTCTGCGGAGTCATGTTCAGTCAGTGTCTTTGACAGGCAGTCTGGCATCTGTATACATGCGTGTCCAGTATCTTGCGCTGACTCTCCTAATATCCGGGGCTGGGATAGGGTGCCTGCTTTTCTTAATTCATCTGGAAGGGGAGTGATGTGGTAAATAAATAATTAATTACCGGTACTATTTTTCAGAATACTCATACAAATAGATAGCTCAATAAATAAGAGTCAAGATACGAGGTAGCTAGAGTATACAGGCTTTAATTAAGCATAAAGGACTGGAACAGGACAGCCTGTACGGGGATGGGATGGCAGCTGCCTGGGGCAGGGACAAAGGAATGGTAACTTTTAATAACAGTGCACAAGTATATATAGTTAAAACATTCACATGGCATTCAATACAATAGGCGTAGCAGTAGGCGGAGTTTGTAGCAGTCGCGAAAGATAAGGGCAGAAATGATGTAACAAGAAGGCGTGTACAAGGCGGATACATAGACATGTGATGCAAACGTAACAGAATATGTCATAAAAGGGGCGGAAACATGGAGGGGGCTACCTGAGCAGCTGGGACCTCTAACCTAGTGGTGCGCGCAAACTGGCAATAACGTGTTACTAGGAGGACTGGGGGCTATGACTTCTGCGCTAGAAGAGGAGACGAAAAGTCTGGAGTGTCAGAGCGACATGTACCTAAAGCCTATCTAGTATCTGGTGTTTAGAGAACATGTTGATAGAATCCAAAAGTTATCAGGGCAAAGGCTAACAGACACTAAGACTGGTGCATACATAATTCTACATGTAGTGCGGGTGCAGGGAATATTCTATGAATATTAATACAGATTTCTCTTACATGGAGACATAAAGGCTAGACCATGACGGAAACTATTGATGCGATTCAGTAGCTTAGGAATGCAGAGAAGGAGGGCTGGACTGATAACTAGAAACATAACATACTCTTGGCAGACTGGGAGGCAGAGCCAGGCCTAGCCGGGCACTGCGAGGCATGAAAGTAAGTGAAGGGTCAGGGATACAGGTGGGGGCTGTATCGCTCCTCGGAGAGTTCAGGAAACAGGAGCTGAATCTGAATCCGGGCCCTTTTGGGGCCTAGAAACGGGGGCTTTTCACTGAATTAACGTGCACACTGTAAAACGTGGCAACGTAACTTTACATAGGCCTAATATTCGTTGTATTCACGAAGACTGGAAACTGGCATACTAGAGATGGACACAACTGTAATTGCGTCTTTAATCGATCATAGGGAATACATGCATATCGATCATGCACATATGGCATAACATGGGGAACACGTAGGCACATACAACATGGCAAAATTTACTTTTCCACATTCCCTCCTTGTGCCCTACGTTTCCATCAGGAAACATCTATATTCATGATACCATCTATCATTTCATACAGCATCATTTGCTCGTCTCGAATTGTCTTGGAACGGGACTTAGGACTAGGAATACAAGAGGTAGCACAAATGCCGCAAATCGCAGGGCCACATTGTATACAGAGGCAGCAACTGAATATGATCATTACTGCAATACCTAGGAATGACAATACTTTCCATCCCCAGGCAGATATAATACTCCAGAGCCAACCGGACCATGTCCAGGTGCCTGGATTCTGGTGTAACTGATGGGCAATTTTATGAAGTCTGGTTATAGCTGAATAAACAGACGGCGCGTTATTAGGAATGAAAATGCAGCAACTAGATCCGATGACTCTACATGCTCCTCCTCTATCGGCCAGTATGACGTCAAGAACGAGACGATTTTGGAGCACAACAAATCTCATAGCAGATTGCTCTTCGGTTAAGTTACCTAGAGCAGAAGTAGTCTCATTCACTACTGCTTCAAGGGTTCTGGTTAATCTACGTATTAACTTACTATTCTGGATAGGGCCTATAAAGAAGAAAAAACCTTTATTGAAATCTGTATACTGTTCTAGAGCAGTTTCAGTTTGATCGACAATTGGGGACTCAATCTCCCTTCTATGTCTGACGTGTACTAGATGTGTGTTTCTGTGATAATCAGATGGGGCTAGAAAAACTGGTGGCAGTAGGAAGGCAATGTAACATGTTCCATCCCAATCGAGGGGCAGACGAACATATGCGGTCTGACCACAAACAAAATAAGAATGACGTGAAGCTTTGAAAATAGATTTCCCACTGTCACTATACTCGACAGTAGTAGTACAATCACTATGTCCTACATGTGCAGAACCATTATTTCTGACACATAATTCGCCTTTGACTGGTAGTACTGAAATAGCAGGTAAGTCTGGAGTAGTATCAGACTGAACATTCAGGACCATAAAATTCGAAGAATAATTACCTAAATTATAAACTTCATTTTCTAGATCTAACCCTGTTCTATGGGAGAGACCTTGCTTGTCTGGAAAACATGTTCTATTCAGGAGGGACATATCATTGGAAGATGACGTTACCATGGACCATGCTCCACACGAACCATTATGTGAAAACGGATAAGGAAAGAGTGGCAGAACTCCCTTCGGTGTCTGGAAAGGGGGAAGTCGACCACACACCCAACAATTAGTAGCATTGCTGGTCTGGTGTGAATAGTGTAACATTCTGATGAATGTGTTATTTCTCATAGCAAGACGATAGGATAACTCGTGAGGAGGCAGATCACTAAATGTGTGCTCTACTGTAGTATTAGAAAACTTATTTACATGCGGAATTGGAAAACATAAATGAAATGCATAACTTGTGCAGGTAACCATCAAACTTAGAAACAATAGAAAACTTAGAAAAACGATACATCGGATAGAGTTTTGACTAACTCTCTCACTATGGGGGTCTATCTCATACATGTCAGATACCTGTCTAACCGTTTCACCCGAGGGGGACTTAGACAATTAAACTGGCTGACTTATTTTACTAGACCGTAGTTTGGATTTATACTCCTGCTGCGGAGTTTTCTCTAACAGGGAGGGCTTGATTTCAAAGTCAGTAGCGGGACAGTCCTTGAGAATAGGGCAGTCTTTCGAAATGGAACAATCCTTTGAAAAAGTTTTAGTTCGTAGTCCATGGAACTTCTTGATGTGGGACAGGTGGACCCACCCCTTACGGCCTTCCAACTTCACGGCCGTACGGGTGGTCAAGAGGACTAGTTGAGGTTGCTTCCAGCGGGGCTCCAGCGGACTTGAACGATCAAAGTTCCTTATCAAAACGAAATCCCCGGGGATGACCTCATGCGGTTTCACCTCGGTGTTGTCTGGAAATGCGGCGGCAACCTGTGAACGACAAGAGTGTAGGGCAGACATCAAGGAAGCTAGGTAATCTGTCAGCATATTACTGGAAACATCTGTAATACTGCGGGGTCTAGGTGTACCCCACATGTTTGGGGGGCGGCCGAATACGACCTCATAAGGGGACAGACCTGATCTGGAGTGTGCGACCATGCGCATAAAGAACAAAGCAACTGGCAGGGCAACTAGCCAGTCTACACCTTTCTCTTGACATATTTTGGCAATACGTATTTTCAGGGTCTGATTATATCTCTCTACGAGACCGGCTGCTTCAGGATGGCGTACACAATGGAACTTCCACTGGTACCCTAACAAAAGGGAAACATGCTTCATTAACTCAGATGAGAATGGCTGGCCGTTATCAGAATACACGACCCTAGGGAGTTCATAACGGGGGAAGAATTCACGAACCAACTGCCTGGCAGTGGTCGCTGCTGTGTAATCTGGAACTGGATATGCTTCTGTCCATCTGGACAAAGCGCATACAACTACGAGGACATACTTGAAACCTCAACATCGCTCCATCTGAATATAATCCATCTGGAGGACTTCAAAAGGGTGGTCAGGAGGCTGGAATCCACCTTGTTCCACCGGGACACTTTTACCTGGATTGAATTGACAACATATCATACAAGTACGGACTTTCTGCTTGGCTGCAGCTCGTAAGTGCTTGTTGAACCAAAGGTTCTGAATACTGTCTAACATAGCTTTTTCTCCTAGATGTGCTGGACTATGTGCGGTATTAATAATGACTTGAACCATAGAGTCGGGGAGAAACCATGTGGCTTTTCCCTTCGTCACCCATCCCTGATCTGTCTGGACCCCTCCTTGTTCGGACCATTTCTTGATTTCTTCAGGAGTAGCATGTAACTGTATGTTTATGACATCTTGTGTAGGGTCCTTAACTGTCATACAAGTAGTCTGTTCTGGAGTGGATGTCTGTGTCTTGTTAACTGGAATGTCTGGTGTCTGAGCTGTAAGCTTGGCTGTTCGATCTGCTAGATCGTTACCTTGGGAAATAATGTCAGTAACTTTAGTATGTGCTTTGCACTTCATGATAGCGATAGCTGTCGGTAAATGTATTGCATCTAACAGAGCTTGAATGAGGAGACCATGCTGAATCTTGGTTCCATGAGAAGTCATGAAACCTCTCTCCTGCCAGAGTACTCCGAAGTCGTGTACAACTCCGAATGCGTAACGTGAATCTGTATATATGTTTACTTTCAGGTTCTTGGCACGTATGCAGGCTTGGGTCAGAGCAACTAGCTCTGCTGCTTGAGCAGACAGGATGTCAATACGGTGTGTCTCTATAACTTCAGTTTCAGTAGTCACTGCATACGCGGCTACTAGTTCTCCTGTACTAGTTCTCATACATGAACCATCCACATAAAGTGTCAGGTCGGGGTTAGGTAATGCAATGTCTGTCAGGTCTTGTCTTGGCTTAGTCATAGTGTTAACAACTTCCACACAGTCATGTGTGGCGGGATTTGAAGTAACTGACGGTAACAGAGTAGCAGGATTTAAAACGTTGCAGCGTCTGATTTCTATGTGTGGCTGGAACAGTGTCAGTTCATAACCTGTTAAACGTGCAATGGTCAAGTGTTGAGTCTGTGTTCGGTTTAAAAGAACTTCCACGGAGTGTGGAACTTGTACTGTCAGGGAGTGTCCTAATACTATGGAATCACTTTGTCTGATAGCTAGAGCTGTGGCTGCAACTGACTTGAGGCACGCAGGCAAAGCCTGGGCTACTGGATCTAATGTGCTCGAAAAATAAGCACAAGGCTTGTATTGTCCTGCTTGATCTTGTGTGAGAACAGATAATGCAGTACCATTACGTTCTGTGACAAAAAGTGTAAAAGGCTTACTGTAGTTCGGTGTAGCTAGAACAGGTGCTTGGCATAAGGCTTTCTTTAATTCATTAAAACTAAGTGTATGTTCAGATGTCCAAGGGAGGACAGTCGATACGGCTGCCTCCTGTGTCGTTAACTGTATCAGTGGCTTGGCTAGATATGCATACTGAGGAATCCATTGTCTGCAATAAGAAGTGAGGCCGATAAAAGCACGTACCTCCTTCTGTGTCTTGGGCTGTGGAAGACTCGCTATTAACTGGATACGATCTGGTGTCAACTGCCTACCCCACTTGGACAGTAAGTGGCCTAAGTAGATCACTTGCTGGACACAGAATTGAAGCTTCGAAGGGGACACCTTGTGCCCCATCTCGGCTAGGAAATACAGAACTGTAAGTGACGCTCGCTCGCAATCACGTTCAGAACGGGCTGTGATCAGTAGATCATCAACATACTGGAGCAGGGCAGTGTCAGTTGGCATATGAATATTGTCTAGTTGTCTTTTAAGTGCTTGACTGTAAATGCTAGGACTTTCTGTGAAACCTTGAGGAGCTCGTGTGAATTTATAGCTCCTTCCATTTAAACAAAAACCGAAAAGGTACTGGCTGTCTGGATGAATTGGAACACTGAAAAATGCATTCTTGAGGTCTATTACTGTAAAAAATACAGCTTCAGAATCAATAGCTGTCAATAGGGATGAAATATCTGGGACTACTGGATACTGGGGTATGATACATTTATTAAGTTCTCGAAGGTCAATCACTAATCGATATACTGGAGGTGCATTTGGATCAGTACGTTTCATGACTGGAATGATAGGAGAATTACATACATTGGAGTCAGTTTCTACAACCACTCCTTGAGCAATGAGCTCGTCAATAATTTTGGATAAGGCTGCTACAGCCTCAGGTGGCAATCTGTACTGTCTGATTCGTGGCAAGACTACACCTTGCTTGAGAGTCACACGATGGGGTGTGATTTGCATACAACCAACATCAGTTGGACCTTGCGCCCATAAATGCTGCGGTACATTGGATAATCTTGGATCAAAATCTCGTAATACATAGTGACCTTTAAAATCCCTTAAAAACATACGTAGTCCCTCTGGGGAACAGAAAATAACTGCACCTAATTCTTTCAATGTCCTAATACCTAACAAATTTTCTGGACATGACTTCGTAAGTAACAAATCAGTAGTTCGGGACAATGGACCAACTTCTAGAGTAACTGGCTTTGATATCTCGTTTACAATAGGCTTTCCTGAAAATCCAAGGGAAACATTTCTAGAGCCTGAGAGCGGAGCCCCTGGAACCTCGTCATGACTGATAGTAGTCCTACTTGCCCCTGTATCAATCAGAAACTTTCTGTCTTTCCCTAATACTTGACTATGAACATAGGGACCCTCTTGATCTACAGGTATCTCGATGAGAGGCAAGCCTACCTCCCTCTCTAGGCTGTTTCATGAATACGGTTGATAATCTGGATACTCTGTCTGGGCATACTGGTACATTTGCTGTGTAACATGCTGTGTTGCAGCGATAGGCTGCGGTGCTGGAACTGTCTGTTGTGCATTCTGAGGTGACTGTGAAACCTGTTCTGGTCTAGGCGGACGTGGTCTTTCTTTAGTTTTACCAGTAGCTATGTTGTGTTTCAGAACTGCACACTCGTTTATAAAATGACCTGGCTGTTTACAATAATTGCATGTCCCTTTAACGGGAGCTGCAGGATGACTGACTTGATTCGGACCCCTCTTCTGACTGTCTTGTGGAACAGATTGTGCAACTAGTACTTTCATTTTCGTGTCTTTCATACGTCTCTTTTCGTGTTCTTGCTCTTCCCTGATTCTATTCTGGTGATACTGGAGCATTTGGAGCATCTGTGACGGGGTACTAGCTTGCCAAGTACTTTCGACTTTCAAAACTCGATTTTTAACTTGTGGGCTTGAATTCTCGACTAGTTTAGTAACAAAAAGATGAGGGTATGACTCGCTACCTGTCTTCAAACCACTGTTGATCATAAAACATTTCTCGAATCTAGAATAAAAATCACTAGTATCTTCATCCTGTTTCTGTTTGCATGCTGAGATTGCATCCCAATCTTCCTTTTTTCGTGGCTAGTAATCTTGGCAAAACCTGAATCAATAACTCTGGCAATTCTTTACATTTCTCCCCAAGACCGGTACCTGGTACTCGTATTTTATCTTCAGCTTCTAGAGCTGTCCAATCTATCTTTTTCTCTCCCACCTCCCATTCTTTTTCCTTGAGTTTTTCATATACCCCTGCGGGCAACAGGACCTTTAACATTTTAATAATATCTGGATACGTGTATTCTCCCATACGGAGCATGTCCTTTAATTCTCGATGGAACCCTGCTGGATCTTTGTCGTGACAGGGAATTAATTTCTTCATCTCTAAGAGTTCCATCTTTGTGATAGGGGTGTAAACAAATACTCGTTGCATTTCACCAGCCGGTGTCCTAACTGGATGTACTTCTCGTAACGGATGCTGTCTATCTATGTAAAATGGTTTACTTTCTGGAGGTGAGACGTGAACAAAATGCGGGTTCAGAAACGTTCTATATTTGTGGCGTTGTTCTAGAATGACACTAATTAAATCGGTACCTAAACCTTTCCATTTATACTGGAGTAACTCGTTCAGGACATCATGTAACGGACCGGGATCAGAATGTTGACCCTCATACAGTGTAATGAGGTGCTGGATCATATACATACCCATCAGTCGCTGCTCGGCTGGGGGCAGTTTCAGAAACATTTGTGCCACTATTTCGTCTGGAAAAGTGGTAGAATCAGTAATCCATCGGACTGCTGATCGGGCTAGTTCTTGTTCATGCATGGTACTAAGTTCACTATAACCGATTCGTGATTTCAGAATGTGATCGGTAGCTTGAAATACTTGTTCTAGAGAACCTTGTTCTGGTGCTGGAAGATGAAAAACTTTCTTGTGTTCTAGGCGTAAATGTCGGTCTGGAAATCTAGATTTACCTACATACGCTATTCTGGCGGTATTCTCGTCTTCTGCTTCTTCAGTATCAGAGTTACTTTCTTTCTCGCTTACTAGTGCTGTTTTACGTTGCACGTGTAACCTTATTATTTCTTTACGTATTTTCTTGTACATACTCTCTATACTACTGAGTGTCTTGTGTCTACCCTCGGCTATATTATCACTCCACCTTGTCAGGACTTTCATTTCGGTCGGATCTTTAGTCGGACAATCTTGTTCCCTTACTAAACAATTGATTAAAAACTTTAATAGCATGAGCTGGGTCTCAGCTTTCCTTAGAGACATGATTTCGCCAATACTTTCTGGATCATCCCCTGTATGGATGAAACGATATATTCTGTCTAGATCTTCTTTCATATTCGGTAGGGTGTCCAAATACTCGGTCACCCGTCTTACACGCAATGAATATAAAACCATATTATCATCGCCTGGGACTGGATCATAACGGCATTCGGTAAGAGCTCGCCTGATATCTGCAACGGACTGATATTTGGGCGTACGCTGTAACGCACGTTCATGTAACTCGACTAATGTTACACGTTTGTGTGGCGGCGGGGTACCAGGAGGACCTCCCCCCCCGGCCCCTAAACTGGAATCATCGACTGATACTCTTCGTGCTGGCAGAGTGACCGATGTAGCGGGAACTTGTACTACGGGCTGGACCGGGGGTACCGTAACAGGTACTGTAACAGGTGCCCCGGTGTCTGGAGGAACAGGAATTACATTATTTACTGGAGCTGGCGGAGCAGGATTCGCATATTCTGGGACTGTGTCGTCCAAATAGGACGAGAGAAAAATATCAGCTGCGGTCGGTTTGTGACGTAGCTTAATCGGAACTAATGGCGGCGGAAAATTACAAGGTGCTTCCGGGGTTGCTTTTGGCAAGCCCTCGGCAAGAAGAGGATACATACCCTTAATGAGGGCATTTCTCTGTCTGTCTGACTGTTCGGCTTTAACTCGTTCACCTACTTCGATCAATTCCCTTTCTTGGGCTCTTTCAGAGGATTCTCTGCTTAATTCTGACTTTCTGATTTCTTTCTCTGTTCTTCTATGAGATTCTTTGCGCCATAACTCGATGGCATCTTTCTGGGACTGTCTGGCTTTCTTTTTCCATAATACTTCTTCTACTCGCATGATGCACTCGGCATCCCACGTACCTGATACGGGCCATCTATACTTTTCCTCTAATTCCTTGGTGTACTCCACCCATAAGTCTAGATATAATATGGCACTTATGCCATGCTTATGATACATAAAATGACCTGGACTGTCCCTAGGCGGGACAGGAACTGCTTCTTCGAGCAGACCTTTTCTAGTTCTTAGCTGACGTAATTTTGAGAACAGAGGCATGACTAGACTGGAGTCTAGACACAATACAATACACAATGAACACAATAATAACTGCAATACGAATCATTCATACCACGACGTTGAAAACACATGAAATAACATTTAGAATAACAGTTCGGACAAGATACTACCTGAAATACTGAGAACAGAACACATGAATTTCTCGAGAACAGAACTTACTAGAACAGACTAGATGCACTGCTGAAACAGTACGAAACTTACCGGTCCCATAAAGAGACACGTCAGGACCCGCATTCACCTAAGTGGACACTTCGTGTTGGATCTGTGTACCCAAACCCACGGACCAGAGACAAATTAGTTGACCCTGTCTAGATACTACCCCAGCAACGGTACTCACCGGGCAGCAAGAACGGAAGGCCTCGGACTGGACTGCACTGCTACGACGACGGACGGACGAACTTCGGACTTCAGTTACAGGTGGGCCTCCGGATACCTCTGACCTTGGACTCTCGGCTTGGGCTCTGGTCGGGACTCGCCGCATTCCTCCACCGCCTCGTCTGGATGCTGGACCGCAACCTCCGTCTCCTCCGTGGACCTGAGGGATACTTAAAGCAGAAATATCTGCCGGTGCGCAGGATGGTTCCGTCACGGCTGCAGAGGGTCAGGGGGCTTGCGTGGCTTCTCCGGCGCGTGGGGAAAGGGCAAGTCCCTGTTCGGGCGCCATTATGTGGTAAATAAATAATTAATTACCGGTACTATTTTTCAGGATACTCATACAAATAGATAGCTCAATAAATAAGAGTCAAGATACGAGGTAGCTAGAGTATACAGGCTTTAATTAAGCATAAAGGACTGGAACAGGACAGCCTGTACGGGGATGGGATGGCAGCTGCCTGGGGCAGGGACAAAGGAATGGTAACTTTTAATAACAGTGCACAAGTATATATAGTTAAAACATTCACATGGCATTCAATACAATAGGCGTAGCAGTAGGCGGAGTTTGTAGCAGTCGCGAAAGATAAGGGCAGAAATGATGTAACAAGAAGGCGTGTACAAGGCGGATACATAGACATGTGATGCAAACGTAACAGAATATGTCATAAAAGGGGCGGAAACATGGAGGGGGCTACCTGAGCAGCTGGGACCTCTAACCTAGTGGTGCGCGCAAACTGGCAATAACGTGTTACTAGGAGGACTGGGGGCTATGACTTCTGCGCTAGAAGAGGAGACGAAAAGTCTGGAGTGTCAGAGCGACATGTACCTAAAGCCTATCTAGTATCTGGTGTTTAGAGAACATGTTGATAGAATCCAAAAGTTATCAGGGCAAAGGCTAACAGACACTAAGACTGGTGCATACATAATTCTACATGTAGTGCGGGTGCAGGGAATATTCTATGAATATTAATACAGTATTTCTCTTACATGGAGACATAAAGGCTAGACCATGACGGAAACTATTGATGCGATTCAGTAGCTTAGGAATGCAGAGAAGGAGGGCTGGACTGATAACTAGAAACATAACATACTCTTGGCAGACTGGGAGGCAGAGCCAGGCCTAGCCGGGCACTGCGAGGCATGAAAGTAAGTGAAGGGTCAGGGATACAGGTGGGGGCTGTATTGCTCCTCGGAGAGTTCAGGAAACAGGAGCTGAATCTGAATCCGGGCCCTTTTGGGGCCTAGAAACGGGGGCTTTTCACTGAATTAACGTGCACACTGTAAAACGTGGCAACGTAACTTTACATAGGCCTAATATTCGTTGTATTCACGAAGACTGGAAACTGGCATACTAGAGATGGACACAACTGTAATTGCGTCTTTAATCGATCATAGGGAATACATGCATATCGATCATGCACATATGGCATAACATGGGGAACACGTAGGCACATACAACATGGCAAAATTTACTTTTCCACAGTGAGCTAAGGTAAAAAACAACATGGCGGCGTCTACTGTTACTGCTGGGTGAGCCGCTTCCTTTCCTTCCCCCTCTTCGACCTGGCTGAACACCATCCATTCGGGCAGTCTGATGGCAGCTCAGCCCAGCCACACACCATGGCTCAAGGGAAGAGGGCGACGGGCAGAACCTGTGATAAAAAGACAACTATCTCATTTTATAAAGTCCCATGCTACTAAATGCGGTTGATTGTGAGGGTAAACTGTGCAGGCGCATGCTCTGTGTGTGTGCTGGAGGCAGCTCTCGAATGTGGAGCAGGAAACCGATCCGCCCACCCATCCTGGCAAGATGGCCCATCATGCCTACACCTAATCCCCCTATGTCTCACTAGGAGGAATACACAAAGGCCAAGTGCCAAGCTATTCATAGTCATGTGACCCAGGCCAATGGGAGGGAAAGGCCTTATAGTAGTAAAAAAAACAGCTGACGATTTTTTCACTGCCAGGACATGTGAAACTTAAAACCACGTCCTACTTTTTAAATACAATGCAAACTGCCTAATGGGCTGCTCGGGGGCTACCTTAAGGGTGACATATATGTTTTAGAAATGAATATTTAGGCCTGGCAAAAAATTTATTTTGACAGAACATATTGGCAGTCTAAACTGCACTTCAGGATGTAAAGGCTAGCCTGAGACATGTTTTAAAGTGCTACTTAAGTGAGTGGCACAAAGAGTGCTGCAGGCCTACTAGTGGCATTTAATGGAAAGGCCCTGGGTACATGTAGTACCATATATGAGGGACCTATAAGTAAATTACCTATGCCAATCAGGGTCAAGCCTATTGTACCATGTTTAAGGGAGAGAGCACAAGCACATTGTTTAGCAGTGGTAAAGTGCACAGAGTCCTAATGCCAACAAAAACAAAATCCAGAAAACAAGAAAGGTGAAGGGAAAAAGTTTGGAGTGATGCAGCAGAGAAGGCCAAGTCCATCAGTTAATATACATGCTCTAATATTCTGAGTTCCCACATGCCTTCCTATAAAAATATTATTCCACTTGTGTGTCTGTGCCTAGTGGCAGCAATACAGGACACTCCAAATCTCAACTGGGAGCCCTAGCTCAGTTGCCATCTTAGGAATTCTACCAAACTCAGACTTATCTGAACACTAGATAATCAGGGGAATTCAGGGTGTTATGCCTCACGTGCATCTCATGTAGGTATTTTTCCCAGAAGGCCTTGCAAACCTAAATCATTAGCAAAATACACCAATTTTTAATATATTTCTGTGAGGAAAATTCAAGAAAACTCTGGGAACCTGAAAGGTTCAGAAGCTGAAGGGATTCACAAAATTACCATCACTTACCATTTCTGAATACTAGACACCCAGTGGAGTCCACTGTGATGAGACTTGTGTGGATTCCAAGTTCTTTTTTTACCCAGAAGGCCTTGCAAACATATTTCTGTGAGGGAAAATTCCAGAAAATGTGTTGATCCACAAGTTTCTGCCACCCACAGTTCCTACACATTTCCCAATAAAAACAGCCCCCCTCATGTGTGGCTAGGACTAGCATCTGCAACACAAATCACCCCAAAACAAGATGCAGAGACATCCCATCGCACCAATCGAACCCTCACCCTTTTTTGCAGTGTAGGTAGCTGCCGAATTTTAACCCTGGATTGGCCACCATACACGCAATCCTACCAAACCCAGACATTTCTTAAAACTACACATACCCAGGTAGTCCAGAGTGGTGTGATATGCATGGATCCCATGATGTGCTTTATGAAGAAGGCCTTGCAAACCACAAACGTTTTCTAAAAAAATAAAATTTTCTCCTATTTCTGTTAGGGAAAGCTCCGGAAGTCTTGAGGAGCCACAAAAGTTCCTACCACCCAGTATTTCCACACATCTCCAAACAAATACGGTCCCCTATTTGTATTGCTGGGCCCAGCGCTTGTGACACATAAAGCCCAAAATATAACTTGGAGACATCACGTTTCACCTAGTAAAATCCACTCTATTTTTAGATGTATCTGCAGAATTTGGGCCCTAACTCAACCGCCACACAGGGAAACCTATGACACCCAGGTTGTTCTTAAAGCTCGAAGCTGACGGGAATTCATGGTGGTGTGACTTGTGTGAATTCCACACATTTGTTTTTACCCAGAAAGCCTTGCAAACCTTAAATATTTGCTCAGAAAACACACACTTTCTTCACATTTTTGTGATCGTTTTGTGAAGGTAAGATCCACAATCTGTGGCGGTCCGCATAATTCTTACCAACTGTTGACACATTTTCCCTAGATAAACAGTACCCCATTTGAGTGGGTGGGCCTAGCACTCAAGACATGCAGCACCGCAAAACAAAATGTGGAGACATCTTATTTTACCAATTCAAACCAAACCCTTTCTTGCTGAGAAATTTGAACCCTGGATCAACCACCAACCAGGAAATCCTACCAAACCCAGACCTTTCAAAAAAGTAATCATTATAGGGAATTAAGTTTGGTGTGACTCATGTTGATGTTACTACATTTGCTTATCCAGAAGGCTTTGGAGACCTCAAATTTGTGTTAAAAACAAGCATTTGCCTAATGTTTAAGTGAAAGAAAGTTCCAGAAATTATGGGGACTCCACAAAATTCTTACCACCAAGTATTCCTATGCATCTCATCTCATAATAAAAATAGTACTCAACTTGCATAACTGGACCTAGTGCCCGCCACACGAAACCCTACAAAACAAGATGTGGTGACTTCACCAATTGAAACCAATCTTTTTTGTGATGTTGTTTGCTGAGGAATTTGAGCCCCTGTCTCGGCTGCCACCCAGGGGAACTTCAAAGGTTTTGACATTTTGTGGTACCTTGCAGCTTCTGGAACTTTCTCTTAAAGAAGTGTGAGGAAAATTTAAATTTGCAAGGTCTTCTGGGGTACAACAACGTTGTGGGATTCAGGATCCATACTTCCTATCACACTGGACTCCCCTGAGTTTCTTCTTTGAAATTTTGATTAGCTTCTACTCTGCTGACCCCTATTAAAAATGACACCCGGAAGAATAACTCTTTCTTCTTGTTTGCTATTGGACTGGGATGCACCTTCTGGGGTGATGGTATGATCCACTGTAAGGTTATAACTCCCCACCCCTTTTTATTCCCCAATGTAAAATCATTGGTGCCTAGTGGTCTTTCTACCCTCCCCTGGGTGCAGTTTGTGGAGACAAAGACCCAAAGAGGCAACCATCTATCAGCCCCTCCAAGATTGGGTGTATGGTCTGATGCCAGGCCATTTTGAATTCCCTGGTGGGTAGTAGGCTTTCCATCCTCCACACAATCTGTCTCTCAGCCAAAGAAGAAAGGCTGTATTGCCCCTTCAGGGTGGGGACATAGCCTGATGTCAGGTGGTACTCCACCTCTTTTTCCTGCCAGTATAAAATCCCTTGTATCAAGTGGACTTTAACCTACGGGGACCACATTTGACCAAACTCCAATTGTGGGTACACATATCTCCTCTCTGGTGACAGAAATACTATATAACCCCTTCTGTGGTGAGTGGCATGACTCTATGCTGATGGGGGTAAAACCCCCATAATCTTCCTCTCAGAGTGGTACAAAGAGTGATTGCAGCCATGTGACGCAACACAGGCCCATTGCACGGGGAGGAACTCCCACCGCAATAAAATAATGCCTGGGGCATATTATACATATGCTGCTTTTTCCTTGGTTGCTCTGGGAGCACCTTTGAAAATGTGTGCCAGGTGCAATCAAGGAAAATGCGTCGTATTAGGGTGAATGCACAGCCCCAAGAGCAGCCGCAAAACTCATGCTGCACGCGGGAAAGTGCAATCATGGGAAAAAAATTAAAGCTGATCTGTGTTTTCACGGTGCAGGTGTGACCCCCTTCACCCCCACCAGAGGGCTGCAATAAGGGGTGTGCGCATTTGAGTTGCTTTCTCTATGATAATGTACAAAAATATATTGCTCCATGAAGAATCGTGATTTCTATGTACTGCTCAACGTATAGTTTTATGGGACTTGGCTAATGCTAGAAAATGAAAGAATATATATACATACCTTCTTTTAAAAATGCAGCATTTAGGTCCATATTTACAGCAAACAATTTTTTTTTGTATTTAGACACAGTTGCGCAAACTGAACTTTGCGGCATCATTCCCTAGCTCTTCCAGAATAAGAAGATATAAATGAAGGTTCCACATGTGGAAGAAAATACATTTTCCACATTTGAAAATTGAAGTTATTGCAAGCCATGATTTCTTTGCTTAATTTCTCGTTGGTGCTGTTGTGTAATACTAATTTTATAGTTGTTCCTACTACAGGTTGTGTTCATTAGATAAAAACACACCACTAAGTTTAAGTGAATATTTTTGTACAAATTTCATTATATTGCAAAATAAAAATGGTGATTCTTCACGCAAATGCTAATGCTGTTTGGCATGTGGGCAGACTGGGTGCCTGACGGCATGATCAAGAGGAATTGGGTGCACTGTTGTTGCATGGTGTATATATATATATGCACATTACATTGGGCGTAATTGTTGTTAAATATCTATCTGGCCCCATTATTTTCACTGATCACAAACTGGGGAGTGAAAGCGATCTCTTACGCTGATGACACCCAGCTGGTATTCCCTTTTAAAGATCTGTCGGAAGACACTTTTAAGAACTTTAAGGGCTATCTAAAAGATATTGCCCAGTGGATGAACAACAATAAACGTAAACTTAATGGAAGTGATGTTTTTTGGTACAAACCAGTCCCCTGCTGCTGACCTGTGGTGGCTGGTGGAAATGGGCGTACCTCCCATACCAGTTGGCTTTCCCAAAAACTTGGGAGTAAAGTGGGAGGCTGACTTATCCTTTTCGGTCCAAATTCAACAAGTGACATCTGCCTGCTTTGGCAGGTTGAGAAATTGATAAAAATTCTTACATTTGCTGCCAGAGACCTGCCTGGCGGATAGTAGTTCATGCCACAGTGACTTCTCGGCTGGTCTACGCAAATGGCCTTTACTTGGGTCTGCCGGCCTACCTCGTTAAGAAACTTAAAATAGTTCAATATGCGGCTGTGAGATTTATTAGACGTGTTCCTTTCCGGCATCATATCTCTCTGCATATCAAGGAACTACACCGACTGCCGGAAGCCAAAAGAATCAAATTCAAGGCCTTAACCCCAGCTTTCCGTTCATTCCATGGTACTTACCCCAGCTACCTGAAACAACAGCTTGGAGCATGGGCGGATTTTGCGGATTGGCAATCCGCGAACTTGCGTATTTACGGATTCGCAATCCGCGAAGATCCGCGAACTCTAGCGGATTTGCGGATTTTTCCGTTTTTTGTGTTGGCGCGTGTTCGCGCCGATTTTGGGACAAGTTCGCAATTGCGAACTTACTTTTCGGCTTGCAACGGCCGCGACTATGTTGTTTCTACGTCTGGTTTATCATCACAGGTTCACAGCACCCTCTGTTTCACCACTGCCACCCTCTGGGACACCCATGCCACCCTCTAGTACATCCTCACTGGCACCTATTAGGTTTATTTATCACTGTAGATTATGGTGGTTGAAAAAAGCAAGCACACCTGCCCTTCTTCAACTGCCATCAATTAATTTGTGTTTCATTAATGTGTCAGTAATTTTGAAAGTTCCAGTCTGGCTGGCACCTGCTTCCTTCCTTATCTGTAATTTGCTTTTTGTTGCAGTGAATTTTTTTTTTCACAGGACCTTTATGGTGCTATTCTATGAGCCTGCTGTTTGGGTCATAGCAGGGTCATAGAATAGTTGCAAACTCTGGAGGGGCCCATCAGGAAGCACTACCTTGAATGTTACTAATGTTAAGTTTGAACTTTTGCACCTGCTCATTGCTTTCAGTTTAGCTAAAATCGTTTTTTCTGCAATTTCGCGCGTTTTTTGGGGCGCGAATCCGTGCGAGATCGATTTCGGAAGCCGCGAATACGTGCGAATACAAAATTGTTTTTGTTGCGACGTGTATGTTCGCGTGATCTTGCGCGTGTTCGCGAGGCGCTTCTAGCTATACGTTTGCCAAGTTACCCTATCGGTCGTACACGGGCGCGGCCATCTTGTTGGCGTGACGTAATTCCGTTTCCGCCCGCTATGTGTAATCTCGCAAAGTGTGCTGCTCGCTAGTACAATTTCGCGCGTACTCGCAAGGAAAATCTCGCGCGAACTTACCCACGCGGTCGTGAACGGGCGCGGCCATCTTGTTTCTCATTCATTGCTATGGTTCTGGGCATGCTTTCTCTATCCTCTCTCAATCTCTGCCATCCTTTGCTTGTTTGAAGTTTTTTTGATCTAATTTTACTTATTATCTAACCCTCTATTTTTCTAGCTCTATATTTTTGTGTTTTCTGCAGCTTTTAGTTACTTTTAAACTACTTTTTTAAACTCTTTTCTTTTCTTCTTCACTATTCTATTTCTTCTTTATCATTTAAGTTTATTTCTGCCCAGACCATGGTAAAGGGAGCCGGGAAGCACCCTGAGAAGGGGAAGGGTCCCGCACCCCGTGCCCGGCTCCCGTGCAGGCGTTTAAGGGGGGAGCAAGTGGTCCCGAGGGAGATCTTCAGCGCGGAGGAAGTGGCGGCACTGATCTTCCACGTCCAGCGCCGCCTCCCCAAGACGATCCTGGGAGGCGGCAAGATCGCGACCGGCTATGGCATCCGGGAGCGCCGCCAGCGGTGGGAGAAGGTGTGCCGGGCCATGTACAAGATCTCTGGGGTCCGGCGCACATATAACCAGGCCACCCACCGCTGGACCGATGTCATGGACCGGGAGCGGGACTTGCTGGACGCGCTCGGCGTAGAGGTCCCCGGGCTTGGTGAGTAGTAGTAGTAGTACATTTACTACTCTGTTTTATCCTGCTCTGTTATTTGCAAATCTTTGTTCTTTACCAAGAGCAATAATGCTGCCGATTACATTGAGGTAAATTATATTTCAAAATCTTCTATGCATTTCATTTTCAGGTGCACTGCTCTCCTTCTCAGTAGCCTTGCTTGCTACTATGCTTCTTTGTTTTGTATGTTGTGTTCAGAAGCATTTCATTGGCCTGAGAAATTATGTATGAGTGTACTGTAAAGAAAAGAACTGCGTAATGCTAGACAGTAAGGGTCATATTTTCAATTACCGGCGCATCCCTGCAAAGTAGCAGGGATGCGGCAGTAATTGTGTGCCATGCCACCACCACCCATTGGCCCAAAACGTCACAGAAGCCTTACGCATCTGTGCCGTAAAGGCAGCGCATTGCTGGAGTTGCGTGCCAACGATGGCGCAGCTCCAGCAATGCTCTGGGGTACCCTATCTCCCCAATGCTGCATCAAGCCGTACGTCGGCTTCAAGCGCGCAGGGTTTGAGTCATGCATCATTGTCCTAAAAGTGACTGATTGACATCTTGTAGATTTCCCTCAGCCACTTTTAGGATTCGTTCCTGCGCAGGTACGCCCTCCCTTGCGCCGGAACGCCCCCTGATGGCGCAGGGCTTTACAACGTGATGCATCGCCCATATGCCCATATGTGTTTTTTTTTTTAATATATACGCCGCACCAACACCATGGCGAGTCTTTTGTTCTGCCGCTGCGTCAGAAAAGGCACGCAACAATGGAGGAAAATCAGCCGCAACTTCCGCAAGGGACTTATAAATCAGCCCCAACAGACTGAAGTCCAGTCCTTCCTTTAGACAGTCACATGGCTATCAGAAGAAATAGTGGCGGTGGTGGCGGGTGGATTGATAGTTTGAGTATTCACTGATCTGCAAGCAGGATGGACTTTGTCTGTCACGTGTTGCGCACTGCTGCCTGCAGTGCCAGGCCTAGGCAAACCTCTTTAGTAGTCTGTTTTTTGAGTTACATAGGAACTTTCTAAGTCAACGTTCCGCAAATCAGGCAATACGAATAACGTAGTATACCACATGAGATAGATCCCGTGGAATAGTTGTCTATCTATTTGCTATTTTTCCAAAATATGTTGTTATTGTTCTTTTCAAATGTTTGATTTGGTTGAAAAATCTCATCCATGTTTTCTGGTTTTTCTTTCTTTCATGTTGTACATCAGCTCCCCCCAAGGGCAAGAGGACACAGGAGGAGGGTGCTGAGGATGCAGGCCAGGATCGGGCAGGCGAGGGCTCCTTTGCTGGCCCCAGTAAGTTTACATTTTAATAAACAGTACCTATTTTTTCCTAGCGTTCCTCATTCGATTTTTTCTAAATCGTCTTTGATCTTCTTGTAGACTGGATATAAATTCTTATCCTGCCTCGAATATGACTCCCTGTGGTATTACTAGACTATTCTTATTAGTCTGTCTGTGTAGCTAACTAAGATTGGACATTTGGCAATTCCATTGGACTCCCATTATATTCAGCAATACCTCTATGCACTGTCTCCTTACTGACTAGATAGTGTGGCAGAGTCATTCAGCTCCCGAAGTCACCGATTATAGATCCCCAATGATCTCTAGATTATCGTACGCAGGACAAGAGAGTAGTACGGAGTCACAGCACAGTCAAGAAGTGTCAGAGGCACTCATGCTTGCAAAAATTCCAAAACCTTTAGCTCATCCACTCTAGTCTAGAGGAACAAAAACCACAGAGTCTATTTAAGTGTAAAAGCTTTATTAAAAGTAAACACATTTATTAAAATCTACTTTGTCATAAAACTATTTAACTGTAAACGGAAAAGTGGTTAGTGCTGACGATTAATTGGACACATTTCTTGTGGTCGAGCCGAACTCTCACCTAGTTTGAACTTGATCCTGGTCGTGTTCTTAGGACTCAGGAGTCAAGCTTCTGTCTGTTAGGAGAAAAAGTGGTGCGTGTTAAAAATCAAAAGCAAGCATTCATCAGTTGTGCATAAAAGTGCAGCAAGACAACAGCCTTCCCTGGAAAATGGGACATTTTTACTATGGAGTAGACAGTCACAAATTATTACATTGTATTCTGTTTTTTTAACATTTCTCCTAGACCAAATATTATATAGTAGTGAGTGGTGTATTCTAACATTCTTAAATGTACTTTGTAGGTGTAACATCTGGTGACGGGGCCAGCGCGGAGGTGGCTGTGTTGGACTTGGACTCGGAGGCCTCTGGGGAGGAGGCGGCGTTAGAAGAGCTGGTGGCCGTTCCTGTGGGGGATCAAACGGTGGTGGCGGAAACAGGTAAGCTATATATTCCTTACTTATTGAGATTGAAGACTGCATAGTGTGCTTTCTGCACGGGTGTATTACAATTACAAATCAACCAGGTAGTAGCCTCCTCGAAATGTACTTCGACTTAGCTGTGAAGTTTTTGGTGAGAAGAATCCCAATAAGTTCTTAGACGAACGTGATGGATGGGATGAACGAAAAGCGAAAGAAGGGTGTAAGTAAGTGGGACGCGAACTTGTATGATGGCTGGCAAAGAAGAACGATATGTGTTTGCTTGGACCCAGAGGTGGCTGGGAAGGAAAGAATATGGTATGGTGCATGGCTGGGTCAATGATGAAGCAAGGATGGGTGGAAGGACAGCAGCCTGGGTGGGTGAAACAGAAACTGTATGTGTGCGTATACTTTGACTGAATGGATGCCTGGAGCATGGTATTCTCTGACTCTTACATAGCACATGTGTATCTAGAGAGAGTAGATGGTCGCCAGGTGAAGTAAGTGTTACCTTGAAGAGCATGTACCACCGCACCCGCACGTCCGTCCCAGTGCAGGGAAGGCAAGGAAAAGAAATTGTAAATGTGTCCAATACTACCATGAATAGTAGCAGTACTTTGTATTGCGTTTGCATTCACAGCATATATCTGGTTATTACGGTGGACACTCCGTACCTCTCTTAATAACTTTAGTTTACTTGTAGTACGTCATTCATGTGTGGGTGTATCACTGTTCACTCAATATTAAGCAAAGCACCTAAAGTCATCTCATCTGTCATTAAATACGTCCCATGTGAAGTGATAGATAATCAAATTAGTTAGCTTCTTCAGTTTCCTTTTCTAGTACTCATTTGCACTGTAGGGTGAAAGGTAAATTAATTAAGCAGTAGCCCTTGTAACAGAGTATTCTCAGTGCCACCCGTAATAGAAAAGTAATAGCTTCACCACCTGCATGTACTGGACCGGTACAGTAACGCAAGTCTGTCTCCATCATCATGGTGTGCAACTTTTTTTCTCGGGTGCAACTTCACTGTGCTGTGTCCATGTCATTCTGCCGGCTTGCATAAGATAACATACCCATTTCCCTAAACAAGAGAGAAGAAGAAGAATAAGACTGGTGTACTGTCATAGTCGACTGTAATGGAAGTCCATAGTGGTCGTAGAATTAGTTCATTAAACTACCACTACTGTTAGAGCAAGGATGCAGAAGTGGGAGGTTACATAGATACTGTCCTCAATAGTTATGTACTGTGCTTTCAATTTGCTACTTGTACTCTGTGACCCAACTTTCGGCTCAATCACTTTGTGTTATTAATAAGGAGCATTGGTTACAGACTATGTCTTTCTTTCTTCATATAGTTGCTCCTTCCAAATCAACAACAAGGAGGGAGCAGGCTAGATTGGCCCGGCAACGGAGGCTGGAGGCCACAGTCGCCGAGTATCGGCGGCTGGTGGCCCTGGAGGAGGAGGAGGACACGCAGTCGAGCGGGGCAACATCTTCGACTGTGACCACTGCATCCTCCTCCGTGACTAAGCCAGCGGGACCGAGCCGGGCTAAGAAAGCCGACCGCCACCGCCAAGCAACCGAAATACCAGCTGCCCCCCACAGGAGCTGCAAGGAACGCCAACGCCGCCTACGAGTCCGCATGTCCAACCTGGAGCAGGAGGTCCTGAGGTATAAGACCTTGGTTAAGGGCCTCCGCTCCGAGCTTGCCACCCTCCGCAAGGAGTATGATGCCCATGCCGCATCATGCACCAGCACCAGCACCCTCCAGTAGTGGAGTGTCCCTTGCCCTTTTTTTATAGACTTTTGGGGGGTGGGATTTGGGAGTTGGGATCGTTTTGGGACGTTTCAGAGACAATCGTTGTGGTTAGGGTAGGTGAGGGAGATTATTTTGTTAGGGATAAATAAATATATTTTTCAACTTTATCTGACCATACCTGTTTTTTACTGCTTTTCAGTCTGGTGGGTGGGGGGCGGGGGTGTAACAGTAACTTTGTTTTCCTGAACAGTCGTAGGACTTTAGTAGTACAACCGTCAATCTCTTGTCTACTCCGAAATAATACTCCATTATACTACCTCCCACCAAACGCTTATCTTACCTGTAATTTGTGTTAGAAATTAGGGCTAGGCCCAGGGCTGGCTCCAGGTGAAATGGGGATTAACGTTGTCATTCCTGGGCGGGTGACATTTCCTCATTGCGGTGGTACTAGTGGTGTGACACAGTGGCAGTTGCATGCCTATGGAAAAAAAGAAAACGAAACCTTGTTTGTACTCCTTACTGTAGCATTACAACGGTTACGGTACGATCGAGAAAATAGCAGGTGACAGTACACTAGAACAGTGCCATAATGTAGCCTAACAAATGGTAAAGTATTGCAAGTATAACTAGTACTTGCGTTGAATTTATTTGACATTGGCTACTACTACTAGAAGATATAGTACTGAAGCTGAGTAAGTCTAGAAGATATCCTCGTATTCCTTCACCAGCCTGTTGCTGCTATCACCTTATCCTCCCCAGCAAGTGTGTGGAATTATTGATGTCATTTTAGTCAGACATCAAGCAAAACAACACAGCCCGGGGGAAGAGGGTTAGGGTTTGTAAAATGGATGGGAATGGGGGTTTCTTTTTGGGTAGGTTTTGTTGAGAGAAGAAAAAAAAAGCAGAGCATGGACAAACAATAATTGAAGATACAGAGTTTACAGACAATCTTTGGTTACAAACTAAAGGTAAGCACATGCAGTCACACTCATAGAATAAAAGACAACAATGGATACTGTATCTGTATTGCGTATGTTGTTGGAGTTGTCCTGTTGAAATTGGTAAGTAAGTTGCATGCAGCAAACAATTCCTCTTATTGGCGGCACTCCTCCATTCCAGCTGACGCTTCGTCCATCAATGTGGTGGTGACCACTGACAGAAGAGACACCCTGTCCACTGCCTGCCTGGCGGATGTTGACTGAAACCCGGCCTGTAATTATTGAACGGAAAACAGGAAGTGCTATTACAATACCACTGATAAATAAATAAAAGGTATGTACGCTGTGTGGTTCAAAAAGTGACACTTTGATTTCCCTAATAGACAGTACAATATTTTTGAAATTGCGTGCTCTGTCTGAGTCACCTTTTTAAGGATCAATAAGTATGGCCAAAATATTATAGCGGATCTTTCCCCTCAAGGTGGGTGTACTACTGTGTTTTAGAACAAAATTTGACCTTCCCAGCAATGCTCCCACCAAGACCCTTACTAAAGCCAGTCGCAAAAATGTAGAAGAACCCAATCATATCTCCAAAAACGATGCCTAGCAGAAAAATGGTTACAAAACGTACTTTGAAAGTAACAGTAGACCCAAATACAGACCGTGGATTGTATTCAAACCACTTGCCTGCAAGCAAAAGTATCCATAGCCAGCATCGCTCCAACAGTGCTCTACAACAACAGAACCGCGTTGCAATAGAACCCCCCTAAACACATGCAATCCTGCTGCTAGGGCTAACCCTAACGAACCCTAACTTACAAAAAGTGCCAAAACTGGTGTTTCCTTATGGATTTTGTCCAACAAACTTCTAGCCGGTATTAGACCTTCCCAGGAATGCCCCAGGCAAGACCCGCCAACCCACCCGCAAAAAAACACGCGACAACACCCCCAAACAGCGAAAAAGCTAAATCTCATACTTACAATATCTCTCGGCCTTCGGTCCAAAGTAACGCGCTGTGCAGCTAGGTCATCATCAATCATCATAACTCCTGTTTTCCACCACGGATGTCCTGAAAAGCAAATGCAATCAAGATTAGACTGTCGCAGCAGTGCTTCGACAGAGACCCCGGCCGCAACCCACCCACGAACAGCAGGAAGCCCCCCAAAACGCTACATTGAGCAAGATGTCTGAAGAAATGGCAAAAAAAAGGCTTTTCCTTAAGGATTTTGTCCAAAACACTTCTATCCGGCATTAGACCTTCCCAGGAATGCCCCAGCCAAGACCCGCCAACCCACCCGCAAAAAAACACGCGACAACACCCCCAAACAGCGAAAAAGCTAAATCTCATACTTACAATATCTCTCGGCCTTCGGTCCAAAGTAACGCGCTGTGCAGCTAGGTCATCATCAATCATCATAACTCCTGTTTTCCACCACGGATTTCCTGAAAAGCAAAGGCAATCAAGATTAGACTGTCGCAGCAGTGCTTCGACAGAGACCCCGGCCGCAACCCACCCACGAACAGCAGGAAGTCCCCCAAAACGCTACATTGAGCAAGATGTCTGAAGAAATGGCAAAAAAAAGGCTGTTCCTTATGGATTTTGTCCAAAACACTTGTATCCGGTATTAGACCTTCCCAGGAATGCCCCAGGCAAGACCCGCCAACCCACCCGCAAAAAAACACCCGACACAACACCCCCAAACAGCGGAAAAGCTAAATCTCATACTTACAATGTCTCTCGGCCTTCGGTCCAAACGCGGCGCTGTGCAGCTAGGTCGTCATCATCATCAATCATCATAACTCCTGTTTTCCACCACGGATTTCCTGAAAAGCAAATGCAATCAAGATTAGACTGTCGCAGCAGTGCTTCGACAGACACCAAAAATTACACACAAACCCCCGGAACCCCGCCAAAGAGCACCTCAAAGGCAAGCAAGTCAGCAAAAACGGCAAGAAATTTCCACCTCATATTTGGTCCAAAACACTTTTGTCCATTATTAGAGCTTCACAGCAATGGGCCCAAAACCGTCAACTCACCCGCAAAGAAGTACAACACCCCCACAAGTGCTGAGTCTTTCTTCATTGTGCGTAATCCAGCACTCTGCTTGGAGGGAAATCGCAGTCTGGAGGAGGAGGATAGAGGAGCATGTTCTTCAGAACTTGTGAACCTGAGGAATGTAGACTGCGGCACCTTCAAATCAATAAGCAAACAAGTGAAGACAGTTCTGATGATGGTCTTGTTTTTGGGATTAGGTGATTAAAGTTTGAATTAAATTAACTGTGCAAAACAAAGAAAGAGAGACACAAAGCACACAGGAATAAAAGTGAATAAGGACGAAAAAGAAAGTTCTTGATTGATTGTCTCATTTTCAGGGCTCGGTGTCAGGGAATAAGAACAAGATTTCGTCATCATACTCTGCGAATTCAGGCTGGATGAGGTCAGTGGCACCGAACAGAGAAAAAATCCCCTCATCTACGTTGCTGTCCTCCTCGTCTTCATGCGGCGTGCTTTCTCGTACTTTGTAATCTGGTGGTATGAGGTGCTGATTCATCTTGATCATTGTCAGCCGCTCCACATTTTTGGGCGAGAGGCGGCTCCGTTTGGGAGTTACAATGCCACCAGCAGCACTGAAAACACGTTCAGAAGACACACTTGCGAGTGGGCAAGACAAATAGTTTATAGCCAGGTTGTAGAGCTGTGGCCACAATTGTTTTTTGCCATGCCAATACTGCAATGGCTCCTCATTAAGAAAGACCACTGTTGAGTCATTCAGATAGCCCTGCACCATCGACTCAAGGTCATCAACTGTTCCTCCACTTTGCTTACTTTTTGCTGTGCTGGCTGTGACATTTTTTCGAGAACCATACCCCATCAAACTTAGCCAATCCTCCTCCCCAGCCACTGTTAGTGTTGTCATTGTGTGTGGTGCAGATGATCCAGTTGCCGGTGTCTTTAACGGCTGAGAGGTCACTTGTGCCCCAGCCACAGGTGCAGAAGTGGATTCTTGTGACTGCGGATGGCCTGCTGATGCTGATGCTGATGTACTGGCTTCTCCTTCAATAACCTGCCGTTCTTTTTCAAACCTCTTGGCTGACCAGGCTAACCAATGTTTGTACTTTTGAACATCTGCATCAGCGAAAGGAAAGAATGCGTTGTCTGCCAGCGCCTTTTTGTAGCGTGGATCCAGAATAGTAGCACAAATGTAATGCTGATCTGAGTTGATGTTTTTAAGACGTTCATCACCACGTAGGCGATGTAATAATTTCTCAGACAAAATGAAATGGGTTTTTTTTTTTTCATCTTTTTGAAACTCAGAAGAAACCGCCATCAGTTGGTGCTCCAGTATGCACAACAATGGGATAGCTTTTCCCAAATTACAGTCCTCCTGGCTGACTGCACGCGTGAAGAACTCAAAAGGACGAAGCATGTCTGTCAGGCTTTTAACTATGGCCCATTGCGCCTTACTCATCCGCAGGTCCTCCTTCTGAGATGTAGCCTCTGTCAAGAAATAGTGATCGAGTACCGTATACTGCTCATACAGACGCTCAAGCATGTAGAAGATTGAGTTCCAACGTGTTGCCACCTCCTGGATGAGTGCTTTCACTGGCATTCCACGTTCAAGTAGCAGTCTCCGCAGATGCTTCCGGGCCTTAAAAGAATGGCTGAAATGGTTGCACATTTTGCGGCAGGTGGCCATTACCTCGAACGCTGGACTCTCTTTATCACTCAAGAATTTTTGAACTACCAGGTTGATACAGTGCGCCAAACACGGCACTCTAACATGGTCACCCTTCGACATGGCCTTAACTACATTGGCGCCATTATCCGTGGAAACATAACCAATCTTGCGTTTTAGGGGGGATAGCATTGTCAAGACCTTTTTGTCAAACTCTTCCAAAAGGTTTTCTGCTGTGTGACTTTTCTCCAAGCCAAACATGGCTAGTGTTGCATGTTTCCGAGCAGCTTTGAAAACTTGGTCCGGGTCAACACCTGCGTTTAGCTTTGCTATAACACCTGAAAAAGAGACCCAGTGTGCAGTGATGCACATGTAATCATCGCCTGGGCCACTGGTCCACATGTCTGTTGTCAGATGTATTGTGTGAACAGCACTCTTCTGCAAAGCTGCCCCAATCGCCTGCAGCACATCTTCATGTAGTGCTGGAACCGCAACTCTGGCAAAATAGAACCGGCTCGGAACCTTCCATTTAGGGCAGAGCGTTGCCACTAATTCAAGAAAACCTACCGCTTCTACAAAAGAAAAAGGTAGAAGGTCCACAGCTAGCATTTTAGCCAGCTTAGTGTTATACAGACGCGTCAGTGGGTGGTTGCGTTCATATGGCACGTCTGAAGTAAGCATTGTTCTAATGTTGCCCTGGACCAAGCATTTACGGGCTGATAATGACTTCGTTGACCCAATTTTGCTCGCTGGTGAACTTTTGTGCGTTGGTGTCTCACTCGCTCCAACACTCTTAGTGTGCCTCACATTGGGTGTGCTGCTGACAGGGGTACTGGGTGTAAGGGAAGTGTTTGACACGTCTTCTTCCTGCTCGTCATCATCAGATGAAACATCAACGTTTCCTTGAATTTGGCCTTTCTTGATCGCATCTAGGTGCGCAAACCATTTGACAGTGTGCTTTCTCTCAAGATGACCTCTCTGGCCGCCGGTACCATAGTTGGTACCTGACTTACCACGACTAACTGCAAGCTTACAAAGGGTACAAATGGCAAACTTTGGATTTTTTGGACAAACAGTAAAGAAGTCCCAAACTGGGGACTTGAAGTGTCTGTGGGACATGGAGGAGGCGGCGATACTGGTGGTGGTGGTCATGAAGCTAATGCCAGATGAAGTGGAGGATGTGGATTGCCCAACTTTTGTACGTTTTGCACTTTCACCGCCACTAATTAAGGTCGAGGTTGACGGAGGTCTCTTCTTGCCAGAAAGAAATATGGAAGCGGGACGAGTTGGTGTACTACTTAACTCCAATGATTGTGGTGTTTCCACTGCCTCCTCATCGACAACATCATCATCACGCTCAGCAGCTCTTCGGGCTAGGGTCAAAATGTCTGTTTGCTGCATGCCCGCTGGGGCTGCAGTGACCTTTATGATGACTGGGTCGTCGTTGGCAGAGTCTTCATCAGCAGCAGTATCCGCCACTTCTTGTTGAGACTCATCACACTCCATAACTCTGAGACTTTGGACGAGCTTCCTTTTACGCTTAACTACCTTTGTTTGTTCCCAAGTTTGATCCGTATCATCAGAAGGAGGTGTGCTTGAAGAGGATGTAGACACCACCCTTGATCTCTTCCTTGCTAGGGGTGTGGAAGACAATGAAGGATCATCAGGAGGAGTGGCTTCCTCAAATGATACCTCGCCTTGATTGTCGATTTCCTGATGTGCCCCTACTTCGGGAGGAACAACTATTGTGGGCACTTGTTGTGACCCTCCATGCACCTCTGCTTGCGCATCTCCTTGCGCTGCCTCTCCTTCCACATGTACTTGGGCTTGTACTTGCACATGTGATTGTTGTTGCCGCTGTGGTTGTTCAACACTCGTCAGATGAGCTACAACAACCTGTGTTGATTGAGGGACATTGCTGCTGCTTTCTTGCGATGAGCCAACATCACTGGTCGATGGTGATTGAAGAAGTATACTGGCTGCCTCTGCAGCACTCAAGGGCTTGGACTTAAGTTGGCGTGGTGGTGGTGGTGGCACTGAGCCCAATGGAGCGGGGGTGCTGCTGCCAGCTTGGTCCCCAGCAGATCCCGCTGCAGCTGCTGCAGGCATACTTTTTTTTTTACTCACAAAAAAAGGGGCGGGCGGCACACCAGTGTCCTTGGTAACTTGCTTCTTCTGCTCCTTACTGGCACCTTTCTTGCTAGAGGAGCTACGGGTTACTTTTTTTGGGGCCATCTTCTTCAGAGCAGGTCAGCAGGCAGCAGTTGCACGAGTTGCAGAGGGTTCTGTGTCCAGACGTGACGTCGCGTGACGTTATGCTGCACACACCGCTGCAGGACTTCTTCCTGGCACTGGTGGTTCTATTGAGTCTTCTTGTGCACCTAAAAGCAATGGAAGACAGAGGAACATCAGTTCAGTTATACACCCCAAAAAATCGACAAAACACAGAAAAATTAGCACAATCCCATGCCATCCATGATGTTTACATTGAAGACACCCCACAGAAAGACTAGGGACATGCAAGTATGCAACACTCACTACCCCTGGGCATAAGGGATGAAAAGTAGGCAAAATAAGTGCAGGCCTCAGACACTGCCTCTCCTCAAAATGGCCCCCTTACACCCCAAGCACATGTTGCCTGTACCAGCCAGCACTCAAGATGGCCACCACCACCACCCACATGGCCAGTCCACATCAACAGTACACCCCCAAAAAACAGAAAAACAGCCAGAAATCACCACAATCCAATGCCATCCATGATGTTTACATCAAAGAGAGTGAGACAACACCACAGGCACACTCAGTCCATGCACCACCACCACCCCTGGGCAAGCAAAAGGCCACACCAGCAGCCCCCCAAAAACGACAAAAAACAATAAAATAAGCACAATCCCAGCCCATCCATGGCCTCAATTATGTTTAAATTCAAGAAGACATCCCACAGAAAGACTAGGCCCATGCAACACTCACCACCCCTGGGCAAAGGGCCACACCAGCAGGCCCAAAAAAACGACAAAAACCAATAAAATCTGCACAATCCCAGCCCATCCATGGCCTCAATGGTGTTTAAATTCAAGAAGACACCCCACAGAAAGACTACGCCCATGCAACACTCACCACCCCTGGGCAAAGGGCCACACCAGCAGGCCCAAAAAAACGACAAAAAACAATAAAATCTGCACAATCCCAGCCCATCCATGGCCTCAATGGTGTTTAAATTCAAGAAGACACCCCTCAGAAACACTAGGCCCATGCAACACTTACTACCCCTGGGCATAAGGGATGAAAAGTAGGCAAAATAAGTGCAGGCCTCAGACACTGCCTCTCCTCAAAATGGCCCCCTTACACCCCAAGCACATGTTGCCTGTACCAGCCAGCACTCAAGATGGCCACCACCACCACCCACATGGCCAGTCCACATCAACAGTACACCCCCAAAAAACAGAAAAACAGCCAGAAATCACCACAATCCAATGCCATCCATGATGTTTACATCAAAGAGAGTGAGACCACACCACAGGCACACTCAGTCCATGCACCCCACCCCTGGGCAAGCAAAAGGCCACACCAGCAGCCCCCCAAAAACGACAAAAAACAATAAAATAAGCACAATCCCAACCCATCCATGGCCTCAATTATGTTTAAATTCAAGAAGACACCCCACAGAAAGACTAGGCCCATGCAACACTCACCACCCCTGGGCAAAGGGCCACACCAGCAGGCCCAGAAAAACGACTAAAAACAATAAAATCTGCACAATCCCAGCCCATCCATGGCCTCAATGGTGTTTAAATTCAAGAAGACACCCCTCAGAAACACTAGGCCCATGCAACACTCACTACCCCTGGGCATAAGGGATGAAAAGTAGGCAAAATAAGTGCAGGCCTCAGACACTGCCTCTCCTCAAAATGGCCCCCTTACACCCCAAGCACATGTTGCCTGTACCAGCCAGCACTCAAGATGGCCACCACCACCACCCACATGGCCAGTCCACATCAACAGTACACCCCCAAAAAACAGAAAAACAGCCAGAAATCACCACAATCCAATGCCATCCATGATGTTTACATCAAAGAGAGTGAGACCACACCACAGGCACACTCAGTCCATGCACCACCACCACCCCTGGGCAAGCAAAAGGCCACACCAGCAGCCCCCCAAAAACGACAAAAAACAATAAAATAAGCACAATCCCAGCCCATCCATGGCCTCAATTATGTTTAAATTCAAGAAGACACCCCACAGAAAGACTAGGCCCATGCAACACTCACCACCCCTGGGCAAAGGGCCACACCAGCAGGCCCAAAAAAACGACAAAAACCAATAAAATCTGCACAATCCCAGCCCATCCATGGCCTCAATGGTGTTTAAATTCAAGAAGACACCCCACAGAAAGACTAGGCCCATGCAACACTCACCACCCCTGGGCAAAGGGCCACACCAGCAGGCCCAAAAAAACGACAAAAAACAATAAAATCTGCACAATCCCAGCCCATCCATGGCCTCAATGGTGTTTAAATTCAAGAAGACACCCCTCAGAAACACTAGGCCCATGCAACACTCACTACCCCTGGGCATAAGGGATGAAAAGTAGGCAAAATAAGTGCAGGCCTCAGACACTGCCTCTCCTCAAAATGGCCCCCTTACACCCCAAGCACATGTTGCCTGTACCAGCCAGCACTCAAGATGGCCACCACCACCACCCACATGGCCAGACCACATCAACAGTACACCCCCAAAAAACAGAAAAACAGCCAGAAATCACCACAATCCAATGCCATCCATGATGTTTACATCAAAGAGAGTGAGACAACACCACAGGCACACTCAGTCCATGCACCACCACCACCCCTGGGCAAGCAAAAGGCCACACCAGCAGCCCCCCAAAAACGACAAAAAACAATAAAATAAGCACAATCCCAGCCCATCCATGGCCTCAATTATGTTTAAATTCAAGAAGACACCCCACAGAAAGACTAGGCCCATGCAACACTCACCACCCCTGGGCAAAGGGCCACACCAGCAGGCCCAAAAAAACGACAAAAAACAATAAAATCTGCACAATCCCAGCCCATCCATGGCCTCAATGGTGTTTAAATTCAACAAAACAGTTGTATCATGCACCCATAACCAACCCTGGTCCTACTGGATACTGTGGCTACCCACAATATAATTTATTTAATTTTCTGAAAAAGTTCCAAAATTGTACTTGCAGCAACTGTAATGCCCCAAACAAACTTACTTGTGAAAGTTGATTTCTAATCCAAAAGTGATCCAAAGACAGTCAAAAAGGCCTCAAATCCAAATATCCAGCAGCACCCACAAAAAGTAATCCTTCCAGCTCCAGATCCAAATGAAAGTGACCAGGAGATGGACAAAGCACTGGGAGGAGCCTGCTGGACAGGAACAGGAAGTTGGAGACTGTGGGGCACTTCCTTCCTCCCCCCCCCCAAAATGGACTCCTTGCAAAAAAAAAAAAGCCATGCAAATGTCAACCTGAGGAGTGATTCTGATAAAAATCATAATTTTCTGAAGGTTTATCCTGTTTGCTGGTGATTTTCTTGTGCGAAATTGCAAAATCTCTATTTCGCAAGTGCGAGATTGTTCCTTTCCGCCGCAACTACGTGTTCGCAATTGCGAACTCTCGCGAGGTGTGCTGTGCAAGGTGGCAAGCCGCGAGTACGTATTCGCGGGCGACAAACTCCCGCGGGAACACGCAGCAAGATCTAAAATGGCGCGTCACTCGCAAAGAAAAACAACTCGGCAAACGCTAAAATGACGGAAAGTGAACGCCGTGCACCACGCCGCGCGCCGCAACCAAGCAAAAAATCCGCCGCGAGCGGATTCACGGATTTTCGACAAATTCGCGAGCGTTCGCGGATTGCGGATTTGCCGAAAATCCGAAAAATCCGCGAGCGGAGCGGATTTTACGCCCATGCTTACTTACAAACAGACCCGCTCATTGAGGTCTATTTCTCAGAACCTGCTCTGCATCCCACAAGTCAGGAAAGCTCAGTTGGGTGGCCGATCTTTTACGCTCAGGGCGTTTCCCTGCTATGGAACTTCTTGCCTAATGCTCTGTGCCAGATCGCCTCTGAACCGCAATTTAGGAAAGCAGCCAAAGCATGGCTTTTTAGCTCAGACTAACCTGCTTGAGCCTTGGCTGTTAGCGTGTCTCCTGCGTGCCACATATTGCTATAGCGCCAGGACACCTCTATTGGAGGTAGCTGTTCGCACTCTATAAAAGGTTGTATTATTATTTTTTTTTTTCCTAACTTCCTTTTTCTAACTTCCTCTCTCCTTTACTTCCCACAATGCTTTCTTTCCATTTGCTCCCTTTATACTTTTTCTCCCTCACCTTTCTCCTAATTTATTTTAGCATTTCTATATTTCCTCTTATTTCATTTCATTTCTTCCTTTCTTTTTCTCTTTTTTGCCACTGTTTCTTTCTTTTTTACTTTCCCTGCTTCTTTCTTCTTTTTTCTTGCCCCTTTCTCATTTAAATTTTCTCTCTTCTTTTACTTTTCTTCTTTATTTCTCCTCTTATTGTTTTCTTATTTTTTTATTCCCCTTTCTTCCTTTCCACTTCACATCTTCTTCCCATTTTCCATTCTTTCTATTTCTTCTCCTCTTTCTCACACGTCTTCATAATCTTTCTTTTTTACCCCTTTCTATTAACCATGCTTAATTCTCTCTTTTTTCCATTTCTTTCCCTTTTATTTTATTATTTCTCTTGCTGTTTCAATCTGAAACTTGTGGGACACCCCCGCGCCGCACGGCCACCAGCTGCTGCGTGTGCCCCTTTGCTGTGCCCTCTGCCTCGCTGCCTGCCTCGCTGCCGGCTGACCCCGATATCGTTGCTCTGTTCTGTTTTGAAAATCATTTGTGCTTGTTTTTCCTTCGTTGTTTTTGCCCGTGTTAAGTGTTCTTTTGACCATCATTTGTGCCTGTATTTCGTAGTTTTTGCCCGTGTTAAGCGTGTTTTGTTTGCCATTTGTGCTTGTTTCCTCCGTAGTCTCTGCCCGTTCTCCTTCGTGTTTCCCGCCTTCCTCGCCGCCCCCCGCTTCCCGCCACCACCGCCGACCCCGCCCCTTTTTTCCTTCTGTTCCCTCCCCGCTCCCGCCTCCCAGCTGCTCCACCCACCCGCGCACTTGGCCTTAAATGGCGACCGTGCGACACAGGTGAGTGTGACCCACTTGTGGGACACCCCCGCGCCGCACGGCCACCAGCTGCTGCGTGTGCCCCTTTGCTGTGCCCTCTGCCTCGCTGCCTGCCTCGCTGCCGGCTGACCCCGATATCGTTGCTCTGTTCTGTTTTGAAAATCATTTGTGCTTGTTTTTCCTTCGTTGTTTTTGCCCGTGTTAAGTGTTCTTTTGACCATCATTTGTGCCTGTATTTCGTAGTTTTTGCCCGTGTTAAGCGTGTTTTGTTTGCCATTTGTGCTTGTTTCCTCCGTAGTCTCTGCCCGTTCTCCTTCGTGTTTCCCGCCTTCCTCGCCGCCCCCCGCCACCACCGCCGACCCCGCCCCTTTTTTCCTTCTGTTCCCTCCCCGCTCCCGCCTCCCAGCTGCTCCGCCCACCCGCGCACTTGGCCTTAAATGGCGACCGTGCGACACAGGTGAGTGTGACCCACTTGTGGGACACCCCCGCGCCGCACGGCCACCAGCTGCTGCGTGTGCCCCTTTGCTGTGCCCTCTGCCTCGCTGCCTGCCTCGCTGCCGGCTGACCCCGATATCGTTGCTCTGTTCTGTTTTGAAAATCATTTGTGCTTGTTTTTCCTTCGTTGTTTTTGCCCGTGTTAAGTGTTCTTTTGACCATCATTTGTGCCTGTATTTCGTAGTTTGTGCCCGTGTTAAGCGTGTTTTGTTTGCCATTTGTGCTTGTTTCCTCCGTAGTCTCTGCCCGTTCTCCTTCGTGTTTCCCGCCTTCCTCGCCGCCCCCCGCTTCCCGCCACCACCGCCGACCCCGCCCCTTTTTTCCTTCTGTTCCCTCCCCGCTCCCGCCTCCCAGCTGCTCCGCCCACCCGCGCACTTGGCCTTAAATGGCGACCGTGCGACACAGGTGAGTGTGACCCACTTGTGGGACACCCCCGCGCCGCACGGCCACCAGCTGCTGCGTGTGCCCCTTTGCTGTGCCCTCTGCCTCGCTGCCTGCCTCGCTGCCGGCTGACCCCGATATCGTTGCTCTGTTCTGTTTTGAAAATCATTTGTGCTTGTTTTTCCTTCGTTGTTTTTGCCCGTGCTAAGTGTTCTTTTGACCATCATTTGTGCCTGTATTTCGTAGTTTTTGCCCGTGTTAAGCGTGTTTTGTTTGCCATTTGTGCTTGTTTCCTCCGTAGTCTCTGCCCGTTCTCCTTCGTGTTTCCCGCCTTCCTCGCCGCCCCCCGCTTCCCGCCACCACCGCCGACCCCGCCCCTTTTTTCCTTCTGTTCCCTCCCCGCTCCCGCCTCCCAGCTGCTCCGCCCACCCGCGCACTTCGCCTTAAATGGCGACCGTGCGAACGCGCAGCGTTGACGCGCAGCGGGCGCGCCGATTGTGCGCCGAAGGCGCGCCAAAGGTAAGCCCGTCTGCGCCCGTCCGCGCCTGGACCGCGCCCAGGGCCAGGACCCCTGGCCCCCACCGACGGAAGCCGACCCGACGAACCTACAACGCCGCCGATCTCATTGCACTCAACACCGGCCGCATCCCAGGATGTCATCGAGCCACCCCGAAGCACACCCACGGACCCTTCAGCTGCCACGGCTGCAAGTTCACCTGCATCCGGACTCATCCTGCACCAGCACTCGCCAAGCCGAACATCAGCAGCAACCACCTCAAGTGCATCCTGCTCAACACCCGCTCCGTCCACAGACACGCCGTAGAACTCTGGAACCTCCTCGACACGACCGCCCCTGACGTTGCCTTCCTCACCGAGACCTGGATGAACGCCTCCTCAGCCCCAGACATCGCCATCGCCATCCCGGAGGGCTACAAGATCATCCGGAGGGACCGCACCGCCAACCTGATGGGAGGAGGGATTGCCATCATCCACAGAGACACCATCCGCATCACGACCAACACCGACGACACCCTTACCACCGCTGAACACCTGCACTTCCAGATCCACACCAACCCGAAGACCACCCTCAGAGGCACCCTGATCTACCGACCCCCGGGTCCACGCACACGATTCAGCGAGGACATCGCCGACTTCGTCAGCCCGCATGCCCTCCCCTCCGCCGACTACATCCTCCTGGGGGACCTCAACTTCCACCTGGAGAACAACAGCGACCGCAACACCATCAGCCTGCTCGACAACCTCGCCAACCTCGGACTCAAGCAACTGGTGACCACCCCCACCCACCTCGCCGGACACACACTCGACGCCGTCTTCTCATCCAGCAAAGACGTCACCTTCAGCCACGCAACAGGACTCCACTGGACGGACCACAGCTGCGTCCACTTCAGCTTCAAAAGAACGACGATCCACCACCACCAGCAACAGGTTGCCCGAAGAAGCTGGAACAAGATCACAGCCGACCAGCTCACCGCCTCTCTGAGCCAGCACCCCCCCGCCAGCTCAGCGAACCCCAGCCAGGCCGCCGACAACCTCACGAAGTGGATCAACAACGGCGCGGACGAACTCGCCCCTCTGAGAACCCCACCCAGCAGACCCTGCAGCAGAAAAACACCATGGTTCACCGACGAACTCAAGAGCTCCAAGAAGAACTGTCGAGCCCTCGAGAAAGTCTGGAGAAGGGAACCAACTACGGACAACATGACCACCCTCAAGCTCGCCACCCGGAAACACCACCAACTGATCCGGGCCACCAAGAAAAATACATACAAGGACCGGCTGGACAACAACGCACACAACTGAAAGGAACTCTTCAACATCGTGAAAGAGCTCTCCAACCCCAACGCCGGAAACAATGACATCACCCCGTCGCAAGACCTCTGCAACTCCCTCGCGTCCTACTTCCACAACAAGATCGCGGACATACACAACAGCTTCAGCAACCAACCAACGCAAGCCACAACCGCAACAACGCCACCCACCACCACCCTCCGCACCTGGACTCCGATCAGCACCGAAGACACCATCCGCACAATGAACTCCATCCATTCCGGATCTCCGACTGACCCCTGCCCTCACCACGTCTTCAACAAGGCCGACGCTGTCATCGCACCCCACCTGCGGGACATCATCAACACCTCCTTCGACACCGCCACCTTCCCTGAGAGCTGGAAACACGCCGAACTCAGCGCTCTTCTCAAGAAACCCACAGCAGACCCCACCGACCTCAAGAACTACCGTCCCATCTCGCTCCTCCCGTTCCCGGCCAAAGTCATCGAGAAGACCGTCAACAAACAGCTGGCCGCCTTCCTCGAGACGAATGGATCCCTCGACCCCTCACAGTCTGGCTTCCGAGCGAACCACAGCACCGAGACCGCCCTCATCGCTGCCACCGATGACATACGAACTCTGATGGACAACGGAGAAACAGCGGCCCTCATCCTCCTGGACCTCTCCGCGGCTTTCGACACTGTCTGCCACCGCACCCTAGTACAGCGCCTCGGCAACATCGGAATCCAGGACAAGGCACTGGAATGGATCACCTCCTTCCTCGACGGAAGAACACAGAGAGTCCGCCTACCACCGTACAAGTCAGAGGCCACCAAAGTCATCTGCGGCGTCCCTCAAGGATCCTCACTGAGCCCCACCCTCTTCAACGTCTACATGAGCCCCCTCGCGGCCATCGCACGCCAACACAACCTCAACATAATCTCCTACGCCGACGACACCCAGCTGATCCTCTCCCTGACCAACGACCCCGCCACCGCCAGAGCCAACCTGCACGAAGGGATGAGAGATGTAGCCGAATGGATGACGACCAGCCGCCTGAAACTGAACTCGGACAAGACGGAGGTCCTCATCCTGGGCTCCTCGCCCTCCGCCTGGGACGACTCCTGGTGGCCCCCCGCCCTGGGCACCGCACCCAAACCGACGGACCACGCACGCAACCTGGGCTTCATCCTGGACTCCTCCCTCTCCATGACCAGACAAGTAAACGCCGTCTCCTCGTCTTGCTTCAACATCCTGCGCATGCTACGTAAGATCTTCCGGTGGATCCCCACCGAGACGAGGAAGACGGTCACCCAGGCCCTCGTCACCAGCCGACTGGACTACGGCAACGCCCTCTACGCCGGAACCACCGCCAAGCTCCAGAAGAGACTCCAGCGGATCCAGAACGCCTCGGCCAGACTCATCCTCGACATCCCCCGACGCAGCCACATCTCCGGACACCTGAGAGATCTGCATTGGCTCCCGGTCAACAAGAGAATCACCTTCCGTCTCCTCACCCACGCTCACAAAGCCCTACACGACCAAGGCCCGAGCTACCTCAACAACCGGATCAACTTCTACACTCCCAAGCGCCTCCTCAGATCAACCAGCCACGCCCTCGCCGCCGTCCCCCGCATCCGAAGAGCGACAACAGGAGGAAGGTCCTTCTCCTACCTGGCCGCCAAGACCTGGAACTCACTCCCAACCGACCTGCGCCTGACCCAAGACCACCTCTCCTTCAGGAAGAAGCTCAAGACCTGGCTGTTCGAGCAGTAACGGCACCCCCCCCCCCCCCCCAACCCAGCGCCTTGAGACCCTACGGGTGAGTAGTGCGCTCTATAAATGACCTGATTGATTGATTGATTGATTGAAACACTTCTTCAAAACACTTTTCCCTTTTAGTCTCCTGTTTACTCTTTTCCTTCTCCCTCGTTGTTTCTTTCAAATCCTTTTGTTTATTTTTCTTTCTCCCCTTTATTCAAAGTTACTTTTTCAATTGGATAAAACCAAAGTAATGTGGCAAAAAATGCTTACTCGAATAATAAAATATTTCCCAAATATAAAAACTACTACAAATATTAAAACATCCTCAAGACATATTGGAGAGCTTTGTTAGCATTTGGCACTCTTAAGATCACAAACAATCTTTTTAGATAGCAAACCCTATAAACTTATAGAGGGGCAAGCAAATGATACATGCTTTAAATCTCAATCTGCTAACATACTAAATGCACATATAGGATTAAGATTCTTAGGGGGATATGTACAATAGAAGTGGTGGAGCGTGCTGTTAGTCTCCTGGGCGATTGGGGGAGTGCCCGTGGGAATTACTCAAATTCTTCAAATTTGGTCCATTCTCTACTGCACACTCTGTCATAATGCTCTTTAAATCTTGTGTCCAAAACTGAGGTTTGATATAATAGTCTTCATCCCTAATTATTTTACGGGGACCATGTGCAAGCCTTTGCCAAAGAGCCTTGCTGTCTTTCAGTTTTGTAGCAATAACCAGATCACACCTATTTACTTCCTTCCAGCTCATACTGCCTGTCCTCTGTGCATGTTTGTACTTCTTTCTGCCAACCATTACTAGTTCTCTCTTGCCGCTTTTGGTGGCAGCAATCAGTTTTGATTTTGCTTGCCTACATGATTTGTCAAACCACAGCATTTCTTTCAGTTTGTAAGGTTGAATTTTCACACTTATGTAAAAGTACTTTCTCAGAGATTCAAGCAAGATATTAAAAATGTATGTTGTGGGGTATCTCTTCCAAGGAAGTACCTTCATACATGTCAAGGACATCAACAACTAGGGAACAGATAATTGCAAGTGTGTCTGGATCTGTCATAATAGAGGGCCATGTGACATATGTTCTATTGTTAGAATAAAATATCGGTACCTTGTGTGTAAAGCTTGCTGCCTTGCAATTAATTAAAGGGAGATTCCTTAAGGAGAGAGACAGTGCATTATGGTCACTATCACTTTTATTTACTACGAATGTCACACATATATTAATCAATAACTGTAAGTCAAGTAATGTATAATCAATTTTTCTTCTGGATTTTGCCCTTTTAAAAGTGTATGCAGCATCCCGATCACAGGTATAGTTCGGTCGAGTAAGAGCAGCTTGAATCGGAATAAAATGGGCTGAGCACTCTGGAAACGCTGGTTCTGAGGGGAGGAAGGAGGAGCACAAAGTCACCAGATGGTATGTCTCAATGCATCCATAGTGAATCTTAGTGCATGGACCTGTACAGATCCTTCCAGTTTATTCGGTACCCCCGCTCATCATTTGCTTTTTCCTACAAAGGTGCAATTAAGAGTCTGTTGGTCTGAGGACCGCCAGACTCGCAGAGCGCGGCAGTGGCAGTCCAGCCACCACCACACTGGTGGTCCCACAACACCATTACGAGTTGGGCAGTCGGACTGCCCTGGGTCTGCCATTCCCTGGAGGTGGTGCGGAGGTCAGGAGGCTGCAATATGCTTGACAGGACAGCCGCAGTCCAGCCAAGCATATTACAAGTTTCCTTTCTGCCGGTGGTGTCATGACGGTTCCTTCTCCATGTACACCGTGGCAGAGAGAAACCAAAGGGGGCCCTACAGGGCCACCCGTGCCTCCTATGCTTGTGGATACACACAGGGGTGAATAACATGTGCCCTCCTTTGTGCATGCACAACAGTTTCTGCACGGCATGAACTTTCGAGTACATGCTGTGCAGGACCCTTCTGAGGTGTTCTTTGCAGTGCCACCCGTCATTGAAAGAGGCACCGTCCTGGGACTGCCACACTGCCCGCTTACCAGACCACCTTAAAGTCATAATCTGGTGGGCGGGAGGTAGCGAGTCTCGTCGGTGGTTTACTGCCTGCCCTCACACCATTGAAACTCTTAATCGGGCCCTAAGTGTCGTGATCTAATCTAGATGGGTTCTCTATCGAATGGTGTCCTTTTGTTGCTCTGTCCGCTGGATTGTTGACTTTAGTGACATTTTGATGGTGTTGACTCAGTCTGTAGCAGGCCCTGTCCCCGAAGCTGCACTCCACCTTTATGGGGTCACACCGTGGGCCACACAATCTTTTACTTGTCACCCTTCCCTGGCTTCCCGGGGGTAGGGAAGGTATTCTACAAGCTGGGGATCTTGGCCTGAGAGGTTGATCTCAGTGGCACACACACGGATGGAGCGAGGCGGAATATGAGCATGATGAGCTGCTTCCGCTGCAGCTTCAACTTCAACTTCAGTGAGATCACTTTCACTGCCTTCCTCTGCCCCTATTTCTTCCTCCCCATCTATATTTTTTCTATTTTGTAGTGTCACTCTTTCTTTCTCATTTTTCCCTTTCTTTTTGTTTTCTTTGTTTTCTGGCTTTATCCTTCCTTCCTTTATCTCTTTCTTTCTCAATTTCTCCTTAAGTATTTCAATTTATTTCTCACTTTTATTCTTTCCTTGTATTTATCTTTGTTAGGTTGTTTGTGTGTTTGTTTTGTTCTTTCTTTCTTTCTTTCTTTTTCTTTCTTTCTTTCTTCCTTTTTTTCTTTCTTTCTCTCTCTTACAGGCTCTCTCTTTCTTTTGCTCTTTCTTTCTCAATTTCTATTTCACTTTATCAATGTATTTCTCTATTTTACTGTTCTTTTTTCTCTCTTTCTCAGCCTATATCCTTCTTTGTTTTTCTTTTCTTTCTTTCCCAGTTTCTTATTTATTTTTATATTTTCATTCTCCCTTTCTTCCTTTCTTGCTCCCTTTCTTTTGTCCATTCTTGTAGTTCTCCTTTCCTGACTTTTTCCTTTTATTTTCACTCTCCTTGTATGCCTCTGTCTTGTTTTTCCTCATCGCTGTATTCCTTTGGGAGAATATATATCATCCCTCAAGTATGTCATGGAGTTTCCTTGTGTAATTCAAGAGCTTCAGTCTACCGAACTGCAGACAGAATGTTGCCATAAAGATGATAGAAGAAGTTTTGAATACCGGGGTATTAATTATTTTCTAATTATACATAACAGAATTATTGTTGCTCTTTTAGTTGATACTGCTCATAAGCATTTGGAAAGCCAATAGGTCTTGCTTGTTTTAGGTGTATGTCTGTTATTGTATGACATCGCTGGATGCAAAAACGGAAAGCTCACAGACAGACACCAAAATACTGGTCGAGTAGCACTCTATGGGAGAGTACAGGATTTTACTCTTACATGTTTTAAGTCATGCCCTTCTTTGCAAAGGCCACACCCCTTGAAAAGGATTTCTAATTATGCTTCTTAGGCCACTCCCCTTTGAGAGAGCCCCCAACTTTTTTCATCTACTTAATGCCCTAGCTGTCACCTCCGGATTTCACTTAGTGGGAAATTTACATGCAAACATGCACAAGAGGCAACACATGCATTCAAAATGAGTGTGACTATTAATTACACATGTTACTCCTCATTTGCTACTGCACAACTATTAATCGATGTAAACAAAACTGAATGCCAGTAAGCTAGCAACACTTCATGGGTCTATAATAAGCCTGTCAGTACTGTTAGCATGCATGTTCTGAATCAGTTTTCCTTTTTAGATATGGACCGTGCGAAATATGTAACATATGTTTTTGAGTTTATGTCATATTGTTTGCGACAGTAATTACACTTTTGCGTTAAAAAGGATTATAATTTAGTAATCTCTTGCCATGCCATCTAGAAATGAGATTCTTAACATAATATCATGATGATTCTTAAAATCGGATCAATGGTTTTGCTATACTTACAGGTTGTTAGACTATATTTGAAACATGAAGATCAACTTTTATGTCAGTCAACATGTTTCTATCCCCCAGATGCATCAAGCATCCATTTTGCGATTCCTTATTAGTGAAAAATAAGTAATCGCTAATAAGGAATAGCAAAATGCTATGCAAGAAGAAATCGCTTAAAAAATAGCAATTTCTTAAAATTTCTTAATTGCGACTCGCAAATTGCGACTCGCAATTAAGGAATACCTCCCCATTCATTCCTATGGGCCTAGAAGCTCATAGGAATGAATGGGAAGACATTCTCAATTTGTGAATCGCAATTAGCGAATCGCAAATTGAGAATGCGATTTCAAGGGTGCAGGTGTGTCCAAAGGACACCCTCTTGCACCCCTGAAATTGATCTGTGCACATATGTTGCGCACACACATGCCCTTAGGGCATGTGTGTGCGCAACATGAAACTTTGAAAAATGCACTTTAGTGCATTTTTCAAAGTTTTTGCAAATTACCATGAAGTTCAACTTCATGGTAATTTGCGAGCCCTATTAGCGAAATCGCTATTTTTTAAACTTTGATGCATTGCATTTAAGGAATCTCAATTTGAGATACCTTAAATGCAAGTAATCGCATTTTTGCGATTTCTTATTTTGCGATTTTTGCATTTGGGATGATGCATCCCAAATGCAAAAATACCGGTCGCAAAAGGGCAGATTCTGAGAATTTGCCCTTTGCGAGCGAATTTTACCTTCATGAATCTATGTGCTTTAGGCGTGTGTCACATGAAAATAAATATAATTCTAGCAGTTGTGGAAGAAATGAAAATTCTGCATCAAAGTTGCCAGAAAAATATGAAAATGCAAGAACACCTTTCACTTTTGGGAACCAGTACTGGCTTTTAAGCAACTACTTGCTGGTTTTCTATTTATTAATAATTCTATTGTATTTGTTGTGATGTTGAGAATTTGCAGCTGAATGCAAACACTTGTTTACTTATGGTACTGTGTCCTGATACATTTTATACATTCATGCTATGTTAGCATTGTACAATAATACAAAATAAACCATTTGCGTCACAGGTTCTCATATGGCAGAACACAAAATGCGAAATATATCTGGTATTTAACCCTAGACCCAACTTTTTCTTGTGCATCAAAATAAAGTGTGTCCAATCAAGGTCCAGGAGGGCTGGATCTATTCCATATATCCACATAATAAGTAAATGACCATTTAGAACAATCACCTATACATTCATCTTTTGTGCCTATATTTAATATCTGAAAGGGATCCAGTGATGTTGAACCAATCCCCTCCATATTATAAACAAGGAGATTCTGGTGGTCCTCTGACAGTGTTGGCACTGTCTAGTGTGAGGCTTTGCATGCATGGAGAACTCACTACGTGACAGCGCCCTGATGATGGACTACATTTCAGATAAGACTCTGAATTCTCACATTGTTTGGAGACAGCGGTGGCCATCTTGGATTATCAAATGGAACTTTCCTAGTTGTTCTACAAGGTTGCTGCCGCGAGGGCCTTTCTAACCAGACATAGGCTTTGCTTTTACAAAGAACAGTTGCTTCCTTCGGAGTTTGGTGGAGGACTTTGAAAATACAGAAACGTATTCTTAAAGTTGATTTGCATTATGGAAAGACATTTTGAACTAGACTGTAAAGATTGTTGCATTAACTTGCCTTACATACCTCATGTAACCCTGTTACTGACTCTTTGATTGTTCTTGGAAAATCAATAAAGCATTTTGAAATTAAAAAAAAAAAAAAAAAATGATTGTTGCATTACACTTTAGGTTTAACCATGTGATGGAACTGGAAGAATTTTCAGGACAATATTATACATAAAATGTACATGAAATTATGTTTAAGGTTTTCAGTGTTTCACTAAAGAATATAAGAATTGGTAACCACAGCATATTATTGCCTGCTAATTACTTTTTGCTCTGGCACACAGAGTCAAGTTGGAACGATACTCGTCTTCCAGGGAAACGGCATAGTCATGGAACTTGATGGAGTTATCTTACTAGTAGTGGGAATTGTTGATGAACATATACATAAGATAGGCATCTCTTGTATGTTTTAGTTTCAGGGATTCCAAGTTTCACATCAGAGTACATAGAGTTCGGTATATAGCAATACAGATATAGTATATCCATTAACGGTCACAGTTAGTTGCAGGACTTTCATGGCAGGTTGGTAAGATATCTCTTACTGCCTTTAGATACACACTTCTCCCTGCAGACATCAGTACCCACCAGTAGCAGTGAGTCAGAGTGATGGTGTTTGGTGTTCCTGGTTTCTCACTATGACATTCCTCTTTTCCTGTTTCTACCACTGGCCCCATAATCTTGTTGTATGTGCTAATTGGTGGAGGTGATGAGAGAGATTCCCATTGGATCAAGAGTACAAGAGTAATGCTTTCTTACAGATCGCCGAGTCCATGTTATCATACAATCTTAGTGATGCATTCAACACTATCCTGTCTCAGATATTTGAGAAAATACCTACATTACAGCAGAAAGTCGGTCCAGTAAAGCCTGACAATACGCTTCCACATTCAGAATTAATTGCAGTGAAACAAGGGCTAGATAGAATGTTTAAAACAGAGAAGAAATATGCTAGTAAAGTCCCTTTGCCATCTTATTTCCAAAACACTGATCCATAGGTATTACAGACTCCCTACTAGACACAAATGTATTTGCCTTTCTCTTTTCTGTGGTGACTCCAATCATACTCTTAACACCTCCAGTAAGGATTTCACACCCTCTTTCTTTACATAATTAGATATTAACATTAAAACAGGGTCATGAAACTCTGTTGTGTTAACTACCATATTTAATAGCTTGCTAGTTGAGACTGGTTGGCAGAGGAGAAAGAGGCATCCTTATTGTAAGAACCCCAAAACACCACATGAAGACAGATGTAGGTGTAACTATTCTTTATTACCCCGGAGCGCCGGGAACCACGTCTTCTCTCTACGCGGTCGGCGCCGATAACCAAGATGGCCGCCTTTCGCTTCCTGTCCCGGTCTTCCTGTTCCGGGTGACGGAACACTAGACCGTCACCACATATCTCCCCCCTTTATGCAACAACAAAAACTATAACTATAGTCCTTTACTTGCGGTTCATATCAAAGTCCTTGAACTTCTCCGGTATCTTTACCACTCTCCCAGCGCTCGTCTTCATCACTCCATCTCCTCCTTCAGTTCTCTGTTCCACCATGTCACTTCCCGTTCCTTCCGGTTCTCTCTCTCTCACGTCCTTTTCCACTCCCTTCTTGCACCAGCCTCTAGCTCTTTCTTTCTCTCCATTTTCCTTGTCCCGTTCAACTCTACCTTCATCCACTTGCTGCATACCTTCTTCTACTTTCATCCTGTCCCTTTCGCAACTTCCCACTTCTCCATCGTCTACATTCTCTGCTCCGTCCTCTGTCTCTTCACCCCACTTCAGAATCTTGCTGCATTTCGCCATTCTGTCCTGCGACCACACTTTCCCGTCACTAAGCAGGGCCGACCTGGCGTATGGCTCTAGTACTTGTAGGGGAGGTGAGAACTTGCTCTCTCCCTTCCTTTTTAGTATGGCCAGCTTCACCCTTACCCAGTCGCCTTTTTCCAGTGACACTCCTTGTACGCTATGTCTCTTGTTGAAGTGTTCGGTGTACGCCTCCTGCGCCTTCTCCAGGTTCTTTCTGACCACTGCAGGCGACCATTTACTTTGCACCACCAATTTCCTTCACACCATGTTGTCCTTTGTAAATGCATCTCTACCTCTCAACACCTTGAAAGGACTGTATCCCGTGCTGCCAGGGGTGATTCGGTAGGCCCATATCATCTTGGGTAACTCCTTCTCCCAGTCCAGTCCATCGTCAATGGCCGCTTGAATGGTGCCCATAATCACTCGGTTGAAGCGTTCCACTTGTCCATTTCCCGCCGGGTGATATATGGGGGTATGTTTTACCTCTATACCATTCCTAGAAATAAACGCCTCCCACTTCGCTGACGTGAACTGCGGTCCATTGTCGCACGTGATGATTTTTGGAATACCTTCCCTGACAAAGACGGTGCGTAAAAAGTTCACTACTGCATCCGTGTCAACTGTCTCCTTCACTTCCACTTCGGGCCATTTGGAGTACTTGTCAATGAGGACAAGGGCATACTTCTGTATTCCTTCTTTGTTGAGAATGGGTCCCATTATGTCGACTGACACCATTTCCCACGGTCCATCAGGTACAGGGAACTTTCCCAAAGGTGGTCTCATCATACTCTGTGATTTGTCCGCCTTAGCGCATGACTCACATTGTCTCACATGTCTTTCTATCTGGGTATCGATTGCAGGCCACCAGTATGCTTGCCGGGCCAGAGCCTTGGTTTTCGTGATTCCCTGATGCCCCTCGTGCAACAGGACCATTAAGTGATTTATTATGCCTCTCGGTGGAATCACTTTGTCGCCTCTCAGGAGGAATATTGGATTTTAAGCCAGTGACAGTTCATCTCTTACCTCCCAATACCTTCTTAGTTCTTCCTTGAGGTGTCTCTTTTCAGGCCATCCATGGGTGACGTATCCCTTAATCGCTTCCATTTCTTCATCTGCTTTGTAAGCTTCTTCCCATTCTTGTGCACTGATCACCGTCTCCATATCCTGGATGGTTGCTACTACATATCCTTCCCACCTCGGGATCTCCTGCTTGTCCACTTCCTCCATGGCTGCCGCCCGACTCAGGAAGTCAGCCACTTTGTTCTGCGGCCCAGGTATGTGCTCTACGTCATACACAAAATCCAATAAGCGTAGTGTCATTTTTGCAATCCTTGGCGTCGCGGGGGCATGGCCACAGGACGTCAGCACCTTGACCAGAGGCTTGTGGTCTGTCCTTACCAAGAACTTGGCACCCCACAGATACTGCCTGAACCTCTCCATTGCCCACACAACTGGCAGCATCTCTTTCTCTATGACGCTGAACTTTTCTTCGTTGGGCGCCAAGGACCTCGAAGCAAAGCTGACTGTCGACGTCTCTCCCTTCTCAGACCGTTGCATTAACACTGCTCCCAGGCCACGATCACTCGCATCAGTTGTCAGAATGGACTCTGCTTCCGGGTCAAATCCTTTCAAAGGTATGGTCTCGCTCATCTCTCGTTTTAAAGTATCGAATTCGTCTTGTTCCCACTGGAAACTATTTTTTTCCTTCAAAAGCTGTCGTAAGTAGTGCGTCTTGGTTGCAAAGTGAGGAATGAATTTGCTATAATATTCGGCCATCCCCAGGAATGACGTGATGTCGTCCTTCTTGCCCGGGGTAGGCGCATCCAGAATGGCTTTCATGTTGGCACTTTTAGGCTCGATACCCTTCTCGCTCCCCTCGTGGCCCAGGTATGTGACGGACTGCACTCCAAATCTGCATTTAGACCACTCAGCTGTCAATCCGTTTTCTTGTAACGTGCGTAGTACTGTGTGCAGCTTCTCATTGTGTTTTTGTTTGGACTCTCCCATGACCAGGATGTCGTCCTGGAAGAACTGAACACCTTCTACCTTCCGGAAGAGCCTGTGCATCAGCTTCTGAAATACCGCGGCCGCTGAGGCCAGGCCAAATGGCATCCGTACGAACTCGTAGCAGCCGAACGTGTGATAAATGACGTGAGGTGACTGCATGATGGATGTAGCTTCACCTGGTGGTAGGTTGATGACAGGTCCACCGTGGAGAACCACTTGATGCCTTTGGTTTTTGCCAGCATTTCATTGATGTGGGGCAGGGGAAACTTGTCGACCAGGATATTTTTGTTGAGTTCTCTGAGGTCGACGCACAGCCGCACCTTCCCATTCGGCTTCTGTGCTACCACCAAGGGCGAAAGCCACTCCGCGCTCTCGATGGCCCTTATCACTCCTTCTCTTTCCAGTCTATCAAGTTCCGCTTGCACTGCTTCCCTGCATCTGAAGGGGATGTTCCTTACTTTGTGAACGACTGGTTTGGCTCCCTCCTTCAATCTAATGAGGTGTTTGTACCTGGATAGTTCGCCTATTTGTCCATTAAACACTTTAGGATATGTCTTGTGCCAGGCGTCACCATTGCCCTTTTCCTCTATGTCCATAAGCATGATTTTCTCTATGCCTCCTGGGTTTAGCTGTATTCCTAACGCTCCTTGGTCCTTCCAGCTGAGTACTGACGGGCCCTTTTCGGCAACGTATAATTTGCAGTTTGCTTGACGGCCTCGGAACTCAAACAGCAAAGGGCAGTACCCTAACATTGGAATCCTTTGCCCCGTGTATGTGACTGGTCGTAAGTCCATTGGGCGCAACTCCTCTTTGGACATGAACTGTTCCTCCCATATTCGTCTCTGTATTATGGTAATGGGCGCTCCACTGTCCGCGATCATCTCTATTGGCACACCTCCTATGTGCATGTTCAACTTGGGCTTTTCTGACTCCACTCCTTCCATTTCCAGTATCTGGACGTCAATGTAGAGGAACTCTTCCAGGTCCTCTTCCTCCGCTCGGCTTCCTACTTTTTCTTGTTGTTCTTGGTCCACGTATTTGACCACGGCCCCTTTGGGCTTTCGGCGGCATACCTTTTCATAGTGTCCGAACACACTGCAGTAGGAGCATCTCGCCCTGAATGCCGGGCACGCCTTGTCGTTTCCCAGATGCGACACACTTCCACACCTGTAACAGCTCGGGCGTCCACCTCTTTCTGTTCTCTGGTCAGGGTGGCTGGTTTGGGTAGTCCGTTTTGTCTCCTGGCCCCTTTGGTGGTCTTTCTGCTTCACTCTTTCTCCTCTCACCGGTGCTGTGATCTTGCAGACTGTCTGTGTGCCTCCTGCCTCCTTTCTGGCAGCTTGCGCGCATCGCTTGGATAGTTCCACCTTCTTCACTAAGGCCCAGACCTCCTTCAGGGGGGCATCCCCGTTGACCCACATTTTCTCTTGGACATGGGTGCTGGTCGTGTGTATGATGATCTGGTCTTGAATTAGCTCATCATGTAGCGTGCCAAACTTACATGTCAGGGCAAGCTTCTGCAGTGCCACCACATACTCGTCCACCGACTCCCCACTCTTCTGCTTCCTCTGGAAGAAGTTGTATCTGTCGATCGCTACGCACACTACAGGCCTGTAGTGCGCGTCGAGGTCTGCGATGGCATGGCTGAACACATCTGTGTCTTGAGCGTCTCTTGTGCCCTTGACGATGGTATCATACACTCTAATCCCCTCCGGGCCCAAATTGTGCAGTAGTATTTTCTTTCTTCTCTGGCTCGAGAATGCTGCTTCACCCTCTTCCTCCAGGGCTTCCAGGTAGTTGAGGAAATACCATTTCCAGTTTTCCCACTGCATCTCCGCACTTCGACAGAAACGGCACCATTTGGGTGAGAGAGGTAGATTGCACCGCCATCTTATTGATTTCTCTGGGGCCCGCCTGATTAGCGATGGCCCGGCGTCTGTCGTACCTCCGTATCCTCGTCACTGTGCTCGCTGCCTGACGCTCCACCCTTCGACGCTCCCTCCGTGGATCAGAGCGCTTGTTGATTGCTCCTTTGTGCCGTGTCCGCTGTGCTTGCCCCTTCTCCACGTCCGTGCAGCGCCGCCAGCGTGGTGTGCAGGGCCCCCCCGCTCACTGGACGGTTTGTGGCGTCGTGGGCCGAGGACCTGTGCTTACTTGCGCCACCCTGCCACTGCCCAGCACCAGCTCCACCACTGCTGCACTCACTGCGGTGGAGATTGTCCGGTCGGCGTCTCTCCTGTTGCCTTGTGGCACCTTCAGGAGCCAGGGGTGTTCAGCTGCCGAAGTCTGGACCACCTCGTGTCCACTGTCACGCTCCGGGGGGCCGTTTGGCTTGCTGCTCTGATCTGCTTGTTTGGGCTCATTTTTGTTTTTCGTTATTTTTGCTAATTTCCGTCTATATATTTTTTTTGTTGTAGGTGTTGGGTGGGGGGGCGGGCTCTAAATCCCGTGCCTCGTCGCCATTGTAAGAACCCCAAAACACCACATGAAGACAGATGTAGGTGTAACTATTCTTTATTACCCCGGAGCGCCGGGAACCACGTCTTCTCTCTACGCGGTCGGTGCCGATAACCAAGATGGCCGCCTTCCGCTTCCTGTCCCGGTCTTCCTGTTCCGGGTGACGGAACACCACCACACTTATGTTATCAAGAGCTTCTAAACTAATTAAAAATTGTGTTGGCACAAGTAGTAAACGCTAGGCAGATAGGCAGTTTAAGATGATCTATAGCTAAAGAAGAAGAGTTAAATAAGACATTAACATAGATTATGTTTATATTGTGAATGTCTAGTCCATTTTATAAAAGACTGTAGAAGTAAACCTAGGACCTCTAAGAATAAAGTGTCAGTAAGATAGTCAAAACTAGATTCTTCGACAATAAATGGAGCTCCCCTTTCGAAAGAAGAAATTAAGACTGTTCCCAGATAGTTAGTGGCAGATTTAGAAGCCCCTTGCAACACTTTTGCGCTGCCATTGAGTCACTTTTTGTGATGCAGCGTTGGTGTAAACAATGCACCACGTTGCGGCCCATTTAGAATGTGACGCATCTAGGGAGATGTGTCACCTTGTGAAGCCCTGCGCCACATCAGGTATAATGTATGCAGGGTGGGCGTTCCCATGCAGGAAAGCCTTGTAGAAGTGACGTAGTGAAATCCACAAGATTTCACTGAGCCACTTCTAGGATGCCACTGCGTCAAAACCCTTTGCCTGTTTGGAGCAGGTGTAAGGAGTGACGCTGTGTATTGGGAATAGGCCTCCTGATACAATGCTGGAGTTGCGTCGTGCTTGCGACACTACTAGAGCAATGCGTGGCTTTTATGCCAACAGATGTGTCAGAATTTCTGACGCATCTGTCAATCCTTGCACCATGGTGCGCAATATTGTAAATACGGCGCATCCATGGTGGCTCAAGGGATTTGCATGGAGGTGCAGGGAAACTGACTCATCTGTACAGATGCGTCAGTTTCTTGTAAATCTGCCCCTAAGTAAATACCCTGCAGTCAGTTGTGGCTCTTTTGGCCGTTCACATGAAAAGAATTTTGTCTAAAGGTTAGGAGAAAGTGGTCTTGGGGCTTATAGTGTAAGGCAGTGGATGATTCCTTTTTTTCCTCAGATCCAGTGCAGTTTCATACACATGATTTATTCGGCCTGTGTTGGAAACCATCATGAAACAATTTACTTTGAAGTGATCAAAGGTATATACAAGGAAAGCATCAGGCGGAAAGGTTGAGAGATAAGCATTTCTAAAATGTGTGCTTGTTGGTCACCGTAACCAAAAACCAAGACTCTACGGTAACCAAAAGCATTAGAACTGCCATTGGGCCCAAAAATCATCAACAGAATATGTTGGTTATTGAATAGAGAATTAGTACATGTATCTTGAAGAACCATTAAGTGGATATGCATGGTTGTAGGAATGAGAAAGGTGCACAAACACAAATAGAAGCCACAATATTGACTATAGAGCTAAGATATAGCAAGGCTTAAAGAAGTAGTAGGCGGATCCAAAAACAAATATAAAACATCATTATATACATATACAATTTTATCTTGATTTTTAATTTCATTGCGATCCGTTATTCATCTTCCTCTTCTGTGCTAGCCTTCTATGCTCTGCTTTTTCTGCCCAAATCCTTGTGTTTTAGCAGTTCCTTCAAGTCATATCAACATCCACAAGGACCAAATAGCTGTGAGTCTGCTTATTGCAAATGCTTTTGACTTGGGAGCCCAATAGAATAGTTCCCTGGACCATAGCTGCAATCCAGAATTACCTCAGTTACTCTCTGCACTACTTAGCAAATGTATGTCCATGGTACCGAAGCTAGGTTCTTGGCTGATGGTTCCAACAGGCTGCTGACCAACACTTATTGTGCTTAGATTTTGGCCAAAAACCTATAACAGCTGCATGGGAAAGTGCACATGTCACACTAGAACTTTTGAAAAGATGATGTGCAGGTGTTTGAGGTATTTGGAGGAATGATGGGAGTAATGGTGTGAATGGCTGGTTAGGTCATATGTTCACAGTTTCTCCAGCTATTCTGATACCTGCAGATCCTCTGCCATATACCTGTGATATCAGTTGGTACCGACTTTGGTGTCCATCCCAACCATTTTCCACTTAATGACAATCATAGCTTGGCTTGTCCTTATGCCTCAGTCTAAATTCTGTTTTCCCTAGAAGCCAAATGCTTCTTGGCCTCTTCTTTCTTACCAGCAGATGATAGGGACAGCCCTCAGGCCCTGTAACTTGACTGCTTTGAATTTATGTTGCCAAGAGAGGGATGACTAATAGCTGATCCACAGCCAACAGTGCAGCTCCCTGTCGGAATAGGAACAGCTATATGTTAGTTTGATTTGACATCCACACCTATGGAAAGCAACCATGCTGCACTAATTATGTCTGTACTTCATTGCTACAGGAACCTTAAAAGTGAAAGCAAATTTCTTTGGGGTGCTTGTGCTTACCCTTTGCAACTGAGGCTTATGGCACATGCTTCCTTCAGAGAAAATGTGAATAACATATTTTAACAGTAATAGAACAACAGTAAAGTCTAGAAATCAATCACATGAAATTTCCAAATGAATTTAGTAAGACGACATGATCAATTAAAACAACAACAAAACAACAAAGTCTGCTCATATCCAAAAGTTGCAATAGAAAACAATCAGGGCTAAAATCCAATATTATGTCAGTGGGGTGCAGTAGACAGTTTTTAGGCACTCTCTTTAACTAACTGGTTTACCCCAGTCAAATTATATGGAAAACAAGTATTTAGGCACCCTCTTGCCCAACTTGTGATGAGCAGTGGGTCGGATAAGGAAGAGCATTACACAAGGTCAACAGATTAAACCTTGAACTTAGAAAGGGTTTTGGATCTTAAAACCTCCTGCATCGAAAGGTGGTCTGCTGAGTCCGAAAATATATCTATATGGGTGGATACCTGCTTACCACAGTCCCATTCCAAGCAGGCCAAAACTGGGAAAAGGGGTCGCTCATGTAATGATTTTTTTTGGATAAGCTTGGCACCTCGTCCAGATATTCCGGTGGTCACAAATGTCTAAGTCCCAACTAAAGCAAGAGAAGAAGAAAATATTCCTGAATGATCCAATGGCTTCCATATTTTCAAAAGCTCCTCCTAGAGACCAGACCATGGAGGAGAGACAAACGTGTCTACTCTTTTTCTTTTGAGTGACAGTCAAAATAGTAGATCCAATGCCTCCCCAGGGACTTCATGATGTAGGATCCCTTCACCATGAAAAGAACCTGAGAAGCTTTAGGTGCAGGAGAAAGCAGGATTCACTTCTCAGCCATTCTTGAGACAAGTATAGTGAGTCCGACAGCAGCCTTCTTGACTTCTCTAAGATTGATCAGTTGTCCATTTTTCAAGACGTTTTACCCAGCAGTGGTTAATTTTCAATTGAGCATATTCTGGCTAACGGCCCACAATGTACCCATCTCAACTTTTCAGTTATGTCAATGTGTCACTGATATGTGCTATGCCTTCTCCCCGTTTCTCTCCCAACAGAAACCTTATCCATTTGAACAAGTGAAGCAAAACTGTTTGGCTTTTCGCAAGCCCATGAGATGTTCTCAAATCAATCGTCTTGGAGGTTAGTTAGATTGAAAGAAAGCAAGCTTTCTGAATGTTAGGCAAGATCGGTACTGTCAATATAAGAAGTAGGTGGGACATTATCCTTTTTGTGGTAATCCATTTTTAATTCTATATGTTTTTATTGTCTTCACTCACATTAGTCACTTATAATAACACTGTACCGACTTTGATGATCACCATAAGACAGCAGTATTTTTTGCTGGGGTGATTGATGACTAGGGTGAGTGGACGGCACAGATGTAGCAACCACTTGAAATAACATAACATGCTCAGTGTTTGTTGAGTCTTGAGAGTCTTGCATTGCATACATACCTCATGTGGTCATTGACACCAGAAAAGGAATATGTTGTAGCCTAAATTGACAATCTGACATATGCATGTTGATCTCATGTACCACAAGCATATCTCACCATTAACATAAAATTACTAAGTCTCTTTGGAAAGATTGACAGCCAGGCCAGTAAATAACATGCAAAGGGAAGCATGCAATGAGTTTTTCATACCCAGCTGTGGTGATGTGCTTGTCATTGCATTCCACATTCTACATCTCTTCTCTCAGAAATGTGGAATGTAGTGTTCAGCGTGATGGGCTTGCATGTCAAGATTCTATATCTGGCAGTTGCTGTCTGATGCTGGAGCACTGTGGCCAATATAAACAATAAATGTCGGAATTTGTAAAGCGCACAGCTACCTCCACCGGAGGTGTCCCGGCGCTGTCCGTATACCGCTTAGGAACCCTTCCTGGCTTTCCTGGGAAATGTCCACTCCTGGGCAACCCCCAGGTGCAGCCAGGCATCCCAGCGCTTTTGGGGCCGTTGTGGAGACTAAGCAAGCTATTGCCCAGAGTTGCAGCGTGGGACCCATGATCAGAACAGGCACTGAGGCGAGAATATCCAGTCAGGGGAATTAATGAGCCGGAGACCCGCCGAGGCGGGAATCGAACCCTGGTCCCTGGCCAGACACCCGCATCAAGGTCTGCCTGCTCTAACCATTGAGCCACACTTCTCCACCAGCAACTTTGTGTTCAACCTACTGATTTTTGTACTTCATTGTATTGCCACAAATTTGGTGACGATTTGTCCACAGTAGCGAATCCACGTGGGCTAACCAGCAAGAGAAAGGTTGCACTCACAGTTTGTCAAACATCTTCCATTATCTGCACAAGCCATTAACCCTAAGAGCAAACATCAGAATTTGCTCACCTGCGCTCATCATTTGCACCATTCCTGGGCCGTGTCATCTGTAGTCCTTACAGCGGGTGTCTGTGCATGCATGTTCATGCGGGGGCACATTTAGGACTTTATCTGCCATTTTCCATCTGGAATCGGATGAGGTTAACCAAACCTTGCAGGCCACAATCTTTAAAGTAACACGCTTTTGGAAGCAGAATGAGAATGCGCACACAAGTAAAGGGCTGATCTAACAAGTACAGACTGTGATACGCACATGTTGCAGTGCATCACAAGTAATTAAACGGGAGGAGCTAAGTGCACAAGTTAAGCGCATTTCAAAAAGGTACACACTGTGATACGCACACATTGTTTTGTTGGGGTGGAACAGTGCAAAACAGAATATTTACCTCATGGCATTTCATCCATTTTGATGGATTCTCCAGGAATTAGGGTATCCAGAGTGGGTTACAGTCTGTGACACGCACACATATGCTTGATGTAACAATCAGGTTTACAAAACAGACCTGTTGCAAGAATTTTATTTCACCCTATTTTACATGTTTTGTTTGGTCATTTATTGTCTTAAGTTATTTTAGCAGCGTGTAAATATACAAAATGTTAATGCACCATCACCTTTCTTAAAGATACCAGGTGATCCGCCCATTTCTTGGTGTAGGGCGTTCACAAAATATCTTGGAGCAATTGGTAGCAACAGATACTGTCCAGAAAGAAAGAGATTGTTGTGGGAGCACAATTTAAGGCTCTATATGAACATCTGCCACCTTATGAATTAATAAAGAAGATGATGTGGATGAATATCAATTAGCAGAGAGGAAATTAGAGAAACAGTTTGATGTTCAACCTAGCCTAATAGTGAACAGAAATAAATTTTTCAAGCGGGAACAAAGCCAAGATGAATCTATCTACATTTATGTCACAGCTTTACTAACATTTGCGGCAGAGTGTGAGTTTGAGAATTTCACGTCCCAACTTATTCATGACCGGATAGTCGTATGTTGCTGGGACAAAAAAGTAGAGGAGACATTGTTGACTTTAAAAGACCCTACATTGATGGAAACAATAGATATTTGCAAAAAGCACTGAGATGTCTTGCAAATCTTGTAAAGTGTTGGTACAAAAGGAGCAGTGTGGTGTGGGGTTGGTAAAAGAAAGTTCCAGCAGTGATCAAAAAGAAGAAAGCAAAAGATTTTTAGACAAAAAAGAGGGGAAAAGAAGATTTTTTTCCTGCAAAATAATTTTTATTTCAGGTGTGGGTATCCAAGGAATAGATCAAATGGTTTGTCCTTGTCCCACCAAGAATATAAAATGTAGAACCTGTGGTAAACTAGGGCACTCTGCAAAGGTCTGCTAGTCTGTCAAGAATAAGGAGTATGTTAATGCAGTCCACATCAGAGAGTATGGAGACATTTAAGAGGATGAACAAAGTGTGGATGGAGAACTGGTTTTGGTGGTATAGGGTGGATTGTTTAGTCACTATTGAAGATATCAGTGTTGATGGTAATGTTTTGAATTTATTCATAGATTCTTGTGCCAGAATACCAATAATCACTGATGATCTATTTCATAAGACATGGGGAGACAGAAAACTGTTTCCTCCTGACAGCAAAACCCAATGACCTACGATGGAAGGACAATTGAACTCAGTTTTCCTTTTTATGTCCTATGCAGTTTAAGGTGAAAGCCATTTATGGAAAGGTTAATTTGGCCAAGAAGGGTAAAATGTTCTTGGGTGTTAACATCAGGGCCTATTCAGAATGACATTAAAGCAGCACAGGAAAGTGCAGGTTTCTTTAGTCACTGATGGTGCATATACTGTTCAGTAAAACAGTGTCAAACATTTAGACAATTCTTGGACAAAAATGTAGAAATATGAATTTAGTGACAAACTAGGGGAGACTTTAGGTTTTAAACACATGAATAAGGCGCCAAGTGGGTTTACACCTTTAACACACAAACTAAGGAATGTACCATTTAGTGTTCGTGAGGAGTAAGCACAGATACTCAAGAAAATGTGTGAAGATGGTATCATTGAGCCTGTGCAGTCTTCTTTATGGCTATCTCCTTTGATGATAGCGAAAAAAAGAATGGGCAGCTAAGAGTATGGATTGATCTGAAGAGTCTGAACAAGGTGATATTGGTAGATTCTCATCCTTTCCCACGCCTCGATGACATCATAGCCACATTTGCGGGCACCAAGGTGTTCAGTAAAATTGATTGGCCGCCCGCATACCATCAAGTCGAGTTGGAGGGGTCCTTAAGGCATTTCACAGCATTTGTGTCACCAGTTGACACATTCTAGTTCAAGAAGATTGGTATCAGCCACCTCGATGTTTCAGAGGGTTTTGGAAAATGCCCTCTGGGGTATCAAAGGAGTAGTGACTTTCCAATATAATATTCTATTGGTGGGTGAAGATTCAGTCAGCCATGACAACCTAATGCACACTGTGTTAAAAAGGTTACAGAAGTTTGGAATAGTGACTAATGTGAACAAATGTGAATTTGCTAAACAAGGCATAGAATATTTGGAACATGTTATATCTGAAGTAGGTTTTTGAACCTAGACCGGGTTTTGTGGATGAGATCACAAAGGCACCTAAGCCCAATAGCAAGTAACAGGTAGCATCTTTACTTGGCATTTGTGAATAAGGAATTTTTCAGCCCAGTTTGCAAACTTGTGCGAACTTCTAAAAAAGAATAAAGTATTTGTTTGGAGTGATGCTTGTCAGGACGAGTTTGTGTCACTTACAATTAAATTGTAAGTGCAGGAGTGTTGGTGGCATTTGATTCAACAAAATTGTGTATTGTTACGGTAGATGTGAGTAACAAGGGGTAGGAGCCACACTGGCCCAAAAGAATAGAACTGGAATTGAGGGGACCTAGCTGAGGAGCAAGCTGGCACCCGAGGAAGACGCTGGCTTACCCCGCTCCCCTGATCCGAATTTCCATTATTTAAAGGAGCCCCGTTCGGAAGTATGAGGTCCTCTCTCTGTCTCGGCAAATGTTTTCCTCAGGGTGTGGTTATAGTGAGCCTGCATGGCGGACGAGGCTGGCTGCTTCAGGCTTTGGCAGCCATGATAGTGAGGGTGATTTCCAGGCTCTTCAGGTCTCCCCTCTGGGTCTCTCTTCTTTGGTCTGCTGCACCACGGGTACTCAGAATGCCCAGCGGCTCGGCAAAGAGAATGGTGTCAGCCAACGTGCCAGCTGCCTCTGTGGCTCCTGCCCCCTCTACCCTTCACCATGATACCAGTAAAGAGGTGAGGTGGATGGAGGAGAGCTTAAGGAAGCTCTGTCAGGGGCAATCTGAAGAGTAATGGAACAGATGGCAGATTGAAGGGAGGCAAACGACCCGGGAAGGTAGGCTTACCCAAGGACTCCACAGTGACCCAACCACTAATCCCCTGTTTATTTATATAAATTGGCAGTAAGGCCCCTCTATTGGATAATGGAGAGCTGGGTCCCAATTCTGGATCTTGTATTGAGGCAGGGGCTCCGGTTGACTGCCCGATAAGTTGGGCTAAATCTTTATTGGCCTCCCATGCTGTCCTGAGTAATACTGATGCATCTAATAGGAATGCAATACCATCCTCAGTAAACCGACCTCAAATTAAAGAAGCCAGTATAAGTCTCAATCCTGGGAAGGATGCATAGAGTGAGGGCATGGGCCAGATGTCTGATGGTGCTCCGATCGCAGTCAAAGCAGGCAACACAGATGTGGCTATGGGGGACACAGATCACTTACCAGAAAATCGGATGCAGGCTAACGAGATAAATTCAAGGATAGAGTCTCAGCCGGGGGTTCTAAGTCTGACTCCTTTTAACAGGGAGGAATGGGCAGCCAGAGCTATTGGGACTAATCCTTGAGTACTGGCGATAGCAGCACAGAACTGGAACAGTGATGAGAATAAGACGGTCAAGTCTCCTGATGTAGGAGAGAAATTCTTCTCCCTTACTGATGTCTCAGACCTCTCAAACCTTTGTAATACCTCATTATCTTCAATTGATGAGCCAGTCTCCTACTCTTTCTCCAGCAGTGCTCCCAATAAATCAGCATGTCTAACGCAGCGCAAAATGTCAGGGAGGGGTGAAAGAAAAAAGGAAAAAAGAAGGGGAAGCCTGGGGGAGGATACTGACAGGAGTAGGGTGGGCTTCCATGGAGAACCTACGATGGGATCAATCCGAAACCCATTTAGTGTACTCAGCCGAGGAGCCTGGGGAGATCCCAAAGGGTAACAGCTGACCTTCAGGGGTATGTCTTTGGGCTTACCTACATTAGAAGCCTCATTGGCCGTAATCCTCCAATCCATAAAGCAACTGAAGGAAGGCACATGGAGCTCAAGCTAGCCACAAAAAATTACATGGAACAATAAAGAAAATAACTATGGTTGAGGGATGGACAGAGTGCTTAGAAACAAAGGGGCAGATGTATCATGCTATTTTTTTGTCGCAAATGCTGAGATTATCTAACAATAAGCGTTTGCGACAAAAAAATAGTAAAATGGTATGTATGAAGAAAAATGCCTCGCAATATTAAGGAATCACAAATTTTGCGATTCCTTAATATTGCGTAAGCATTTAAGAAATCCCAAATTGCGATTTCTTAAATGCAATGCATCAAACATTTAAGAATTGCGAATTTAGGCTAAGAAATCGCTAATTACCACCAACTTGTAGTTGGTGGTAATTTGTGATGTCTTTTACAAAAGCACTTTATGCAATTTGTAAAAGTGGCATGTGACGCTCCTACATGCCCTTAGGGCATGTATGTGCGCCATATGCGCACACATGTCATTTTCAGGGGTGCTATTTACAACAAGGGGTGGTGATGGACAGAGTCTCTGAATTAAGCAGAATACTCTCACCCAGTCAAGAGATCAGGGCTAGATCCAACACCGTTTTTTAGCTCATTGCACCATCCCAGTTTCAGAACCTGGCTGTATGCAAATTAGTCTGTCCCTGGCCCAGTGCATCATGGGAACAGGGCAGACCAGACTACAAAAGCCAATTCTTACACTGGGAAGGAAACAAGCTTCCGGGGACCGGTTTCTGGCATTACAGCCGTCTTCGGCCCGGCTTGCTTGAATCCTGATGGTGCAATGAGCAAGGGACTCACATCTGAGTATACCCTTCCACGCTTAGGGTGGACAAAAATATTTACAACAAGGGGTGGTGATGGACAGAGTCTCTGAATTAAGCAGAATACTCTCACCCAGTCAAGAGATCAGGGCTAGATCCAACACCGTTTTTTAGCTCATTGCACCATCCCAGTTTCAGAACCTGGCTGTATGCAAATTAGTCTGTCCCTGGCCCAGTGCATCATGGGAACAGGGCAGACCAGACTACAAAAGCCAATTCTTACACTGGGAAGGAAACAAGCTTCCGGGGACCGGTTTCTGGCATTACAGCCGTCTTCGGCCCGGCTTGCTTGAATCCTGATGGTGCAATGAGCAAGGGACTCACATCTGAGTATACCCTTCCACGCTTAGGGTGGACAAAAATATTTACAACAAGGGGTGGTGATGGACAGAGTCTCTGAATTAAGCAGAATACTCTCACCCAGTCAAGAGATCAGGGCTAGATCCAACACCGTTTTTTAGCTCATTGCACCATCCCAGTTTCAGAACCTGGCTGTATGCAAATTAGTCTGTCCCTGGCCCAGTGCATCATGGGAACAGGGCAGACCAGACTACAAAAGCCAATTCTTACACTGGGAAGGAAACAAGCTTCCGGGGACCGGTTTCTGGCATTACAGCCATCTTCGGCCCGGCTTGCTTGAATCCTGATGGTGCAATGAGCAAGGGACTCACATCTGAGTATACCCTTCCACGCTTAGGGTGGACAAAAATATTTACAACAAGGGGTGGTGATGGACAGAGTCTCTGAATTAAGCAGAATACTCTCACCCAGTCAAGAGATCAGGGCTAGATCCAACACGGTTTTTTAGCTCATTGCACCATCCCAGTTTCAGAACCTGGCTGTATGCAAATTAGTCTGTCCCTGGCCCAGTGCATCATGGGAACAGGGCAGACCAGACTATAAATGCCAATTCTTACACTGGGAAGGAAACAAGCTTCCGGGGACCGGTTTCTGGCATTACAGCCGTCTTCGGCCCGGCTTGCTTGAATCCTGATGGTGCAATGAGCAAGGGACTCACATCTGAGTATACCCTTCCACGCTTAGGGTGGACAAAAATATTTACAACAAGGGGTGGTGATGGACAGAGTCTCTGAATTAAGCAGAATACTCTCACCCAGTCAAGAGATCAGGGCTAGATCCAACACCGTTTTTTAGCTCATTGCACCATCCCAGTTTCAGAACCTGGCTGTATGCAAATTAGTCTGTCCCTTGCTCATTGCACCATCAGGATTCAAGCAAGCCGGGCCGAAGACGGCTGTAATGCCAGAAACCGGTCCCCGGAAGCTTGTTTCCTTCCCAGTGTAAGAATTGGCTTTTGTAGTTTGGTTTGCCCTGTTCCCATCATGCACTGGGACAGGAACAGACTAATTTGCATACAGCCAGGTTCTGAAACTGGGATGGTGCAATGAGCTAAAACACGGTGTTGGATCTAGCCCTGATCTCTTGACTGGGTGAGAGTATTCTGCTTAATTCAGAGACTCTGTCCCTCACCACCCCTTGTTGTAAATAATTTTGTCCACCCTAAGCGTGGAAGGGTATACTCAGACATGAGTCCCTTGCTCATTGCACCATCAGGATTCAAGCAAGCCGGGCCGAAGACGGCTGTAATGCCAGAAACCGGTCCCCGGAAGCTTGTTTCCTTCCCAGTGTAAGAATTGGCTTTTGTAGTTTGGTTTGCCCTGTTCCCATCATGCACTGGGACAGGAACAGACTAATTTGCATACAGCCAGGTTCTGAAACTGGGATGGTGCAATGAGCTAAAAAACGGTGTTGGATCTAGCCCTGATCTCTTGACTGGGTGAGAGTATTCTGCTTAATTCAGAGACTCTGTCCCTCACCACCCCTTGTTGTAAATAATTTTCAGGGGTGCAGCAGGGTGTTCTTGAGACACCCCTGCACCCTTGAAATTATTCTCAATTTGCGATTAGCAAATTGCAAATCGCAAATTGAGAATAATTTCACATTCATTCCTATGGGCCTCCTGGCCCATAGAAATGAATGGGAAATTATTCCTTAATTGCGATTAGCAATTTGCTAATCGCAATTTAGGAGTTTTAAAAGAATTGCTAAAAAATAGCGAATTTCTACATACATATCATTTTGCGATTTCTAAATAGCGATTCCTTAAAAATCGCTATTTAGAAATCGCAAAAGGGTATGTTGATACATCTGGCCCCAAAGTCAATGCCCTTAAAATTCAGAAATCCTCTCAGGATACAGCTATGGCTGACGTCTTCTGAAAACTGAAAGATCAAGAAAACAGACAGCAAGGGACTACCTGAGATGTTTGGGGATTCCTGAGGGGCGGAGGAACTTGGTGCAAGAGCCTATGTAGTTAAGCCACTGAGAGGAGCCTTTCCCAAAAAAGCCAATTGGAACTGGGACGTAGAAATCCAATGTGCACAAAGATTTCTGCTGATGTTGAAGAAATCTCGTCCTAACGAACTGGAAAGACCCAGTGCCATGCTGGTCTACTTCGGAAACTTTTGCTTCATCAAGAAACATATGATCTAGTTTGGCCCCATAGAAGTTTGAGGGTGCCACATTTCTTGTTAGGGCTGATTTTGCACATGCCGAGGTAGAGCGGCAATGGCGGTTACAACAACTTTTTAACCCTTTTTAGAAAATTGGGGCCGATGAATACCTCCGAAATCCTGCCTAGGTAAAACTGGTATATAAGGGTTGTGCACACAGTTTCACCTCTGAAATTTTGGCCCAGGAATACTTAAAAGAGATTAGCTTGGGACTGGGTGCTGCTGTGGATAAAAACATTAAGGGGTCCATTATGATGTCGGTCGGATTGCCACCGCCCAACTAGTGGTGGCGATCCGCCCAACATCTATCCCAGCACGCCCTCAAATTACCCCCTGCCATATTACAATGGCGGGGTCGCAGCGGCGGACAGAAAGACTGTTCGCTGCATCTCCGCCGTAGTATCTCGGGCCTAATATGGTGGTGGTGTCCGGAAGACACCGCCATGCATATCAGGATGCCTGGCGGAGAGGGCCTTCCCATGGCAGCAATGCCGCCACGGAAAGGCATGCATTCTTTTGTATTGGGGGCCCGTTACGGGCCCCCGGGGTGTTGGGGGGGTGAGGGGTGCACTTAGGGGTTACCCATGGTACCCTCTATATTTGCATGCACAAGGTGGCCCGAACACAGCGTTGTGCCAGTCACGTTGTGCATGCAAATGCAAAACTTGCCTTTTTTACATTGCAGCAGGTGCTGCTTACAGCAATGTAAAGAATGAGGGATGCGACCGCCATGGTGGCGGTCACATCCTGATTGGCATGGCGGGACCGCTGCACCTATGGCTGGCGGTCCCTTTTGCTGTTGCGGTGTCCGCCTGCCATCGTAATGATGCCCTTAGATTCCTCGAAGGGCAAGCCCGGATTAAAGCCTTGGTCTAGCTGGCCTAGCTGGTATAGATGGCTAAGTGGGCCGTTTGTACCTCAGGACTGAAGTTTTGGGAATGAGCTAGTTTCTGCTGACAATATGGGGCTCCTTCCTCTTTTTGGTCAAATATATTGTTTTTCTTTTTACTTCACAGGGTTCGGATAGGGGAGTGGCGATAGATGGCGCGTTCGTTCTCTTGCCGGCGAATGTAAAGGCACATCGTAATTCCAGCTTCATAATAAAGGATGTTTTCTGCCTTCTTTCTACGTTATCTAGAGATTATCCATTTACCTGACAGGTCATTTTCTCATGCATTTTTCTAAAGTTCAATGTTGTTGTAATGGTTGTAAAAGAAGGGAGATGTTGTGGTGATGTGCTTGTCACTGCATTCTACCTTCTAGATCACTTCTCCTAGGAATGTGGACTGTAGTGTTCAGCGTTAAGGACTTTCAGGTCAAAATTCTGTATCTGGCATCTGCTGCCTGATGCTGTAGGACTGTGGCCAATAAGCCTACAGCTTTGTGTCCAACCTACTGCATTGTGTATTACGACACCAGCTGTGCTCTCTTTGCCTCACTTTTGCAGTAGGCCCAGGAGATGGATGGAGCCAGTGGCGTAACGTTTGCCCTTGCAGACCCCGTTATGCGGGGGAGTGATCTGTGCTCCAGGGGGACTCCTCCAGCAATGTGTACAGGCTGCAGGCCCCTGGACTGAGATCTCCTGACTGGATTCGGAGCATGAGGGCCTAGTACTAGTGCTTTGCAGGGGGCCCCCTCAATGTTTCATTACGCCACTGGCATCACAGGATTATGGTTAATATATATGGTCCAATGCAGTGAATTATATCATTATATAACGCACCACAGAAAAACACAATCTTGCACACAGGAGCATGTTTGGGGGTAAGGGAGGGAGTGGTCTCCTGTATAATGCAGGCACTTGAAGTGCGGTCTGCAAGTTCACCATTTCAAATATACACTCAAGGATGTCACAGATTAGGACATCTGCTATGCTAATTCTCTGTTTAGGTTATGCTCTTGACTGCATAAAGAATTTAAGGAGACACAAATAGAGCAGGCACTGTCACTTGTGTTCAAAATCTACACATTAGTGTATATTATCATACACCAGGCATTCGTCTGTCATTTTGACTTAACATAATTTCAGGTGTGTGTGTGCTGTTGGTGGGGTCATGCATATTTTTTTATCATCCAAATGTTTAGGTTATATAATTCATTGACAGTGAATACAATTCTAAGGCAGGCTTAAAGAAAAGATAACTGCTGAAAAACAGTACGGTTAGAAAGAAGTTAGTTAAAGAATATTAAGTATTGGACATTAAGTATTCTATATCAGTACGCTTCTAAGGATCCAAGGTGTAGGGCAGAAATGTTGAGTAGAGTAAGTGTTTTGTTTCTTGACTCTGATAGACTATCCTTTCATACAATGCAAACACTGCCATCCTATTGTCTAAAGAAATTACGGCCAGATTTACTATTCTTACATGCAGCGCCACGTCGCGAGTGTGCCTGCATGCTGGTCAGGTTTGGTTTTTTTGGGGGTTTTTTCTTTCGCTTTTTTTCCCCTTTTTTTCATGTTTTTCTTTTTTGTTTTTTTTTCTCTTTTTTTTGTCCTCATTTGCCTGACCCTCATTCCAGAGAAACGCCAACCACCTACATGTCTTAGCCAGAGAGAAAGGTCTTGATCCTCTCCTACTCCCAGACACCAGTATCAGATTGGCGGGACACGAATACAAGGAATACTTGGGGGGGGAGATGGAATACCAGCCCCCACTACTCACTCAAGGCATTTTTTTCCACCTGACGGACCAGTTACGTTTTCGATTGGGGCCACCAGTGGTCCGTGGAGTATACTGGGCATAATCATCAGACCCGGGAGAAAAAAAAAGTAAAAATTCCAGGATAAAACCCGTAGTGAAGGTCTATCAGTGTCCTACCCCCTCCCCACCATCCGCCCGAAACAACATAAAAACTACAAAATGGAGAGAAAAAAAGAAAACAAAGAGTTTGGGACTCAGTAGCAGCTACAAATTCAAGTGCAGTTGGAAAAAGAATTTTTCCACACCCATTTGTGAAGAAAAACTAAATATCCCCCCCTTTTTTATTTTTAATTTTAAAATATATTCTTTTTTTTCCCTTTTACTACACTGTGCGCATTAAACCCCCAGAATACTCAGAGTCTAATTCTCTATGTGCTCCTTCCCAGACCACAACATTGCTAAGGGAGAAAAGAAGAGGGAAGCTTGGAAAGGCATACTATCTTCCCCCCTGCAAATGTTCGCTAATAGATACTATTAGGTCGTCGGCCTCGAGAGGGGATCGAATGTTATACATTTTGTTGTTAAACGTCACCCTCAGAAATGCAGGAAACCGTATCTGCACTGTGGCCCCTACAGCTGTAAACTTTTCCATTTTCTGGCCAAGCTCCCACTGTCGATCTAGAGTGGCTTTCGATAAATCAGACCGCACTTCAAAAGAGAAGTCAGGGGCCTTTAGTGACTTGGCCTTCAATGCGAGGTTCAGAATTTTTTCTTTTAAGGAGTAAGTGAGGAAATTAATCAGGATCTTTCATGGTTTTATTCTCCCTGGGTTGAGGCGGAAGGGATCTCTATGTATCCTCTGGATGTCCCTTTCTAAAACTTCCGTGGTTTCTTCCAAATTTAGGGCATTTTTTATTAATGAAACCACAAAAGTCTTAATATCTCCACCTTCTTTTCCCTCAGGAATTTTTAAAAGTCGCAAGTTATTTCTTCGTGAATAATATTCCAGCGACTCAACCCTTTCCTTCATAGCATCCCCCTCTCTCCGAAGGCATTGAATCTTGGTCTCAGCTGACTCCAGACTTGCTTTTAACTCCCCTACTGAGCCTTCTAATGCCTCTGTTCTATCATAGAGGCCATCTACCTTCTTCTCAAGCATTTCACATGCCGCCCTGATTTCATTTTGGTTAGACTTTGAAACCGCAAAACCACTCCTTATCTCTTCCCTCATAGCAGTTAGAAGAGCCTCTATTGGGCCACCTGCCCCTCTCTCTCCCTCAATTGACTCCCCACTGGAGATGTTAGCCCCCCCAGAATCGCTGACATCCCCGGGATTAGCTGCTGGCCGCGGGGTCTCCAAATTCTCTACCGGGATGATGGAATCATTCTCCTGATAGGAGTTAGTCATATTTAAGGGTGGAAACAGAGACTCATCCATATTATGCTTAGGGATGCCACTAGCCGTCACACTGACTGGAAGAATGTCTAACACCTGAGGTAGAGATTTCAAATAAGAACGTAAGGAGGGCGTGATATGGGCTGCACTGCCTGGAGGGCACTTAATTTTGCTGTTGCCCCTCTTCTGAGAATTGCCACTTACTTTAGCACATTTATTTCCTCCCTTCCTTTTACCCTCCCGACTTGCTCCAGCTCTCTCTGCAACTTCCACGTGTGCCTCTAAAGAGTCACCCTCAGCCTCAGCCCCTACTTCACTCTCCTGTTCTGGGGAATGAATAATGTCCTCTGTAGAGATGTAGCTTCCGGTGCCCTTCCCCTGCCTTTTGGTTAAACCTCCCCGTTTTTTACCTGAGCGTTTTTTGGTGATACAAACTCAATGCCCTTCGTGACCTTAACCCGGGCTCCCGCCTTACTTTTACTTCTTGCTGCCGCTACTCCCTTCTCCTTATCTTTTTCCAACTCCTCGATGTCGATGTTTTCTTCGGACTCCGTGTGACGAAATATCGGGAAGACTGGCTGAGCCACTGCCCCCCCTCCTTTCTCCCCACGAGCAATCCCTCTAAGGAACCCACGAGCCGCCGCCCTGCGGCCGCGCCTTAGCTCCACGGCTGCCTGCTTCCACCTCAGGGGAGAGGAGGAGGGGAGGAGTCCAAAACCGGCTCCAAGGCACATCGGCGTATCCGTCTGGGTGAAAGCCCAAAATTCTCACTGCAGCAAAGCTCCGGGGCAGCATATTCCACCTCACCAATCCCGCACCATCCTCGGCACCTCTAAGCAGCCTGAAATTCCATACAACTCATAGCGGGGCTGGGGCGCGAGAGATCTGCCTAAGACACGCGTACCGCCCTAACCAGCGGCCGCCATGTTTTCCACCGATATGCTCCGCTGGTCAGGTTTGTTTTTGTAAATGAAGGAGTAACTTCCTACACAAAAACAGTCCTGAGAGGTATATTCCTCTTTGTATGTGTACTGCAAAATGCAGCACATATACAAGGAGGAAGTAATGAGGAGAAATAGAGGTATATCTCCTTGTTACGCCTCTCTTGGGTAAGTGAACCATTTGGCACAAACCCAGGTTTACTGACTTCAGTATATCTGAGTTTGCATCAAAATACATGGGCAGATGTATTGGAAAGCACATGCACCACCCATGGAACACCTAAATGAAACAGAGTAATGCAAGGCAGTGGAAGGTGTTTACGTTGTGTTACTCTGTGGCTGAAAAGTGATGAAACACCAAAGAAATTCTGATTTGAGTGGCTTTGCAAATGTCACTTCGGCATTAGCGTTGTCTTGACTTGCGCGACACAAGGACAACACAAGTGAATAGTACATTTGGCTCTACATATATTACTCATGGAGATATCATTTTGTTAAGTGTGGGGTCATGGAATTAAAGGCAATGGGGCAAACTCATGGGTCTATTTGTAGGCCTTGCCTACTAGACAGCAAAAGCTCTCTGTTGGCTAAAATAACTTTTGTTAGCTTACATTGGGTTTAGAGCCCGTCCATTCTTAATCATTGGTTGGCTTTAATGTTACTCTTATTGCTTGCTTTTTATTCATCAGCTTGTATGGGCTTTACTTCCTCTTCTATTGTTTTTCTTTGGATTCATTACTTGTGTCTTTCTACTGCTCACTTCTGAAGCACGTCTTTCTTTATTTCTTTTTGTTTAAGCACTACACAAAAGTACATATGTTTTTCATCTGTTTCCCTCATGTACATGCCATCCTCCCTTTACTGTGCTCTATGTTGCTCTCCCTTATCCATGTGCTTCTCCCTCACCCACCTTCTGTCTTGATTTTCCCCATGTTGGTTTCTCACTCTCTGTTTTCCCCAAAAGCTCTATGTGTCTCTCGGTAGCTTGAGTACTTTTCTTTCTCAACCCATGCTCCACATTCCTCTCTCTCGCCCGTGTTGCTTCATCCTGTCTCTCCATATTGCTTCTGCTACTGTACCATCTGTCTTGCTTCCACCCTTCCTGCCCTACGTGTTGCATCCCACAACCTGTGCCTCAAAAAAGAAAAATGTTTTTGCCCTACTTTTTAGGCCTCACCTAAGACAATGCATGCACTGCTGCTTGCAAAATCTTTTGTTTCAATACAGTGGCCTTTAGTTGGCTTCTTTGTCACTTTCATTTCCTTGCTTATTCTTGGTCATCTGCTGATGGCTTCCTTTCTCTTCATGTGTTTCTCTCTCCCCTGGAACATGGATGCATTACTCGTGATCTTCCCCTGGTAGCTTCTTCGGGCACTATTTTTTTCTTTTAAAGCACTCTATCAGCGTTTCCTTGTCATGTACTTCTCCCCCTCCCTCTGTATGTGTTGGCTTTGCCCCCTCCCTCCCATTGTCTATTTTGGTTTTGCTCCTTTTCTCCCCCCCTCACCGCTGTCTGTGTTGATTTTGCCCTAGCCTTCCCATTTTCCATGATGGTTCTGCCTCCAGCTGTCCTTTTTAGCTGTGCCTCTCTTTTCCCTCTCCCACTGTCTATGTTGGCTTTGACTCTTTGTCGCTCCTTTCCACTGTTCGTGTTGCCTTGCACACACCCTCCTCCCAGTCCGCTGTCAGTGTCATCTTGCCCGCACCCTCCCCCCTCATTCTTTCTATGTTGTTTTGGTCCACCCTACCTCCCGCTGTCTGTGTTGCCTTGCCCCACTCTCTCTCCCACTGTTCATGTTGCCTCGTAACCACCCTCCCTCTATTTGTGTTGCTTTGCTGCTGAACTGGTGTACAACATGGCAAAAAAAATTGATAAAACCAATGCATCCCATAGGCAAGACTTACTGACTTTGCCGATCCTTGTTTTATTTTTTATTGACAGATCCAACTTGAATTGATAAAAAAAAACATCTAATTTTATAGGCGTGCACATGAGTACTGCGTGTGACTACAAAATGAGGCAAGCTAATGCATCATAGCAACTTTTTGATTGCTTACTCTTTAGCAGTGCTGCATAGCATTGGGGATGCTGTACACCAGCATCACTAAAACCCACCGGCAAATCCATTAGTTCCCAAGAGTGAGACCTATTCATTTTGCCAATGCCTTTTCTTACAGTGAAAGAGCAACAACTAAGAATGTTTTAGGACAATTGGCTTCTGTAAGAAATAGGAGTATTAGTTGAAGAGGATGAGCACCCACTTTAAATTTTATTCACCGTTCTTGTCAGGGTGAACCACTGAGATCACAAAGTAAACCTGTGCTTAACCCTCTGGTAGCTTGGCCCAATGCAGTAAGGCAATGTATTAAGTATACAGGCAGCACTAAAACAGAAATACATTAAAAAAATACAAGGAAAATCACACACCAATTCAGAAAAATAGAGAATATTTAAATACATGAAATGACACTCAAACCCCAAAATTCAATAAGTAGAACCAGAGATATGTGCTGTTAAAATGTACCTTCTGACTTAGACACTTTAATGAGGAAAAATCAGTTTCTGATGAGTCATCAGCGGGGCAAGATGCAAGCTGGATCCATGGAATGCCTTCATGATTGCAGGGAGATGCTACGCTATATCTAGGCATCCAACGGCGGCTGCTCGGTGTTAGGCCCTGTGAAGCTGTCAATGAAGGTCAACGACAAGGTGCTGCTCAGCATTGAGTCCAGTGAAACCATCACTTGGGTGCTGCTCAGCGTTGAATCCGGTGAAGCTGTCGACAAAGGTTGTTGACGTTGATGCTCAGCTTCAAATCTATAGTAGCTTGTAGTTTGGCAGGGACAAGAGGATTACATTTTAACACCAGTCAACGGTAAAGGACCTGGGCAGCACCATTTGGACGATAGGACTCACTCCAGCAGAGGCCAGTAGCAGGTTTGAGGACAGGGCCAACTGGAACTGGTCAGCTAAGCAGATTCAGAGAGAAAGGCCTTTGGAAGCTTGCTGTGTCCCTGTAGCTCAAACAGGACGTCAATCAACCAACCCTAGGAGTTACTTCTGGGGTTCTGGGTTCAAGGGAATCAGTCTTCCTTCAGGCTCTTCAGATATCAGGGCTGTCCTTCTTCTGATTCTTTACAGGTCCAAAAGTGTTTAAAGGAGAGGTTTTCGGGGTCCATGTTTATTCCCAGTGCCAGCCTGCGACCCAGTCAATACTTTGCCCATCCTCTAAACCAGGTCAGTTGCTCTCCTTGCACTTGGTTTGGAACCAATCAGACTAAAGAGAAAAAGGGAGGCACGCCTAGTTGTTAGCTTCATCTCCCAGTGACAGGGTGGGAATCCATTAAAGCTCGAAAAGGGGATAGACAAAAGGAGGAGACCCCCACCCAACATGCATAGAACTTTGTCCACTGTTTGGGAGCAATATATCTCACCACAGGGGACCAATGATGGGTACATTGACAGCTGGACACTTTTGGTTATAGGCACGAAACCTACAACTTTTTAAAAGTGTCAGTCCCAAAAAGAGCAATATGAACTCTGGGTTGACCATTATGTTGGATTTTAAGTTACTATTAAAATGAGCCCTTGAAATATTTTTCTAACTATTCCAAAACTCAATTTAGCACTTATGTAGTAGTGTAAACCAATGTTAGCCTTTTTGAGAGCCAGCCTTGCTACTGTGAAAATGACTTTGGAGGTTTTCTGTTGCCACGTGGATATCCTCCTACTTGGGTAACAGATCCCAGGACAGCTGTCTCCCACCATTTTCTTCTCTGGTTCCGGCCACTAACATTGGTGTTTCTCAGGGTTCCATTCTTAGCGCTACCCTCTTCAATATTTATCTTTCCCCCTGGCATTTATGGTAGAAGAAGAGGGCGCAAAAATTGCCTCTTATGCTGATGACACTCAGCTTATTTTCTCTTGTGATAAATGCTTTAACTTTGACGGACCAAAGATCAAGTCCTGCCTCAAGAAGGTCTTCAACTGGCTCAAGATCAATCAGCTTAAGTGTAATCCGGATAAGACAGAAGTTATTTCCTTTGGAAATCCGGAAACACCCGATTGGAGCTCTTGGTGGCCCAAGGATCTGCCGCCCTGCCCACAGAAAAAGAGAAAGTTAAAAATGTAGGAATAGTTTTAGACAAATCACTCTCGATACGCTCTCAGATTCAAAATCTCACCAACTCATGCTTCGGTACACTTCAAATGCTAAAAAGAATTCTGCCACCACTACCACTGGAGAGCAGAAGGATTGTGGTACAGGCTCTAGTGACATCAAAACTTGACTATGTCAACTGCCTGTGCCTCGGACTCCTCAAATCCTTGACCCAGCGTTTGCAAGTGATTCCAAATGCCACAGTCAGAGCCATCCTAAGATCTAAACCTAGATCTAGTATGACTCTGATTTTTAAATCTTTACAGTGGCTCCGCATCAAAGAGCAAATAAACTTCAAAGCTTTGACCATCTTTTTTAAAGCGTTCCACAAGGGTGCAGACGGGAATTTAATCAAATGAGGGAACAATTACTTCACATCTAGACCCTTAAGTTCTTCCAATGCCAACCTGGCCATTGTGCCCAAAATGCGCCGTGTCCGCACTGGAGGTAGATCCTTTGGCTTTCTGGACGCACAACTGTGGAATAGTCTTCCAACAGTCTTTCAGGCTTAACACAGACCTTTTTTCATTTAGAAAGAATCTCAACACATAGCTCTTTAATTAATAAGTGTCTTCTTCCATTCTTATCCCTCTACTGTTCATAAGCCAGGACACTCTAGTTTGAGTAGCTGTGCGCTCTATCAAATACTGTTTTTCATTTAATTTCACAAAAAAGTAAGGAAATGTATATTTAATGTTTTACATGTAAAACATTAAATATACATGTCCTACTTTTAAATACCATGCACCCTGCCTTGCCCCTAAGGAAGGCCTTCCTGAGGGGTGACTTCTAAGGATTAAAAAGGAAGATTTAGTTCTGGAAAAAGGTTTATTTTCTCAGATCAAAATCTCAATTTACAACTGCACATCCAGGCTACAGTGAGCATTTATTTGCAGGTCCTATGTACAAGTGGTACCATATACTGGGGACGCAAAAGCAAATTAAATGTGCCAATCAGGTGTATACAAATTTTAACATGTTTGAAAGGGAGGGCAGAAGCACTTTAACTTTGGTTAACAAAAACAGGTTCAGCAACAGAAGGCAAAAAATTTGGTGCAGTACCATGCAAAAGAAGATCACTTCCAACCGCTCCTAAAATAAGTATTGAATGGCCCTGTAGTAGATACATAGGAATAGTACCAGTAAATATGTTGTTTTTAAGTCATCTAAAAACACACCAAAGATTAAAGATATGGCCATGTACATCTTTGAATAACTGGTCTAGAGGTTTGTGATAATCAAAGTTTGAGGCAGCCTCTTAATAGATAAAGGTGGCACAGAAATCAAAGAGTTAATGTTCCATACCCATTTTCCACAATATATTAACTCAGCCTCTCCCTTTGGGAACTTGTTCTTGCAGGGCAAAATAATTTGCTTAGTGGATGTATCGTGCATCGCCCCAGCTAGGATCAGTAAGTTCAGGTAATCAAAAGGTGCAGCAGCTCCAGCGCCTGCCTGGCGGGATTTTTACATTTGGCATGTGGTCCTCCACTAGCATCTACATGAGGCTCAAGATCTCTACTGTGATACATGCATATATGTGTATCCACCCAAATAATGTTAAGATTGTAAAATAAAATTTTAATATAAAGTCTTATTAAAGTGAATATCAATACAAAAATGAGAGTCATCATGTATATTTTTATTGAGACATGGTTTAATATCCAGACAAAGAAAAACTCCTTTACCCCTGAACTAACTGAAGAAGTTTCAATATCCTTGGACCAGGCTAGTAAATGCTCACCTTGAAACAACATATTTGTATAGGATTGGGCACTGCTGGAGGCCAAATCAGGATTTACTGTCTTCTGTACAATTTGTCAGACTCTCCTAGTCCTTTCTTCTGCCGGTTGCACTGTGTAGTTGAATGCCCTTAATTCTGAGCAATTGGTTTACAGGCGATTCCAATAAAGACACAGACCCATTGTCTCAGTTTAATGGGTGTACTCATGATAGCTGCTTGAGGAGCCTTAAAACACTCTAGTCTGGAGAGGACATTCCAAGTGTCCAAAACAAGGTACCAGGTGCGTTGATCCTCTTTGGGTCTTTGAATATATCAGCAGAGAGTTCCTTATCTATGAAGATCCGGCACTGCATCTGCATTGCCCAGGCATTCAATCATTTGTTCATTTTGAGCAGAAGGTTGTGGTTTGTGTGTAATTTAAAGCAAGTCATTTTGAGGATACTTCCCACAAACTGTAATCTAAAATGGGTTCCTATAAGTTTTTCTATCCTGATAAAGTTTGTCCTGATAACATATAAAGCTTTGCAAAGGAAATTGCTTATAAATGTGGGTGCTTGCTGCTTTCTCCCACCCATAATCCATAGTGTACTAAAATTAAACACAAGTCTAAGCTCCTGAGTCAGAGTTTGGAGGGTGGATTACTCCATCACAAACATAGAAGACATCAGGTCCATCTTTTTACATGTACTTTATAACAATCCCACAACACTTGTTATACAGCGGATGAAATATCCACCAAAATTGTGATGGTGTTACCAACCTGCCAAACTCGAAATCAGGCTTAAAGTCTAACTCACTTTTCTGTTAGCCTATACTTGTGATGGAGCAGGGTTTCACACGTAAAGCGCCTTGCTTGGACTCAGCCTTCTTGAAATAAACAAATACACTAATAAACAAGTTTCGTATTATTAACAATGCAAAACACGACATTTCTAGTATCTAGGGGAAGCTTTTCAATGTGCTTTTACTAACAGTAACTTGAGTGATCTAATATGGCCGCCGCAACGCGGGAACTTTTCTGCGCATGTGTGTGTCACACTCACGTGACATGACGTACTTACTGCTTGGTGGGAAATTCTTGCTTCTGCGCACTAGAACTAAAGATGGCTGCTCTGTGTTTTCACATGCTAACGCTTGCGTTATTGCTTTTACTAAGTAGTTCGTTCTGCTTAATTCCTAACGCTGTAGTTAAAATAAAGTAATGGGAATAGAGTAGAGATAAGTGGTATACAGTGCATTCATTTATTTCTTGTTCTAAAACTGTTTCTTTTCTACTTTTACATGTATCGTATTTTGGGCCTAAAATGTACTTCTGAACTCCATCTTTGGAGGAACTGCGCCTGTGCAGAGAAGCTCAAATTCCTGAAGCACTGACATTGAAACCCGGCCAAGTTTTGACTTGCTAGAAGATGCGCCTGGGAAGCTGACCTCTCAACCCCACAAGAGGAAGCTGGATTGTACAAACTTATAATATAATGTTATTGATATTGATACATTAACTGCCGGGTGGAATAAAAGTGCATGGGAAAATAAAATATTGGGCGGAAACATAAATCTGAATATTGAAGAGCATGACCTCATAACTGGTATGGTGTGATGACCTCTCTTTGTCTTTTGACTAATCAAATTGAGGGAATTCACACATTTGCAACATTGGGGGTGGTACACTGCCCTGGAAAATGGTATATCTAAGGTAGGCTTAGCTAGTTAGATTGTCCGACTTGTCCGAATAGCTGACCTGTCACTGACCCAACGTTCTCAATAGGCGATTGAGAACAGAGGTGCTGGCGGAGCACTCTGTCAGAAGATTCGATAACCCAATCGGGGTTCTGGGGAGAAGATTCGTTAACCCAATCGGGGTCCGACTGTTAGCTGCAGTGACGGGTTTGACGCAAGCGTTGCACTTTAGCTGTGGGTGCTGGACTTGACCTGCGGTGGTCCTGTCCTGATTCAATTTGGTCCGTACTTATCCTGATTCTGGTCTGCACCTGTTCTATCCTGTTGGCACCTGCACTATGGGGGTCCTATCCTTTATCCCAGCCCGTGGCCAGGGTTGGTCTTCACACCATTCTAGGTAAATATAAAAGTCGTAAGGGTATGTCATTGAGCTGTTTCCCTTTTCTTACCCTTCCTATATTTCAATACTGAAAGAACGTTTCATGATACTCTCACATTATCTTGATTTGATATTATTCTTGATTGATCAAGCCTTGACTAAGTTAGTATTGGCATTGACATTTAAACATTATTTAGATGAAGCGTTTACATTTTTCCAGAGTCTGTGGTTATTTATGAGGGAAAATTATTACATACTGCCTATTATTCTAACTCCCTTTATCCCCTTAGGACTCTAGGTACCGGTGACAAGGATTGGTAAGACAAGGTATAGGTCTTAAAAGTAATTTTTACTGGTTTGAAGCGTAGGTTTACCTGTCCAAAGTGTGTATGTGTTTATGGGCCCAGGTGAGTATGGTAAAATTCTGGGCAGGTGAACCCACTCTCTATCACTTCATGCATCACCTTATTATGAAATTATTATGATCCCATCTTTTCTTTTTACCCACAAAATATTTTTGGGTAATGTAGCCTGCACGCTAATAGAGGCTTGATTAAATATGACCACAGTACAGGATAACCATATAGAAGTTTCTTGATGATGCCTCGTTACAAGGAGGCAAAGGTTTCCACTTAAGCAATACCAAAATATGGAGAATGTATTTCTAGTTGTTGGTATTAATCATACAGAACTTCTTTCGTTACAGTCAAACAATCAAATAGAATGCCTGATGTACGTAAAAAGACATCACATTACAGTAACATTTAATGAGATCCATGTTAGTTTTCTCTTTTGGTTCCTTGGAGTTGTTGCTTATTTCAAGTTTCGAACTATGTACTTGTCAAAAGGTCAACACGCGTTTTGCACCTCACTGAATATGCCAGGAGCTCTGTTCAACACTGATGGCTTTCGACTTCTTTTTTGGTCAATTCGAGCAGGTTGCCCTCTGGAATGAGCTGTTTGGTCACAAATAATTCTTGAGAAGACTTGGTCGTTTTGTCATCAAAGCCTGCTGTTAATGATGATGTGTGCGTCTATATCTGCCATAAACTCGTTTGAGCATCTGCTATATATAAATTTGTCCTTCAGTATTGCAGCAAATTTTACTGTTAAAATAAGTTGATGTAGCTTCATAGTTCCACCTCTACTGTGGACCCTTGGATGTAGCTATATGCAAATATAACAGCACAAAAATGGTCCTGTTCCTTTCAAAGACAGCAATCCACGGAAAAGGTGAGTATGGTACAATTCTGGGCAGGTAAACCCGCGCTCTATCAGTATTTTTGGTAGCAGGGGATGGCTAGGGTTTAGTTAAGATAGGCAATTAGTCGTGTATTGATTATTTTTGAAATTGCATTGATTTTTATGTATTAACCAAAACCCGTTTGTATTGTTCTATGTTTGTTTTGGAATCCCGGGGGCAGAATAGCGGGTGGTAAATGGAAGTCACTTTGTATTGAGGTCACTTGCCTAAGGAAGTAAGTCCATGGTTAGGTAAAACTGGAAGCACTGATTAGGGAATTTTCCGTATAAATGTGTGAATAAATGATAGCAAAGGAGTTCGCTGGTGAAACTTTGGCCTTATATCACCTAGAAAGGGTAAGCCTGAGGGAGTAATATGTTCTCTAATGCTTGTATGAAGAGTAGGCAGAAGGGATCTACTCACAGTGTATGAAGAGTAAGTGGCAGTAAAAGAAATCGTCTTTCCTTAGAATTTAGTCACTTAGGCACAGTGGCGAATGTTTTTATGTTATAAATTAATAAATATTGCATTTAAAAGTGAAACGAAATAAGTTCTCGTATTACCTTGCAACGGAGGGAGTCAGTTGCGGAGCTGCGCTGACGTCACTCAGAGCCACACTGCTATTGGATGAGACAGCTGGTGTGTAGCTGAGGTAATTGTAAATAAGGGGTGAGTGCAGGAGCATGAGAACTTGTCTCACGAGAAAAGCCGCGCAATCATTGGTTAAAAATTATTTGAATTCAAATCATTGATTGGTTTTCGAAAATAAGAAACGCGCTGGCATTGGTGAAACATTTGGTAAACAATTGAGTGTAGCTGCATATTAAATTTATTGGCGTAAAGTATATGTGGCATTTAGATCCAACAGTTATAGATAATAGACCCGATAGGAGGTACTTAGATTTTGCGTACGAGCAATACATAAGGGGAATACCTCATATCATGTACGGAGGTGAGAGGAAAATTTCGCTATTTAAAAAGATTAAGAATTTCTTTAAAAAGGACAAAACGATTAAAACTAGAGAAGGGATTATTATTCCGCCACCAAATACGCCCACATCATACATGATGGTAGAAAGGGGCTATCACACCTGTGTGTGGTTAGAGAATTGGATAGAGTACACAAAGGATGATGGTGTTTTGGCATTTCCAGAACAAGGTACCTTTAATGGTAGAGTTTTGTACAATTTGAGATCACGCAGGAATGAATTAGATCCCAGACCTAGATTAACTCAGTACGAAGCATTAGAGGAATGGGAGACTGAGGCTTTCGAGCGAGATAGACCCAGAAGCGACTGAAATTGGAATACATTTTATCCCAGACTTCCAAAAGAGACAGAAGATAAACAAATGAAGGAATGGAGACAGTCTACGTTAGTAGAAGGGTTATATCCTGTAAGGACTTTAGAGGAAGCGTCAGGAAGCAAATGCACAGAGAAAACGAAAAATTTAATGATTAGTGGTGAGTCAGATGATGACTACTTGGAGGATTTGTTAATGAAAAGTCCGCCACCTTACCATGAGGAAGCAAATAGAGCTAACCCTAGCGCCCCGTTCTTAAACCCACATTTGGTTCCGCAAGTAGTGCATGAAACTTCGTTAGAAAAAGTGTTACAGGAAAGAGAACGAGAAGCCATAAATAAACAGAGAAGTGAATTAATTCAGAAAATTTCACAGTTAAATATAAGTCCTGAAGCCTTGACCATTCCGGTAATCATAGGTCCCGTTGTCTCATTATATGGGGAGAAACAGACCTGTCCTAGACCTCCTGTTTTAACTACACCTGTAGTGCATCCTAGAAAAGAACCCTTGATAATTGAAGATCAAGCAAGAGAATGCGAGTCAGTGATTTCCCTGATGGATTTACCTATAAGGGAACCGATGGGTGATTCTGTCAGGAAAAACACTCCTGGAACTTCTAGAGAGGTACAGATGGAAACATCCTTAGGTACAAGACGTGCTACTGTAGTATCCCCAGAAGAAATAGAGAGATGGTCCCGAGAAATAGAAAAACCAAAATCCCAGCCGAAGGTATTGGATATTTTTAAATTAAGAGTCGAATTAGAGGAACTGATGGCTGAAAATGTGGGTTTAGATAGGTTAAACACTCTCAATGAAGACAAATTGTTGTTTATATGTCAAAGTTTCACTTGAAATACTAAACATTTCATGAAAAGTTAATGAGTTTGGCTACTGAAATGGGAATTGATATTGGAAAATCTAACGTTTTACAGAAACCTTACCGGGTTGAATTTTCTGACAAAGATTTAGAAAACATGAATGTGCCAGGACGTATAGTGCAGATTAAGGAGTTACTATCATTGTTACAGAAGTGGGGTTTGCGTACGAGCAATACATAAGGGGAATACCTCATATCATGTACGGAGGTGAGAGGAAAATGTCGCTATTTAAAAAGATTAAGAATTTCTTTAAAAAGGACAAAACGATTAAAACTAGAGAAGGGATTATTATTCCGCCACCAAATACGCCCACATCATACATGATGGTAGAAAGGGGCTATCACACCTGTGTGTGGTTAGAGAATTGGATAGAGTACACAAAGGATGATGGTGTTTTGGCATTTCCAGAACAAGGTACCTTTAATGGTAGAGTTTTGTACAATTTGAGATCACGCAGGAATGAATTAGATCCCAGACCTAGATTAACTCAGTACGAAGCATTAGAGGAATGGGAGACTGAGGCTTTCGAGCGAGATAGACCCAGAAGCGACTGAAATTGGAATACATTTTATCCCAGACTTCCAAAAGAGACAGAAGATAAACAAATGAAGGAATGGAGACAGTCTATGTTAGTAGAAGGGTTATATCCTGTAAGGACTTTAGAGGAAGCGTCAGGAAGCAAATGCACAGAGAAAACGAAAATTTTTATGATTAGTGGTGAGTCAGATGATGACTACTTGGAGGATTTGTTAATGAAAAGTCCGCCACCTTACCATGAGGAAGCAAATAGAGCTAACCCTAGTGCCCCGTTCTTAAACCCACATTTGGTTCCGCAAGTAGTGCATGAAACTTCGTTAGAAAAAGTGTTACAGGAAAGAGAACGAGAAGCCATAAATAAACAGAGAAGTGAATTAATTCAGAAAATTTCACAGTTAAATATAAGTCCTGAAGCCTTGACCATTCCGGTAACCATAGGTCCCGTTGTCTCATTATATGGGGAGAAACAGACCTGTCCTAGACCTCCTGTTTTAACTACACCTGTAGTGCATCCTAGAAAAGAACCCTTGATAATTGAAGATCAAGCAAGTGAATGCGAGTCAGTGATTTCCCTGATGGATTTACCTATAAGGGAACCGATGGGTGATTCTGTCAGGAAAAACACTCCTGGAACTTCTAGAGAGGTACAGATGGAAACATCCTTAGGTACACGACGTGCTACTGTAGTATCCCCAGAAGAAATAGAGAGATGGTCCCGAGAAATAGAAAAACCAAAATCCCAGCCGAAGGTATTGGATATTTTTAAATTAAGAGTCGAATTATAGGAACTGATGGCTGGAAATGTGGGTTTAGATAGGTTAAACACTCTCAATGAAGACAAATTGTTGTTTATATGTTAAAGTTTCACTCGAAATACTAAACATTTCATCAAAAGTTAATGAGTTTGGCTTCTGAAATGGGAATTGATATTGGAAAATCTAACGTTTTACAGAAACCTTACCGGGCTGAATTTTCTGACAAAGATTTAGAAAACATGAATGTGCCAGGACGTAAAGTGCAGATTAAGGAGTTACTATCATTGTTACAGAAGTGGGGTGATTTAGACAAGTGGAAAGCTAGATGGGCAAGGAAAAAGGAGGAGGCCCAAGCGAAAAATACTGCAAAGGAATATTTATTAAAAGAACCAGAAAAAGTGGAAAGGTTGTGCCCGATGAGAGAAGTGCCAGGAGGAGGTAATGTGCATGTCCTATGGTCCCGACAAGATATTTGATCATTTACAAATGATTTCCCGAAACTCAGAGAGAAACCTGTAGAGTGGTACAGACAAGTCGAGAGATTTGCAAAAGTTTCAAAAGTACTGCTAAAAGATTTAGATAGGTTATTTGACATTGTGGTTCCTGTGGATCTATGGACAGAATGTAAGATATCGGTTGATTGGCCTATTGATGAGTACTCTAGAGACCCAAAGACAGGAGCCCCGTCAGATGAGGTAATGAAGAAATATAATCAAGTAATACTGTACTTGAAAGGAAAGGTACCCCCGGAAGAAACTGACTGAACAAGAATAGACAGAACTACCCAAAATAAAGATGAATCAGTACATGCATATTATGAATGCCTTTTACAGGTATTCAAGCAATACAGTGGTTTGGAAAGCATTGATACGAAAGACATGACCCATTTTATTTATCGATTTGTGTAAGGATTAAAACCAGAAATTTCACAAATGATTAAAGATCATAAAATCTGTTGGCAGGCCAAGCCGATAGATGAGATACTTAAGTATGCAAAATATTGTGGGGATGAAATTGACAATAAATGAAAGAATTTAGAAGAAAAGGTCATGTGGGCACAAGTAAAATTAGCAGAACAACAGGAACTTCAGTTAAACCAATTAAAAAATAATCAGAACCAAGGAGATGGAAAAGGGGGTAAACCAAGAGGTGGAATGAACAGGGAAGAGGCCAAGAAGAAATTTCCTTGTCATGGGTGCAGAAAAATGGGGCATTGGCGAAACGAGTGTAAGGCTGTATTGAATAATCCTGTACAAAACGATAATTTGAATCCACAGACACACAATGAGGTGTCAAGGAAGCAACAGCAACAGGTAATGCAGAACCATTTACCACTTGCACCTATGCCAGATTCTGGGAGCCAAGCAAATTACAAAGTGGATACCACAAATTGAGAGGGAAATGGAAGGAGAAACTCAGTGACATCACAATTTCTTTTGAGTGATGCTTTTTTTGAGGAAGATAGTTACTGAGGGGAGGACGAGGTGTGCGTGCTTGGCGCGTCCTTGCCGGTAGATCAGTCAGGTCCATACATTGAGGGAAAAGTTGAGGGAAATGATGTTACCTTTTTGTTGGATACTGGCGCTACCCGTTCTACTGTGAGAACAGCAGACGTTCCAAACCTACCCCTCTCAGGAGAAGCGATCCAAGTAGTGGGCGTTTCTAATAAACAAATTAGTACCCCTGTTACAGAAGCTATGGAGATCAGAATAGAGAATTTTAAAGAAATGCACAAATTTGTGGTGTGCGACTCCAGTTCAGTGAACCTATTAGGTAGAGACTTGCTGTGCAAAATTAATTGCACAACCTTTTGCACCCCAAGTGGTGTTGAAATTCAAACTCCAAACGAAGATGGAGTTTATAAATTAATGGTGGCCAAACAAGAAACTGAAAATAAAAAGATGCTAGTGACAGACCTCTCAAAAGAATTGCAGCGTACAGTGAATCCTGAAGTGTGGGATTTCACTGAAAAGATGTAGGATTAATGGCAAATGTTGACCCGGTAAAAGTGACAGTGAAAGAAGGTGCAGTTTACCCAAACATTCGATAATACAAAATGAGCCCGGAAATAAAAGCAGGTGTTGCAGCAGAAATAAAGCGTTTGGTTGAACAAGGCATTTTACAGGAAATAATGAGCAGTCCTTGTAATTCACCCATAATTGGCATACAGAAACCGAGCGGGAAATATAGGGTCGTACAAGACCTTCGCAAAATTAATAAAATTGTAGTCCCATGTTGTCCAGTTGTGCCAAATCATGCAGTGATTTTGTATCAGATACCGCGGGGAGCCGGATGGTTCACGGTAATAGATCTGTGCCATGCATTTTTCTCCATCCCAGCAAATATCTTTCTCGTTCAAATTCGACAACCATGTCTACGTTTGGAACCGTGTCCCTCAGGGGTACACAGAAAGTCCATCGATTTTCAATCACATATTATAAAAATGCCTTGAATTTCTGGTCTTGCCCAGACAGTCTGTCCTGGTGCAATATATAGAAAACCTGTTGGTGGTGTCTAAGACTCGGAATGATTGTGTTGTTGATACCATTGCATTACTGAATCATTTGGCAGAAGGAGGGCATAAAGTGTCATCTGAGAAGTTGCAATTCTGCACCACATCTGTAAAGTATCTGGGGCACCAGATAGAAAGAGGTGACAGACGAGTTACCTCCGAAAGAATCAAAAAATCTGAAACATGAATCTACCTCAGACACAGAAAGAAATCAGAATGTTTCTTGGAGTTGTAGGTTACTGCAGTCAGTGGATTGTGGGATTTGCAGTCCTAGCTAAACCTCTGATACAAATGACAACGAAAAGAGCAAAGGACCCAGTAGAGTGGAATGACGAAAGTATAACTGCCTTCTTGAAGCTGCGAGACTGTCTCTGCTCAGCTCCAGCCTTAGGGATTCCTAACTATTCGAAAGAATTTGCATTATTTTGTGATGCACACGACAATTGTGCATTGTCTGTTCTGACCCAGACTCATGGTTTAATGAGACGTCCTGTGGCATATTTTTCATCCACACTAGATCCAGTAGCAGCTGCATTGCCAGGATGTCTGAAAGCAGTGGCTGCAACCTGCATGAGTCTCGAGCAAAGTGAATCCATCATTATGGGACACCCTGTCTCTGTGTCTCTGTGAATGTTCCGCATTCAGTGGTGATTCTGTTAACCAGAACACGTACTCAGTATTTGACTCCTTGTCGGCTGACTAAGTATGAGCGAATTCTACTGGGTGCAGGGAATGTGACTATTGCCAGGTGCACTGTCTTAAATCCAGCCACACTGTTACCTGAATCACACTTCGCAGAAGTGAAAGGGGAAGTCGAGCATGAGTGCATCGACCTCACATAACACAGTTCAAAGCCCCAACCAGACATAGGAGAAGAGCCATTGTTGACATTTTAATATGAGCTGTTTGTGGATGGCTCATGCATGAGACATGAGGAAGGAGGATTGAGTGTTGCTTATGCTGTGTGTACTTTGTGGGGTCCAGTGGAAGCATCCTATTTACCTGGAGTCAAGTCTGGACAACTAGCCGAATTAGTTGCATTGACAAGAGCCTGCAAATTTAGAAAAAATTTGAGAGTAACCATATGCACTGACAGTCAGTATGGTTACGGGGTTGTGCATGACTTTGGCCACCTTTGGATGCAACGGGAATTTCTGACTTCTTCAGGTACTCCTATTAAGAATGGACATTATGTAAAAGACTTTCTAGAAGCGTTTCAATTACCAAAAGAAGTGGCTGTGGTCAAGTGTGCTGCTCACCAATCTGGAAATTACAAAGTGACAGCAGGTAACCAATATGCTGACCAACTAGCCCAGCATTGTGCCAAACATAAGATGGCAATAAATAAGAAAATTGATGCACATGGAAACAGCTGCCAACTTATGTTGCGTGGAAGAGTGAAAACATGGGAAGAAGTAAGAGATTTGCAAAATGAGGCAGAAATTAAGGAAAAGGAAGAGTGGGAGAAAATAGGATGTCAGAGAAGGGCTGAGGATGGTGTTATTGTTTACCTTGATGGGAGACCTGTGTTACCAGATTGTATGCTTGCTCCTATGGCCAGAATGTATCATGGAAATACACACGTAGGTAGAGATGCTATGATTAGACAGTTCAGACAGAGTTGGTTCAACGCGAGGTTCAGGAATGTAGCAGAGCGTCTTGGCCAAAGGTGTATAACATGCCAAAGAATGAATCCTGGTAAGAAAACTGTAGTGTTGCCAGGAAAGATTGGAAAGGCAGAAGGTCCCTTCATACGACTCCAGATTGATTTCATCCAATTACCCCCTTGCCGAGAACTGAAGTACGTCCTTGTCATTGTCTGCCTGTTTTCAAAATGGGTGGAAGCCTACCCTACACGCAGGAATGATAGCATCACTGTAGCTAAGTTACTACTGAGGGAACTCATACTACGTTTCGTTTTTCCAGTAACGATTGAATCAGACCGAGGGTCTCATTTTAATAATGAAATAATTTGTCTGATCTGTGAAGCATTCTAAATTGAGCAAAAGCTGCACTGTGCATACCGCCCAGAGGCTTCTGGAGTGGTTGAACAGCTGAAGGTTGTGCAGCTGAATGGGTCTCAAGAAGTTGATCTCGATGTAGTTGATGAAGAACAACCGAGCACCAGTCAGGATGAATTGATTCCAGTAGTCGACATACCTGCAGATTATGTGAGAACCAGAAGTCACACCTATCTAGATAGACAGAGTGATAGTGAGGATGAGACAGGAATAGAAGAAGGTACTCAGATTATAGAAATCTATGTCAAAAGTGATTCTGAGGAGGACCAGATAGGGAAAGGTTGGTGTACTCAGACATTTGAAAATCCAGCCAGTACTCCAGAGCCTGAGGAGGGAAAGATAGGTATTAGGGCGAAAGCTCAGGCAGAAGACAATCAAGAATTCCAAAGACCTGAGCAGGACCAGACAGGTGTAGAGAAACGTGTTCAGGAAGAAAAAGGCAAACAAAATCAAAGTCAAAGACAAATAAAGCAAACTCCTGAACAAGGTCAGATTAGTATCCAGGCAGAAGAAACCAAAGTAAGTCCTGGACTTAGTCAGATAGAGAGGAATTCAGAGGCTGAGAGAGAACAAATAGTGCCACAACTGAACGAAAATAAAAGAGCATATGAAGAAAGTCAAAGCACAGTGCCAGCTAAAAGACTCAGAAAAGGAGATATGTGGCCTGGTGTTGTCAAAAGACTGAAATTTCGCCTTAAAACAATAAATGAAGACCCAGAGCAAGTAAACAAAATATCAAACCAAGCTGGCTGGTCCACAGAGCAACCCAGAAGGAAAAGTCCACGTTTGAAAAGACTGAATAACAAGTTTAAAGGACCTGAGTGGACGTACGTCATACTTGAAGATTTTGAAAATCTAGAGTTGAGTGATGAGGAATTGATTGTTGATCAGAATGACAAAGAAGTGAGACCAACTTGAGAAAAGAAACACAGGTTAAAAGTCTGTGAAAAGTTACAAAGAGGGGATAAATTCTCCTTAGTCAGAAATGGCGATTAAAATGTTAACGGAAGACCGAAAAGAAATTGTTTAAAGACATGCTGTAGAATATGTACATGTAGTATAGTAATGTTAGTTATAGTATGGTTTGGATTGACATCAGCTATACCTTACCTAATGAGCAAAGAAATGCAGAATTACACTAATGTACCTGAGCAAGTAGATTCACCTAAGACAATAGATATACATACACATGAGAAAGCAGTTAGTTTTAAGCAACCTGCAGTAGATTTAGAAGCACCAGATGAGGGAGATTTACATTACAGAAGAGCTAAAAATAGAACTCATTTAAATGTATTTGCTAATCTGCTAGTACATTATGTAGAAGCTATGGAAATTAGTGATTGCTACGTGTGCATGAAGTTGCCCACATCAGTAGCTGAAGGGGTCACTTGCCATCATTTACCTCTGATCTAAGGTAATTCATGTAGTATTTAAGCTAGTCTGTTTTATAGAACTGGAAAATTACAATATTATTATTCTAATTTTGATGTAGTCTTTTCTGAGGTTCCTTTACGTAGAAATTTAAATCTCATTTCTAGTACTAGAGACTTTACACACTTTAAGGAAGATTATTTTCTAACAGTAGGATCAATAGATGTAGCTAAGGCTCATAAGGAAAATTTAACATGCACATTGCAAGGGAAAGAAAAGATGTTTTTAGATTTAGTCGAGAAAAGGAGACAGGATTTCCATAGAAAAGCCACTGATCATAAACGAAATATTCCTAAATGGGCTGAAAATAAAAAGTTTACCTCTAATGGCAAGACTCAAGCTGCTATGTTACTGGATTTCGAAAAAGAAAGGGAAACATTGTCTCCACAGAGAGAAAACAGATTATTATAACAATATATTCATTGGTTCCAGTGAATGTGAACACAATTTCAAAGTTATTGGGGGCTGGGGTTTCAAACATGGAACTGAACCAGTATTCCTTGGAATTTATTACATTTGTGGGAACTAAGCTTATTTTAAATTGCCTGATCATTGGTACAGGAGTTGCTATTTTGGAATAGTATTGCCAAAAGTGTACCACGTAGAGAAAATCACTGAAAGCAATGAAGAAACTAATGAATTAACTCGTAGTAAAAGAGCTGAAATTGTAGGTGACATGCTTAGTGCAATAATACCTTCAGTGGGAGTGGTTCTGAACACTCAAGAATTTGCAAATTGTCAACAGTGGTGGATCGCATATCGACTGACACTGCTAGTGGATTCTTGATGATCAATACCGAATTAGTTGCGGTAAGATCAATGGTATTACAAAATCGACTTGCTCTTGACATATTATTGGCAAAAGAGGGTGGAGTCTGTAGAATGCTGAAGAGGCAACATTGTTGCACTTACATTCCAGACGAAAGTGGGGAAATTAAAAGGTATGCAGGAAATATTACTAATTTGAGAGAAGAATCGAAACCACTGGAGGTTGACAGTGCATGGAAGAGACTAATGAGTGGTCTCTCCTCAATAGGTACTTGGTTCACTAACGTAGGAAAGAGTTTTGTAGGTAAAATACTAATGCCAATGGTGGGAGTAGCACTACTGATTTTAGGGATAATAATTTGCTGCAAATGTCGCAAACACAAGAAAACATATAAAGTAAATCAGAAAGGAAAGAAAAAAACTTCAGTGAAATTGAGCTTGAAGAATTAAATGGGATTTGTATAAGAAAATGAAAAACTTTCACATGAATAATGGGGAAAAGCCTAAAAGAGTGTTTGAAGAAATAGAAATTAGTAAATGTTGTAAAGTTGGCATCTGTTTCTGTAGTTTGTGATGATATAAAATATCATCAAAGAGGGGATAGATGGAGTAAGGTTTCGCACATAAAGCGCCTCGCTTGGACTCAGCCTTCTCGAAATAAAGTGTAATACACTAATAAACATGTTTCGTAATATTAACAATGCAAAACACGACATTTCTAGTATCTAGGGGAAGCTCTTCAATGTGCTTTTACTAACAGTAACTCGAGTGATCTAATATGGCCGCCGCAACAGGGGAACTTTTCTGCGCATGTGTCTGTCATACTCACGTGACATGATGTACTTACTGGTTGGTGGGAAATTCTTGCTTCTGCGCACTAGAACTAAAGATGGCTGCTCTGTGTTTTCACATGCTAACGCTTGCGCTATTGCTTTTACTAAGTTGTTCGTTCTGCTTAATTCCTAACGCTGTAGTTAAAATAAAGTAATAGGAATTGAGTAGAGATAAGTGGTATACAGTGCATTCATTTATTTCTTGTTCTAAAACTGTTTCTTTTCTACTTTTACATGTATCGTATTTTGGGCCTGAAATGTACTTCTGAACTCCATCTTTGGAGGAACTGCGCCTGTGCAGAGAAGCTCAAATTCCTGAAGCACTGACATTGAAACCCAGCCAAGTCTTGACTTGCTAGAAGATGCGCCTGGTAAGCTGACCTCTCAACCCCACAAGACAAAGCTGGATTGTACAAATTTATAATACAATGTTATTGATATTGATACATTCACTGCCGGGTGCAATAAAAGTGCATGGGAAAATAAAATATTGGGCGGAAACATAAATCTGAATATTGAAGAGCATGACCTCATAACTGGTATGGTGTGATGACCTCTCTTCATCTTTTGACCAATCAAATTGAGGGAATTCACACATTTCCAACATTGGGGGGTGGTACACTGCCCTGCAAAATGGTATATCTAAGGTAGACTTTGCTAGTTAGATTGTCCGACTTGTCCGAATAGCTGACCTGTCACTGACCCAACGTACTCAATAGGCGATCGAGAACAGAGGTGCTGGCGGAGCACTCTGTCAGCAGATTCGATAACCCAATCGGGGTTCTGGGGCAAAGATTCGTTAACCCAATCAGGTCCGACTGTTAGCTGCAGTGAGGGGTGTGATGCAGGCGTTGCACTTTAGCCGTGGGTGCCGGTCCTGACCTGCCGTGGTCCTGTCCTGATCCTATTTGGTCCGTACTTATCCTGATTCTGGTCTGCACCTGTTCTATCCTCTTGGCACCTGCACTATCGGGGTCCTATCCTTTATCCCAGCCCGTGGCCAGGGTTGGTCTTCACACCATTCTAGGTAAATATAAAAGTCGTAAGGGTATGTCTTTTTGCTGTTTCCCTTTTCTTACCCTTCCTATATTTCAATACTTAAAGAACGTTTCATGATACTCTCACATCATCTTGCTTTGATATTATTCTTGATTGATCAAGCCTTGACTAATTTAGTATGGACATTGACATTTAAACAATATTTAGATAAAGCGTTTACTTTTTTCCTGAGTCTGTGGTTATTTATGAGTGAAAATTATTACATACTGCCTATTATTCTAGCTCCCTTGATCCCTTAGGACTCTAGATACCAGTGACAAGGATTGGTAAGACAAGGTATATGTCCTAAAAGTAATTTTTACTGGTTTGAAGCGTAGGTTTACCTGTCCAAAATGTGTATGTGTTTATGGGCCCAGGTGAGTATGGTAAAATTCTGGGCAGGTGAACCCACTCTCTATCACTTCATGCATCACCTTATTATGAAATTATTATGATCCCATCTTTTCTTTTTACCCACAAAATATTTTTGGGTAATGTAGCCTGCACGCTAATAGAGGCTTGATTAAATATGACCACAGTACAGGATAACCATATAGAAGTTTCTTGATGATGCCTCGTTACAAGGAGGCAAAGGTTTCCACTTAAGCAATACCAAAATATGGAGAATGTATTTCTAGTTGTTGGTATTAATCATACAGAACTTCTTTCGTTACAGTCAAACAATCAAACATAATGCCTGATGTACGTAAAAAGACATCACATTACAGTAACATTTTATGAGATCCATGTTAGTTTTCTCTTTTGGTTCCTTGGAGTTGTTGCTTATTTCAAGTTTCAAACTATGTACTTGTCAAAAGGCCAACACGCGTTTTGCACCTCACTGAATATGCCAGGAGCTCTGTTCAACACTGATGGCTTTCGACTTCTTTTTTGGTCAATTCGAGCAGGTTGCCCTCTGGAATGAGCTGTTTGGTCACAAATAATTCTTGAGAAGACTTGAGAAGACTTGGTCGTTTTGTCATCAAAGCCTGCTGTTAATGATGATGTGTGCGTCTATATCTGCCATAAACTCGTTTGAGCATCTGCTATATATAAATTTGTCCTTCAGTATTGCAGCGAATTTTACTGTTAAAATAAGTTGATGTAGCTTCATAGTTCCACCTCTACTGTGGACCCTTGGATGTAGCTATATGCAAATATAACAGCACAAAAATGGTCCTGTTCCTTTCAAACACAGCAATCCACGGAAAAAGTGTAAGGATCCAATAAAAAAATGCGCAGCCTTGGACTGGACTCCAAAGATGTTCCAGAACAAGGCGATATTAGCATGCTGCTACAATTTAGCAATGCTGCCTTGAAAGCTTAGTTCACCCAATAGTGACTTTCTGTTCAGTAAACACCAGCGCAATTAAACCCTATAGTTCGACTGCATCATTGGAATACAGGAACTGTTGGTCTCCTGGGTAGGGCGCACCCAGAAACGGTGCCTTCGATGTTCTACTATAAAACATTCTAATTCTAAAGGCAAACTAAGGAAACAACCAATGGACCAAGATGTCCCACAGATTCATGCAATCCCACATCCAGAAATAACACATCCGCATAGCCCTTGGGCTATGAGATCTCTAATAAATGTGTGAAATGTATGCAATCTCGCCTGCCCCTAAGGTGCAAGAGAGTGTGCTGCCAGGTTGAATCATGCAGTGTGCCACCAGTGATGAAGAGGGCTTTGCTTGTTGTGATTCTGAGCAGGCATGGTTGGCTGTTGAGGATTCTCTTGTCTGGCGTCAAGGAATTGCCTGGATAGGATTGTGTTGATACTGGAGTTGTTGCAGGCTGGCCGACAGCTGACATTACCCATCCCGGGCCCATGTTAGGTGAGGCAGAAAATGTTGATGGTATACAGGAAGGAATGGAGGGAAACAGTGGACGAGAGCAGTGAGCTAAAGAAGCAGGTAATTGCCTACCAGCAGAAACTGACAGATGGAGGCACTGCTTGCATTTCACAATGTGATTGAATAAGCTAGCAAGCAGATGCTGAAATCAGAGATACAGCGGAATCGAGATTGTGTTGTTCAAAAGAGAAGGCTGTCCATAAAATCCCAGAATATGTATGACATATTTCCCTGAAAATAACGCCCTACTCCTTAAGAATTATCTGAGTTATTCTAACCTCTTTCAACATTTCCGACACAACGCAATGCACTTAATACACAGCATGTAATCTGGAGAAAATATATACTTAATATAGATCTTGAAAACTGGAAAGAACAACCGTTTTTTCTGGACTGTCTTCAAATTCAGCTGGTTCGTGTGCCTTTTTATTGTTTTTCGTTAGCCTCACATCTTCGGATGCATGTATCAGATTAACACCAGCAGAAGTTACCTTGTCTTTTGCTGGCTGTAAACAAGACAACCCCTTTGTACAACCGTAAGAATGTGTAACTATCCCTCAAACACCACAACACTGTTCATAGAGTGCAGTATGACACTGTAGCAAATTATTATTGTCATTAATGTAAAAACGGATCTCACGATTGAGTACTAGTCATGGCTGCACTCTTTGATGTGGGGGCGCACCAGGGCCCTACCTGGAGTAGTAATGATCCAGTTTTGTGGGCCACACTGCCATAATTGTACTTATATTATGCACTGTAGACTTGCTGCAAACTCACCGTGCAGTAATCCATTGTATCTTTAAAACTGAGCAAAGATGAGGTCAGGACAGATGAAGAAGTGAACAATGCTACTGAGGGCATGTATGTCCTCAATCAAAGTTTTTTTCTTCTCAACTGTTGCTGATATATTAATAAATTGCATAAAAGGCTCTTGGAAAGCCACACTTGTGCTCTGAGATAAAGGTTAACAATAGCGCTTTGTTGAGCCTCATTTAACAAAGTGCCCTCGAAAAAAACGGACATTTGCTCTTTGTAGGTTACTCCTAGATTTAAAGTAAATTTGAGACCTGCTAGAAATTCACCGAGAATTCTTTGGGTATTCTTGTGAATCTGTCAAAGTCACAAATTCGCATAAATACTCATATGTGTCATAATTTAGGTTTACAAAAAGAAAGTACTTTTCCTCTTAAGCTCTTTTTATGTTTACATTTCAAAAACTTTTCTTCCAAAAAACCGTATCAATTTTGGAACACTTCCTAAATTTTACATTTTATCATGGCAGTTAGCTACATGTAAATGTTTGATGAATGCCCACTAACTCACAAGTATGTAGATTTTAAACATCTTCAGGTTTAAATTCTACATAAAACTGGAAGACTCCTGACAATAATTTAAAGTTCTCAACCTCAACAAAAGAAAACAATGTATCCACTGATATGAGCATAATTATGTGATCTAGGGAAAATAACTTAGTGGGTCATTCAGAGTCTGATGGGCAGCCTGACACTCTAGGACAACAGAGGCCCTGGTCTCCCCTGGCAGAGGACCACCCAGTAAATTTAGAGAAGACCTGCTGCCTGGTTGGTCTCTATGCCTTCGGGGAAGCCACAGTTCTAGTCACTGATCGGGTGCCAATTGTGGTATGCCCACTCACCAAATTATTTTGTTCAACAAGGACATTGTTGTCGGAGAGCAAAATGACGAGGTCTTGATGATCAGGGAGCTTTTTTCTCTGTTTGTGAATCCATTTTTGAGATTTCGTTGTCTGGGAATGACATGTCTCATATGGTTGGCCTGGGTACGAAAAATAAGTGGTGGCCGCTCTACCCTTTACAGGGTAGGGCGACTGCTACAATAACTCGGTGGTCCCTTATTTCATGGACCACCAGGTAAGTGATTTGCACAGGGAGAACCGTCTGAGGTGCCAACATGAAAACCTTGTTGTTTCACCACCTCTAAATGGTTTTGGGCAACTGTGAGTTTGGGGGAAAAGTACCTTCACCATTTAATGGCAGGTACACTGTTTTGCCAAACTCTTAATGAGCCACTTAATCTCTCAGTTCCTAATATTGTAAATATGTGTGCTGTAATGTGGTTATGCATACGTGTAATTTACACAATCTGAATGCATTTTTGAAGAGTGCTCTGCTGCTTGCAAGTTAGTTTTGCACTATGTAAATATGATGTACGCATGCATAGATCCATGTATACAAACACAATACCTCAAATAACACCACCAGTACCACCACCACCAATACCATCACTATTACCACATCATCACCAAGATTTCCATCCATTGTGAAAGCCAGTGGGTCAGGCCTTAATGTGCTAATGCATGATTATGCTCTTCTGCATACCTAAGTTTCCAGTTGTCACATTGAAGCCAGAAAACTACCTGAAAGTATCTTTTCTAATGGACAGTAATGCTCCAAAACTGTAGCTGTGTGACCAAACCGCGACAATTGGTGCCTTTCTTAAATTCAGCATGTTCATCATGTTTTCAGACTTTCAAACAGTAAGTTTAAACACATTAAAACAAATGTGTTATGATTTATAAAATAAAAAAGAATTTGATGACACACCATTAGCAGAGAAATAGCGTGCTGTACCTAGCATCACACGCTAAGCAGTTATCATGTGTGCATAGTTATTATAGCTGAGGAGAGGAGATGAGTGAATCCTTTAGCCTACCGCACACCACACCTTAAGGGTTAAACACACTGCATCAACTAATAAAAGGGAAAGCACCAAAATAAAGGACCAGGTGGTCTTCAGACAGAACTTAGCTAAAGGCACCAATTCCCCAAAAGATGGAAGCTACTAACAGAATAATAAGGTGGTAATAGCTGTTAAACACCACCAGAATATGCAAATTTGCGCCTGATGAGTAATGCAGTGTATTTCTTGTGTTCTATCTACTATCCTGGGGCCTCATTTATGAGGCCTTGCGTCAGTTTTGCGCTTCTGATGCGTCACTTTTTGTGACGCATCGTCGGCGTAAAACATCCCTCCTGTTGCGCACTATTTACAAAGTGACACATCTAAGCAGATGCGTCACTTTGTAAACCCCTGCGCTACATTATACCTGCGTCAGGTATAATGTATGCAGTGGGGCGTTCCCCCGCAAAAAGTCTCGCAGAAGTGACGCAGTGAAATCTATGAGATTTCACTGCGTCACTTCTAGGACGCCGTTGCGTCAAAATCTTGCGCCTGCCTCACTGCAGGCGTAAGACTGACGCAGGCCCTTTCACATGGGGCTTGCCCCATAAGAAAGGACGCATTGCTGGAGTTGCGTCACTTTTGTGACACACTCCAGCAATGCGTGACTTTTGCGCTTACAGATACGTCAGAAATACTGACGTATCTGTAACTCCTTGCGACATGATGCGTCATACATTAAATATGACGCATCAGGAATGTCGCAAGGAGTGCGCACTGAGAAGTGACGCATCGCTGCTTTCACGCAGCGATGCGTCACTTTTCATAAATGAGGCCCCTGGTGGGGTAGGGGGCAATAGGTTTCAGGTCTAAAGTGGATATTGCCCTGACTCATCTTGTGTGAGCTATACATGCTGTTTATCGGTTGGTAAGACCGCACATCACCTGTTTGGGAAAGACCAGAGCATTACTTCCTTCCTGAATTCCAAGTGTTTTCGAATAGTTCTGTTTTCGGGGAAGGGAATTTAAAAATGTTGCTCCTTGTAAGGAGAGGGTAATTGCGACAGAATTGCAAATGACACGGTGTACTCTTTAGTGAAGAAGCACCTCATAACCTCCCCATGCATGAGACTAATTAGTTGGCGGTACGCTGGGTGCACACAGCAAACATGTCTGGCTCTAAAATGGGTTGTTTGGTGTCACTTGACAAAAAAAGTCAATTCTAAGGTGCCGAAATTTGTTCGTTCATAAGAAAAAGAGTTATTTAATTAAAAAGTAACAATTTTCCAGTTCCTAAAACTTCCATGCTGAAACAGGTATTATGACTCATTTAGCTGCATCACCTGCCAGCAATATGTGAGGTGAAAAAACATCTCTCGCTCACTGTACCCACTATATAGATTTGAATGTCCAGTTTCATCATGCTTAGAAGTTAACTGTGATTGCTCACACTTTCTTTTACTTACACATGAAACACACTTCATTGCACTGGCTAATTGTCTCACATTGGGCAGGCATTTAAGGGCTCTTGTAGTCTAAGTGTTTCAATGTTTCCTGGATAGACTCTTTTTCATATTCCTACACAAAAACGTGCTTAGATTTGCACAAGTTGATGGCCCAGATGCAAAAATGTCATTTTGTGGTATGTAAAGTACTACAAAAGGCAATTCACAAACCTACAAGTGGAAATCTCCACCACCACCTCTCCTATCTCATCTATGTGGAGATCTCCACTCATGTAAGTTTACTACTTAGGGGCCGATTTCGATGTTGGATGGACCTGAGTCCGTCTGACATTGATCTGGGAATTAGGATGCGACCAAACACTGTTCAGTCGCAATCCTATTCTTTACAATGGGAGCATGCATAACGACCAGAATGCATGCTCCCATAGTAAAGAGCTGAGGTGCAGTTCATCCCAGCACCCGTGGCAGGCAAGTGCCTGGTTGCAGGAATCAACAGGAGGGCACCATAAGTGTCCCCTAGGCTGACATACAGAGGTCTTGCACCCCTGGGTGCCCTGCTGGTTCCCCAAAGTCGGATTCCCACAGCCTTTCTGTGTCGGAAAGGCCGGCACAGAAAGGCTGTAGTAATCTGCTATTTTAATCCATTGGCTGCCCTTGGAATTATAGGCCCCTCTCCGAAAGGCAGATATGCTCTCTGAGCCCGTCGTAAGCCATTCAGAAATCCTGTTTGGAATAATTTCTGACCGACTCCATCATAATGGGTTGATCAGAAATTAATCCAAACAGGAGATTACGATGCCGTAATCGGCCCCACATTACCAAATGTGGGGGGGTCTAAAAGGGAAATATCTACTGCTTAATGGGAGGGATTTATGGAGAGCTAAGACAGGTTGGGAAGTGTAAGAAGGACTTTAGAGAGGGACAATCTAATAAAACACCCACCCACAAATGAGTAAATGCATTACTACTCCCAAAATACACTTCTAGGTTTACTACTGCCCCAAATGTGACAAAACAGTAGTAGTTGTACTCCAGTCAACCGTAGGGTACATCTAGCACCATACAAGGGCACTCAGAGGTACATCCGCACACTCGTATAGAAAATAGTCGCAGGGATTTAAAATACCACTCCATAGAAATAATGTTAAAATAACTGACTTTTAAATTGTATCTATATACATTTTGGGGGCGATTCCGATCCGGTAAAATTCCCGTCCGTACGATTCGCATCCGGAGCCGTTTCCGTATGACTCGTACACACACCGTACGACTCGCCGAGCACGATCCGGACCGGGGTATCAGGACACGATTCGTACGGTCCACGTCAGGTAAGGGCGATTCGTACGGAAAAGCGCACATTCACATACACACCGAATGGTGCGTACCCCTCCATGATCGCAGGGGTATCCACCGTACCCCTGCGATCATGGGGGGTATGCACCGTACACCCAGCGGACATGGGGTATGCACCGTACACCCAGCGTACATGGGGTACGGTGCGTACACCCCAAGATCGCGGGGTACGGTGCGTACACCCAGTGATCGCAGGGGTAAGCACCGTACCCCTGCGATCATAGGGGGGAACGCACCGTACCCGGGAGGGGCCGGTCCATACCTGTTTCGGGGCGAACTCTGCTTTTACGGTTGTTTTCAGCTCCCGTAGAAAAAGGGTCGTACGTTGCGTACCCAACACGAATCGTACTTGCCGGTTCGGAAAAAGCAGCCGCGAACCGTACAGATGTCGCGTACAGTGGGTTCCGATGGAGATTCGTACGGGGATTTCATTCGTACGGTCCCTGTACGATTTGTACGGAGTCCAGCTCCCGTTACGGATCGTACTTCGTCGTACGTACGGGGGACGTTGCAGGGTACGATTCGTACAGGAAAAACTGTTCGAACGGCAATTCGGAGCGCTTTTTACCGGATCGGAATCGACCCCTTTGTGTCTAGAAATTATGCAATAGTAATAAATATTTTATTGATTCAAAAACGAATATTTAAATTACACACAACTACATTTTTGAACCTTTATTAAAAATGTCATTAAAATTAATTAAACACAGCTTCTAATTACACTTACTATTTAACAATAAAATTGCTAGGAATGGTTTTTGCATTTTATTTAGTTTAAAAAATATTATTTATAAAATATATTTAAATTATTTAATGACCATTTATTTCAAAGCGATAATATACTCTAACATTTTATTGTATTTGTGCTAGACTAAAAATAACTATTTTAATTTATTTTATATTTATATGTTTCAATAAGATAACTATGTTTTAAAAAAAAATCATAAACTTTAATACACTTCCCTATTCTTTCCAACAGAGAGATCACCACTGTGGTGGAGCTCCCTACTACGGTTATATGATTATACTACGCTAACAAGTACCACGCATGGCATTACCACGCGATTTTTACTTCGCAAGTGGCTTTACCACGCAGCTTTTTAGAACGCAGGATTTAACATCGAAAGAAAAACGTTATGAAACATCTAATGTCCCATCATTGAAATCTACATAATGATAGTGATAGGCTAAATAAAATATTCCTAACTGCATAACAACCCAATAGATCGATTTTAAAAACAACAATTTACCTTAGATTTATAAATTCATTTACTCTAAAGTGCGCTTAAATATATATATTTTTTTAATAAAGATTATATTCTTACCTGACACCTGCACGCCTTTCACCAGCAGCCCTTACTTCCATCCACCACAGAAACAAGCGTCAAAACACGTCTACCAAAATTAAAAAAGGACTTCTATTATGACATACACGCCACGTCTTTTGGGAGGCTCTTTCCTTTAACGTCAGAGGCACTGAAGAGCGTTTTTTTATGACCCCCCCAGCCCCCCCAAGCCCACGCAGAACGTACACACTGGACGACTGGAAGGAATACCACTTGCGTGGTAAAGAGGGTCGTGGAAGGCACCGCGTTGAAAAGACATTTTTGCGTGGTAAGTGTACCGTAGTAAACGTTATGCGTGGTAATACCTTCGTAGTAAATGATGTTTCCCCCTACTACAGTGATGGAGATCTCCACAATGGTGCTGGAGATCCTTAATAAGGTGGCAGAGATCTCCACCTACTTGTGAGAAGTCACAAGAATTAATATTATGCACCTACATTTGGCCCCACTTCCTGGTTTCAGGGAAACGTATATAACTGTAAATTTACCCTTGGAAATTGAATAGCCAAAACTAGTAATTTTACATCTGTACATTGACTCATGGGAATGTTTACCTTTGTGAATAGGACCCTACATAAGAGGAAAAGTAGTGTACAAAGATGAAGCAAAAATTTACACTTTTGGAAGTACAAAAAGATACAAACATTTATGTGCATTAGAGCAATAACTGTGAGGTTTTGAAAAACGTATTTGTCAATGGTAGCATACACACACATCACACAGTAGATATAGTTGCCCTCCCTGTGTAGAGGACCTCTCAACATGTCTGTGCCAGCAGTATCCAATGCCATGATTGTTCAAAATACTGTCTTATAGCCAGGAATGCATTTATTTATTTAGGAGTTTTAAAACACTGTATATCATCTAGGCCACTTCAGATTGCTAGAATACGAAATTAGTCCAGTGGAATTAGAGTCCAGTCTGAGAAAAGGATGGACTTGGGTTCAGCATTCATTAATCATTCCCGTGATGAGAATGGGCATTTAGTGGAATCCCAGGCCAATGAAATCTGTTTTCAAGGCATCCTGAACAGGAGATAGGGAGATTCTGGTCTGAGCTAAGGCCAAATGTATTGGGCCTGGACCCCCATCGATCTTCTTCCATGAATTAGGTTTAGAATTGGTATCTTTGGATCTGATGAGCTTTGGCGACCTCAAATTCATGAATGGAATGGAATAGGAGAGCTTGCTTCTGGAGGTACCAAGAACCTTTGCCCGTGTATGCTTTATGTACAAGGCAGAGTATTTTGAAACTGATACCAGCTTACAATGTAAGGCAGTGGGAAGCGTCCAGCTTTGGCTTAGCAAGCACACACGTGTATAGGTGGAAGCATAATTTGACGACTTTTTTAGTTTTGGGAATGCCTGTGTAGAGCATATGTTAGCTCAATGGTTGATTTGGAAGACTGGAAAGACTGGAAAGTTGTGGTTGGTTGGAATCAAAAATGATCCCCAGGTTTTCACCTCTTGTGCTGCAGGGATGTGTGAATGAGGGACATTAGACTGAACCCTCCAACAATTAAGCCTTCAGTCTTTGATCCATTCCTGAAGAGGAAGCTTTCTTTCATATAATATATATCAGACCAAAAGACACTCTTCTATATTTGTATTTTTGTGAGTGCTGTTCATCAGAGAGAAATATATCTGAGTACCATCTACATACATCTTTAATTTCATCTGATGAAGATCTAACATTTGTGCCAGAACAAGCATTTAGACATTGAAGAGTAGAAGGAAAATTAAGGAAACTTGAGACTCTCTGCAAAAAAAGAAAACAATTGATCCTATTTAAAGCTTTGGATCCAATTCTGAAGGATTGATTAAATCCAAGAAAGTGCTGCCTGTGGTCTGGCGGGCGGTCCTTCGGTGTTTACGCGGTGGTGCCAATTAAATAGGCACCGCAAGGGGAATTCCAAAGCCAGTTCATGCAGGCATGGACTGTGCAGTGCATGCTGTGCAGGAAAGGGGGTGCATGCAGAGGGGAGGGCCATGAGTGAACAGGGGGCCCTGTAGGTGCCCCTTCACTTCCTCATGCCCACAGATTTCATGTCAGGCTTACTGCCATGAAGTCTGTGTCAGTGAGGAAATGGGCAATATGCATGGCAGTGCCGCAGGGGCACTGCCAGCATATTGTGGCCCTCAGACCGCCGTTCCACCGGTTGCGGCAGTCCTATGGTGGTCTGACTGCTGTAGTTGTAATACGGTGGTCGGACCACTGGTGGGGCAGTCCTTGACCACCACAGTACCTCCACCGCAAGTTCTGAGGTCCTAAGGACTGCCAAACTCATAATTAAGCCCTAAATTTACGCCACAGAATGTTATGGTGTAACGTGCTGTAGGCAGCCGAGATGTCAAGCAGAATCTGGGCTGCAAATGTGAAGAATGTTCCTTCACATTTGCCAAAGCTGTGCCATCTGATGGTCTGAATCAGGATTGGTTGTCATTAAGAATGCGGTTCAGGTGTGCATACAATTTCAACTGTCTTGTGATGTTTCCGTATTTTAAATTGCTTTGTCAAGGAAATATGGAGGACAGTCAATAATTAGATGCACTTAGGGGCTTGCTGAGGGTGTCATAGTACTATGTTTTGGTGAATTTGGAACTGTTCCACATGAAAATGAGGCATTAATTATATTTGTAATGCCATCCATGAGGATTAGGAGAACTCTTTTAAGGCAAACAGAAGTTGAAGGCTTACATATGTCAGCCATGTTTTCAAATGGACAACTCCCCCACTAATTTTAAACTTATTGTCAGGTTATGATTCCTTTCATTGTCGCTTACCTCTTTCTAGTTCCCTATCAGGCTCTGACTTATACATTTCTCACATTCCCACTCCTTATCTCTCTCACCCTCTACTCTGTCGTTTTCCTCCATTGAGGCTTGACAAGAGATTACTTTGTACGTAGTGTACACATTATTACCAACGTGACAGAGCATATTCTGATGTGATGTGACATGACATAACATAATCAGAGAGTGGTGATCCTCCTGCATATGTGAATCATAACATGTTTCTGCGTTACATCACACCACACCGATCTAAGCGCTAGCTTACACACAGCTGGAGTCACATAAGAACATGGTGGCATCACAAGTGTTATCAACAGACTGCTTTGTCTCAGTCCACTAACAGTGATAACATAATCCCCTGCCTTATCAACCCTAATGAACCCCAAACACTGTAATGTAGGTGTTAATTTGGTGTGATGAGAACATATATTTATATGTCCCACAAAAGATGAGGTATGTGGTGTGCAATTGCTGTAACTCGTTCAGATGGCTAATCTGCACACTATTAGGTTCTTTATACTCTGTGTAATAACAGTATTGTTTTTATCATCACTAGGTAGCCACATGGGTAATTATTTATGGGTGGGCAGTAACAGAATGCATGTCAATAATTACAGGATGTCCCACCAGCTTAGCCCATCTGCATAATTTAGATCCGGAAGAGGCAATGGGTTGGATGTCAGAGTCACCCTCATTGCTGTTGGAATACGAGATGATAAAATGTTGAAAGGCCCGCCCTAGTTCAGGTTGCCATCCAATGTCATGTGAACCATTTTTCATGTATGGGACCTCCCTGCACACATGGTGGTATCAGAGAAAATTGCTAGTGGTTCTGTGACAAAGGCACAGTAATGGGAACGCCAAAGCAAGTTCCTGCACGGTATGGACTGTTTAGTCCATGCCGTGCACGAATTGGCTGTGCATACACACAGGAGGGCACACTATGTGTGCCCTCCTGCATGCATCACAGTGTATAGGGGCAACAGAGGGCCCTGTAGGGCTCCCTTTGTTTCCCCACCGCCAGTATTTTCATGGCGAGCTCACAGCCATGAAAAGACTGATGGTGGGGAAACTCAAAATATGCTTGCTGGTGCCACAGAGGCACCGCCAAGCATATTGCAGCCCCAGACCGCCACATCAGTGCCAGGGAACGCGGTTCCCTGGCAGTTGTGGTAGTCCCAAAATGGTCTGACAACCGTACTTGTAATACTGGGTTGGAACACTGGTGCGGCAGTTCTCAACTGCCAACGCATCTCCACCACAGATTCTCCTAATCAGATACATAGCCTGGTAGCCTGTCACAGAGATGCAGGTGTGCATGGAAACCCTCTGGGAGAGGGGCTATTCTGAGATATGGACCCACGATTAATAGCAATTCATTCCTCTCAAGAGCACTTCTAAGGTTAATTCAATGATTAAACAAATATTTGTACTTTTGGTGTCTGCTAGAGGGTCCATCATTTAAAATATACTGTAAGCACTGTGAGTGCCTATCACTGACTCACGTTGTTTTTACTCTTTGTGCCTTTTAGCGTATCGTTCTTTATGATGCTCAAATAATTGCACCTCAAACTATTTTTGTTGTGGGCCTTCTCCAAATATTTATGTTGCAATTTATTTTTCCTCAGAGCTGCAACCATTATTTACATATTCTCCACAACAGAGTTTGGAACGACCTTTTATCACTTCAGAACTCAAATCTCACTGGATTTCAGGCACTTGGTGCCCTTCATCTGGAGTATATTAATCTCTCCATTGTTATATAAGTAAGCAAAACTGGAAAACAAATGAGCATAACTAATTTAGAAGATTACGTATATGATAATAATACATTAAATCGAATATCATAAAGCGTCTCTGGTAACTGTGCTTATTTGAATCTATGTTTGAAAAGGATCTAATACTTTCATTCTGAGTTTCAAAGGTCACCTTTTGTCCATGCAATATGTCATCCTTCCTAGATATTCCCCCCAAAAGCCTAATGAGGAAATGGTGTAATATTCTGTTCATAATATGTTTATTTATTTTCTTTAAAGGTTGTCAATGACATGACCAAGTTACCATCCCTTCTATGGTTCAAATCCCAAATTTATGTCACATGCTGGTGTGACAATTTCATTAATTTTCATCATCATAAAAACACTTATTTCAAATATTTCATGAAAACTTTATGTTGTACACTATCCAGCTTTTTAATCCAAAATGCAGATCTCAGCAGTATATATTTGGATTCATCACCTGTATAATTCAGAACCAGTATTTTAGGGACATTGAATTTTAATTTGCTAATATTGTGTTATGATAATTCAAAACATATTGCTACTGCGGACCTCAGAGTTTGGTTTTTCTAATGTTTCAGTTATGCTCAATGCGCTAGTACATACAATTTGAAGTATTGCATATGGCAACATTCTTAAACTTTTTTTTTTTACTCAATGAGTATTGTAACTGATTCTCCCTAACAATGATGTCACAATGACAAAAATTCAAACATGGGAAAGTTCCTCTGGCCTTTGGTGGCAGCATTTTCGTGTCTAATACTGTTTCTGCGTTTTTAGACTAATCTATGGTTGTTGAGACTGTGCTGAAGGACAAACAGCATGGACCCTGAAAATATATATTTCAAAGTTAAGAAATCGGTTTATTGGTTGAGGAGACTGGAAGCCCCACCCAGGCAACAAACCAGCAGTGGCCAGTGCAGGTAAGATCGGTGTGGCTGGGTGAGGGGGATTTCGACAGACAAGGGAAAATTAATTATTTATTTAATTTTCCCTCGTTGTCATCTGTTGAATCCCCCACCCACCCAACCTGCCCACACCTCCCCACTGCTCTTACCAGCACGGGCCGCTGCTGCAACAAACACAATCTTTGTCAAGGTGAACCACAAAAGTCACTAAATTAAACTGTGCTTACCGGTCTAGTAGCTTGGCACAAACCAGTCAGGCTTAGAGGCAAATTGTAAAGTACTTATGCAGCACACAAACAGTATTATAATAAACTGAAAACACAACACAAGAAAAATGCAATACCAATTTTAACCCTTGACCGCGGCGCGAATTTCGCTACGGAGCGGGTGAAATAATGAGTGGGCGTGGTTCGGACGGCCCCCAGCTGTCCTCGGCACACACCCACCATGACGGTTAATAAATAAAATGAGACCTGAACAACAAAAACCCAACCAATAGAACTGGAGATATGCAATTTCAAAGCTTTAGTTAAGTATGGTGCCTACAAGCACAAAGCGCCACTCTAAGCCAACTGGCAATGCTAGACCGGGGGTAAGTCACAAGTTAAGGGTGTCTGCAATGGAGCACAAGATGGATACAGGAACCACGGTAGACCTGCTGAACAGTGGAGGAGCCCGCGAGAAGCAGGTGAACGCCATGGAGGGTTGTTGTTGTGGCGGGCGGGCGGCATGGGCTGTCGTCACTGTAGTGAGAAGAGCCGAATGGGCATCACAGACAGTTGTTGCTGGAGCTTCATGTCGGTGGTCAATGTGAGCTGCTGCTACTGCAGCACAAAGTGCAGATCTCGCATTGCCTGTCATCGCTGGTTGTCACTGTGGCGTGAAGAGTCTGGTTCAATGGAGCTTCGCGTGGGCAATCGATGTGGGTGGCAGAGTTTCAGTACAAATGGGCCCATTCGCAGTCCTGAAGAGCCCAAACCTTTAGAATTTCAACTGATACCACCCAGGGGTCCAGGACCTGGGGAGGCACCTCTTGGGGATCAGAAACACACTCCAGAGCTTGTAGGACTCAGGCAGGTCCAGTTGCAGGTCCAGGCAGGTGAGCAGAGCAGTTGTAGGGAGGCCTAAGGAGCTTGTTGTGTCCTTGTAAGCAGTCCTCAAGCAGGAGGGAAGTCCTCGGGTAGTAGTGGGATAGTCATCTGGGGACAAGGCAGTCCATTTTTCTGTAATGTCCACAGGTTCAGGAGTGTACTGATGAGTGGATCTGGAGGTCCAATATTTGTGGTGCGAACCTTTTAAGTGGGACGATTCCCTATACTACCCCACATCTGGTTCTGGAAAGTTCTTCCCTTCCCCTGTAAAGAATGCTGGGGTGAGAAAAGACAACACAGGCTTGGTGTCAGATTACTTTGAGTGTGCTTGAGGCTTGCCCTTTGAATTGTAAGTAGAGCAAGGCACAGCTCTGCCCCATGCCAGCCTGACAGGATGGCTCATTCTGGCCACAACCAGTCCCCTTTCTGTCACCATCTGGCAGGAATACACCAACCCAAACAGCAGAGCCAGTCAGAGTCATATGACCCATGACACTGGTAGAAGGACCAAATAGGTAGGACAAGAAAATGCCAACTTTCTAAAAGAAGCATTTTCAGAAATATGAAAAACAGCATACCATTAAAGAGGGTTTCAAATTAAAAGTCATGTGAGTGTAAACACCATATCTCTATCTGCTCCCAATCTAAAGTTATTTCTTATTAAATGTAATAAGGTAACCCAGTGTTAGCCAATGGGAGAGATGGGTCTTACTTTTCCACTACTAGGACATGTAAAACTTAAAACCTACTTTTTAAATACCATGCATCCTGCCCTACGAGCCTTTAGGGCCTACCTTATTGGTGACATATTTATTAAAAAAGAAGGTTTAGGCCTGGCAAAATGTCTATTGTGCCAGGTCAAAATGACTATTCAAAGCGGCACAAAAGCTGCCGTGGTAGGCTCGATGTTTTAAAAGGCTACTTTTGTGGTTGGCACAATGAGTGCTGCAAACCCACTGGTAGCATTTCATTTATACATATAGTACTATTTACTATCAACTTGCAAGTAAATTAAGTGTACCAATCAGGTATATGCCAATTGTGTCATGTTTTGGGGAGAGAGCACACACACTTTACCACTTATTAGCAGAGAAAAAAGGGCACAGAGTCTTAATGCCAACAAAAACGGGTTCAAGAACAGAAGGCAAACATCTGTGTGAGGTCCTGTAAAAAGGGCCAGGTGGTACAGAAAGCATCCTCAGTGGCGGCAACAGCCCTAATTCCTGAAAAATACCTGTTTCCTTTGACGCATTTGTGTAACATTTTGACATAAACATCATTCTCTTAGGGGACCATTTAGTTTTTCTTATCTCGTAATTTTGGGTACTATTTCTTTGGCTACTTGTGTCATCAAATTAGGATAAGCTCTTGTTGAAATATTTCAGACATCAGTACTTCTTGTTCTTGGTATTCCTCTGTTTCCAAAACTACACGTTTTATTCTTGCCAATAGGGTAAATGGCGAATTCGCTTTCAGCAAGTCGTTGTGAAAACAATGGAAATGCGCACATTGTTCCCATGGGTTGGTTTGCTGAATAACTTAGCTGCCCATTTTCCATTTTTCTATATAAACTCTACATCTAGGAAATGAATCTTGGCATGGTGGATATTGCGTGTAAATTTTATTCTGTCATGTATAGTGTTCAATTACTTAGTATGCACCCATAATGATTTTTCAGTTCTTTTCCAAATCATTAACATATCATCAATAAATAAACAGTGAAGCACAAGTCATGCTGTACATTTAATGTAAATTAAATCATGTTCAAATGTACTTATAAATAATAATAACTTGGTGCTGCACGCAAGGGATGGATTCCCCACCTTCGTAGGTTGTTTTTATCCTGTCATGCTAAGAAACTATTGTAGAGTACAAACTGTATATTTGGATAATGTTTTTAATTTGATTGTTTAGTAGGGCCCGTTCAAACACTTCTATGCCATGAAAGAATGAAAGGGGATACACAAATAATGTAAATCAATGGCCCTGAGACATAGATAACCCTTGTTTAAATTGCTAACATTTACAGTTTACTTTTGAAATCATGTGTGTGCTTAATATATAGAGGACTTATTTTAAGAAAACCCTTGTTGACACACACACACACCATGAAGGTTCGCTTTTCTTAATATCGTTTGGGTGAATAACCTATAATTCTTCCTATCACTTAGGAAATCTACATACCTTTTCAGGCTCTGTGTGGTTTAAGCTCATCATGATGTCACGCTACTGCTGCTTCATGCAGGTTTCTCAGGCCCAGATCTGTTTATACAACCTTCAGCAATAGCTGACATTAAAAGTGTTGCTATGCAGTACTTACCTTTCAGAAGTTCAGCCACAAGGTGTGCTGTTTTTTCTGACCCAATAAGTTACAAACTGTCACTGTGCTTACCTCAAATACAGGAGTTTCTCTTAATATCAAACTGCCTGCATCCTCTAAAAAACATAACTAATTGCGTGTGAGTAATCAATCATACTGAGGCACCGAACTAAGGGTCAGACACCCTAAGAACTGGCCATAAAATGCTGGTCTTAATTTAGAACAGTAATTTTTCAACCAGTGTGGTAATTAGTGAACCAACATTTGTACTAATTCCTAATGGGTTGCAATTTGAAGTATTTCGTGAATATTAATTAGGTAAGTTGCAAATTGTGACTCGCTAATAATCACAACCATCACAAGGATGGCTGCCTGCTGATGCAATTAAAAAATAAATAAAAAGTGTAAGTTTAACTTTTTAAAAGTAGTTAGTGATTCCTACCACCACTGTCGGGTCTTAAAAAACGTTTTTGTCAACATTCACAAATGGAGGAGGTGTTTCATGGAGATCCGTTCCTGTTTGGAAATGGTTTACCGCCTCCTTTGGAGAGGTGGTAAAAGATTTATGTTTTTGCCGGAATTCTGACACAAAATATTGATACATACAAATCTGATTCAGTATTTAGAAGAGAGTCTCTGAAATAGGTATTTGGTTGCAAACCTAAATTATGATTTGGTAACGTGTTACTTGAATAGCAATTTAGTTTTGTACATAAGAAAATACCTTTTTGTGGTCACAAACGGCCCGATTCTCCAAATGCGACCCTTTGCGATCACAAAAAGGCTTTGTTCTTGGAGTGGGTTTTTTGGCAGAATACGGGACACCTGTGAATATTGCCTTATCTGGGTTACTTTTTTTCCTAGGTCCTCCGACACAACAGGCTGTGTTAAGGCCTTATAAACAATTCAGGAGCTAATGGGGTATTTTGGGTGCCTTTCGCACAGGTATAAACATGTGGCCTGGCCACGACAACTGAATTTCTTGGGATAGAGCTAGATTCCAAGGCAGGTGTGTCCAGGCTTCCTCGAGAGAAGGTCAGAGCCTTTACAAGGGCCTTAAAGGAGTGCCTATAGGTCAAGAAAGTGACGTTGCATCAACTGCAGTTTGTAGTGTAATCGCTGAATTTAACTTAGTGTATCATACCCATGGGCTGCCCATTTTCAGGTCTATTGCACAGGCCATGCAAAGTGGGAAACAGAAACACCATCACACCAGGTTGTCAAGCGAGGTGCAACAGGACATGAGAATTTGGGAGGCATTTTTGAAAGACTTCAATGGTTCTGTCTTGTGGCCAAGCCCCGCTAAGGCCAATGAGGGATTAGGTTTATTTAGGGACTCTGCCAGCAGCGTAGGTTTTGGCACCATCTTGGGCACTTCTTGGTGTGCCTGCCAGCAGACAGGGTGGAATCAGGGTTGGTGGCAAACATACGTTTCTTGGTGTTTTTCTCCATCTTGGTTGCCCTCACAATCTGGCCAGACCAGTTTTGCAACCGGTCTGTGATATTCTGGTCAGAAAACATGACTGTAATAGGGTGCATTAACCAGCAAGCAGCAACATGTAAGATGATCTTGAGGTTGTTGAAAGAATTTATACTGCTATGTTTAAGGCTAAATGTAAATTTTAAGTTCAAACATACCTGGCATATTAAACAATGCAGTAGATGCTGCAGATGCTCTGTCTCATTTTAAGACGCAGGTGGTTTCTGGTACCAACACCCAGAAGTAGCGGAGTTCCCTTCACCATTTCCAGATCACCTCTTGTGGCTTGGTGCCCCAGCCTACCAGACCTCATAGCTGTCAGTTTAGCACCCAAGACAGGGTGTGCCTGTGAGGAACATTTTGCACATACAGCAGGTTTCATGGAAAAGATGGGGTGGGGGAGTTGTTTTCACCTGAGTCTATAATTTTATTTTTGGGGTCACTGAGGGAGGAGGGGAGGCTGGTGTCATATGAAAGACAGCACACTGCAGCTATTTCCTTCTTCACCAAAGGGCAGGTGCCTCCAAATGGGATGAAGGTGTTCATCGTGCAAAGAGAAGTGAAGGCTGGCAGAGAGGTAAGGGGATCAAGCAAGATGCTAGGTGTCCCATAGACCCACTAAAAGTGGGAAGGATCATCGCCAGCCTACAGAAAGGGTATAGATCAACTGCTGAAGTACGTCTTTTCAAAACAGCTTTTTGCCTAGCATTCTATAAGGCATTGAGGGTGGGACAGCTTGTGGTAAATGCTAAGAAAGACAAACATGGTGGTCTGAAGGTGGATGATATTGGGTGGCCAAACAACTCCCTGGCAGTAAGACTCACCAGGTAGGTAGAGAAGAGCATATTCTGCTGCACAGGTCGCAGGGAAATTAGTGTTAGCCACTAGGGAACTTAGAGGTATATCTGGCGCACTGCTCTCTCGGGGATGCTGGCAAACTGTTTATACACCAGCATTGAACACCCCTCACTAAGGGCCTGATTATGATGGCAGTTGGACGAGCATCCAATCGCCATCGCCGCGGCCAGGTGACTGTCTGACAATGTGTCGGCGGTCCTGTCTGCTTTATTACTATATGACTGCAGTGCAGGGATTCATAAAATGCCTTTTTCTACTGCAGTCCGGGAAATGGGCACAACACAAGCCGCAGTAGAAAAAGCACCGTGGGCCAAGCACCATGTGGTTCCTGGCACACGATGCATGGATGTGTGGGGGGGGGCACCACATGTGCCTCCCTAACCACTTAGCAGTGGCCCATGGGGAATGGGCACCCTGCTAGGGGTCCCCAAAGTCTGTTTCTATCTGCTTTTTCATGGTGTTGGAACCGCCATGAAAACACAGGCAAAAAGGGACATCATAATCCCTACAGCGATGCCTGTCAGAAGGCGGAGGTCTTTCCCCTGCCATCATAGTTACGACCGCTGGTTCGGACCAATGGCCCCAATGTCGGGTGGACTGCCACCAATGGCCTGTCAAAAAGAGGGTGTAAGTTTAGTTCACCAAAGTCCTTAGTCTAACTCTGGCTTCGGTAGGTTTGGAACCTGCAGAGTACAGCCCTCATTCCTTTAGGATCGGGGCAGCTACCGTGGTAGCAGGCATTGGATTGGGAGGACAGTCAGTAGGGAGATGGAATTCTGATTGCTATACGTGGTATGTGATATTGAACATGTTGTGATGATTGACATTAATCCTTTGCTATTCCTTTCCGATACTTTCCTGTTAGCATAGGTAGAAGAAATAATATAGATGCATGGGGTCGGATAATTCATACACTCCTGTCAACGCAGGAGCAAGAACTATTTTCAGAAAACCTTTATTTTGGCTCAGCGGCCATACAATTAAATAAATAAACAATACCCAAAAAAATATTCATTGTTATATAAATGAAAGTGTAAAACCAAATGCATCTAACATTGGTCTGTAAACAGGACAACCACATGTACAATATTGATAACTGAGCTATAAAACAGAATACGTTTTATGGCTACAGTTAATAAAAGAGAAGGCTCAGGGGGATGGGACAAGTGTGACTAAATATACATTAGGTTGCGCATGTTGATACAGCAGCGCTAGTTTGGTTCTCACGGGAGACACATGATTTTGCCCTGGTTCTCCTCATAGCCATCAGGTATCCGGAGAGCACAAAAATCAGCGGCTTGCTGGCATCTATTTTTAATATCCTTAGAGCCACCTTATGCACTCTAAAGCCCAAGTTCTGACAAAGTATAAGAATTCAGCAACGCCCACTGGCCATATAAGCTGCGGAAAAAAACATGACATGTTGTAAGCCCGGAACGGCCATTCATTCGCTGTAAGGCGTTTGCCCCCATTTTTCAGTAAACAAACAGAGGAGCAAAGTCCCATAGCAAAATAACAGGTACAGGCGCCTAGTTTGGGAGGGGAGATTCTATCTCATCCTTACAATCTTCTCTGTTATGTATGCTTTTGACCAAAAGAAAGGCATCGTTCAGGGAGCCTTGCCTTGCCTAGGAGTGTATTGAAGAATCCCTGTGATGCCAATATGCTAGTTTAATTATATAGTTTGGATATTACCCTAGCATCTCTAGGGGCACTCCACAAAGATGACAACTAAATCTCTCCCAATGTGGCTTTCAGAAACATGATCCAGGGTATGTTACGGGAGCCCGTGAGACTATTTCCTGTGGGACATCTCGATAAGGGAGGAGCTCTTGGGTAGCCCAGATCCTCCTTTAAAGAGGATTGGATGTAGGCATATTTTGTCTGAAAGGGCTCTCAACCCTAGATCACGTCTAAGGGGAAGCAGGGGAGTACTTATAGGGACACCCACTAGTAAGCGCATAAATCGGTTTTCCACCAATTCTAAAGTGGAGACATGCAAATGACCCCCACAGTTCTGTACCATAAGAAACCGTCCCCAGTACTTGGTAGCATAGCTGTTGTGCCGGCTGCGCAGTTCGAAATATAGAGTTATGTGACACTGTAAAATGTCCTACAACTTGTTCTAGTCTTAACCTAAGCTGCATAATGTGTGCCTGCCACCCCAGATGGTCTGTCAATGTGATGCTCAGGTAGGTAAATGTGCTCTATCTCTCAAGGGGTCTCCCTGCTAATGTTTGGTTAGCCCTGGTCGAGTGACCTGGGCTCAATATCATAAACTTGGTCTTGCCTACATTTATTTGCAGGCCCTGCACTTTTCAGAAATATTTAAAGCGGTCCAGAGGTTTTAGGGTTCTAAGAATTTCATGAGGTCATTAATATTAGAGCAAAATAGCGTGGGTCAAGCATGCAACCCTGCCTTACCCCTCTACTTACAGAAAATGGCTCTGTTAACTCACCAGCCCTGCCCGCACCTGACCTGCGTATAATTGTTATCATGCAACCTCACTATAATATCTCTTATGTAGCTGGGTACTCCAACTCATGACACACCCGCCTCAGGGTCGACCTCGATACTAAGTCAAAGGCGGAACAGAGGTCCACAAATACACTGTACAGGCGACCACCCCCCAGTGCAACCACTTTCCAGTATTGCGTTAGGAGCCGGAACACCTGGTCCTTCGTACCCATGGCCTTCCTAAATCCACCTGCAACTGGGACATAATATCATTGTGCGTCATCCATTCCTGCAATCTACCAAGTATAATTCTGCTAAATAACTTTTGAGAGCTGTTAAGTAAACTAATAGGTCTATAGTTATATGGCATTTCATTAGGTCCCCTATTGCATATGGGGATAATTTTGGCCCCAGTCCACATTTAGGCAGTGGTTTCCTTTTGGAAAATGCTGAAAACAGCAGTGAAAAGTAGGCACCCCAGATGTCTCCCTCGCTCCGCAATTCCCTGGAATTTTATCTAGTCCCGGAGCTTTGTTTGATGGCTGAGCAAATTTCCACTCCTGAAACTTCAGAACTACTGTGGTCCGGGAATTCAGCCAGAACCATCTCAGTACAGACTACCTCCTTCCTTGACATAATAAAAAAGTGCTGGTGTGGAATCATTTGTATGTGAAGCTTGCAAAGGTCTGGTATACTGCTGTGGATAACGCAATGTGCGCTGGACAGGCCGGATTTTTTTTTTCTGCGAGCAAGGAGGTCTGCACTTAGTGGACCTGATATCTTCGCTGGACGGATTATTGCCACGGAGGCTTCTGCCCCCAGAGATTGTCATTGTGCATTTGGGAGGCAATGACTTGACCAACATAGGGCACAAGGACTTATTTGAATTAATAGTCTCAGAGGTGTATTTGCTTTCAAGGAAATTCTCTAGAGCCATGATAGCATGGGCACACATTGATCCGAGAATGCAGTGGAGAGGTGGCAAGTCTTTCAGGGCCATTAATGAGTCAGCAAAATGTCTAAAAGGGAAAGTGGCTAAACTACTGAACACAGCCACTTTGACTTCAATACCTCATGGTTGCATCAAAGGTGAGCGTTTTTTTCTTGCACAATGGTATGCATATGTCCCAGTAAGGAATGGAGTAATCTTTCAAGACCCTGCTCGTTACACAGAAAGCCTTCTATGGGACAGGACCAGAGTATCTCAAACGCAAGATCTCATTTTATGCCCCATGAAGACTCCCCGTTCCTCTAACCTGCTGCTAGCTAACACTTCCTGTGTTAGAAAGTCGAGGACAGGGGGCAAGGTCCTCTCCTGCCTGGGACCTGACCTCTGGAACAAAATGCCCCTCCACTTAAGAAAAGTTGATTCAACACCTCTGTTCCGGAAGAAACTGAATACCTGACTCTGCTCATGCCCATAATCCTTCATCCCCGCTGCTTCCCTTTCAGCTTTTAGCGCCAGGGCACTCCTTGGAGTAACAGTGTGCTCTATAAATACCCCACATAGACATAGAAGGTAGCCCAATGTTTCCCAAAAACTGGCTGGTGTGGCTGGGTGAACACACTCTGCATCTTGGAAGGGGGAAGATAGTAGGCAAACTATGCTGGCTTGTGGAGGTTGATGTCATCATTGGAGGGGACTCTTCGAGTCCGCTGCGGCATCCTTTTCAGCAAAATAGTGGGTCAAAACTTCTGCGTCAAAGGAACCTCAAAAGGGTGCTGGTAGCAAGTGGTAATGAAGTTGCAGCGGCACAGGGAGCTGAGGGGTCACGGAGACAGTCCTCACTTGTCACCTCCCATGCAGGCACAGTCGGAGCGACAGAGCACAGGCCCTTTGGGGGATGACAAAGTTGGGTGACGGGCGTGCCCAAGGTAGGTATCCTAGGGGCAGCCGGTCGCCATGCACAAGTGCTTCCGGAGCAGGAAAGTGGGGACCTCTCATTAGAAGGCACCTGCCCTCTGAACTAGGGGGTGGAAAAGGAAGGGTCACAGAGCAATTCATGATCTCACTCAGTACCTGTTTTTCTGTTTCAGTTGTACAGGAATAAAGTAGTTATGGTTAGGTGACTCCACTGTATTAGAGGCTCTGTTAAGGACAGGCTTCATTTGTAACATACATGTAAATAAGAAATGTGGTTACTGTGCAAAGAAAATTATGTTATTGAAAAATGTTTTCTGTGTATACAATAAATTAGAACATTGGAATGTTGGGAGCTCCATTGAAAACAATGGAGTGCTCTGGGCTTATAATGGCTGGTATAAGCCTGGAGCTTCAACATTCCAATGTTTCTTTGTTCACAGCTCTGGCTGTGAACAAAGGCTTCAAGGACCCTGAGGGGATTCTAATCCCCTCACGCTTCCAAAAGGCTTTATGTTTTTTGTTAGAACATTCTGTCCTCTAGTGACAGAATGTTCTAACAGCCTTATAGCCCTTCGTAGATGGGCTATACCGCTATTAAAGTCCCTCTCCCTTTTTAAAGGCCCTCGCCTTCGGCTCGGGGCCTTTAACGCTGGAGAGGGCCTTTAATAGCCGGTATAACCCTCTACGGCGGGCTATAAGGCTATAATACAGCCCCAGATCTTTAGATCTCAACTCCAAAGGTGGTCTCAGGCTAAGTCACTAGTGGGTGCCAGGTGGGTATTGGGTGGGGCAGGGTATTAAAGCGGCAGTGCCATGGGAAGTGGGCCCGTTGTGCCCCCACTGTGACGCTGACACTTCCTGCCACTGAATCCATCCCCGATGCTTTCACTGGACGCCAGCTTCTGCTGGCCTCTCCTTTTCTGCCCTGCAGGAGCTGCAAGTGCAGGGCGTTTGTTTCCCCACCTACCATCCCCAGAGCAAGGGACATAGGGAAGGGCTAGGTCTCTAGGAGGGCTTAATGGCATTGGAAGATTGATGTATACTATGTCTAATGTTTTCCTATTCAGATCAACATAGTTATTTTGATGCAGATCGGTTGTAATTTTTATATCTAACGTTTGTTTTTCTCAGATTTTAAGACCAAGAGTGCATTTTGTTGCAGATTTATTGTATCTTTCTTGTGGGTGAGGTCATGATTAGTGGTGACTATTTGGGTCCCCTGCGGCATCCTTTTTTGCAAAACAATGGGTAAAGCTTCAGCGTCAGAGGAACCTCAAAGAAGTTGCAGTGGCGTGGGGGCTGGGATTGATCGTTGACACGTGGTCCTTACCTGTCACCTCCAGCGCTGGCGCAGTTGGTGTGGCCTAGCACAGGCCCTTTGGAAGGCAAAATATCTGGGTGCAGGGAGTGCCCAAGGTAGGTATCCTAAGGGCAGCGGAGCCCCCTGCACACACGTTACTGGTGCTAGGGACCTTCCATAAGGAGGCTCTCACCCTCTTTACTCGGGATGGAAAAGGAAGGGTCACTGAGCCAGTCATGAACTCACTCAGGAACTGTTTTTATGTTTCAGTTGCTCAAGAAACAAGCATTTACAATGCAATGGTTTCGCCTTTTGAAAAGTTTGAGCTATTGGCATTGTAAATGACAAAATTTGTATTTTATGTTTTGGTTTTGAAAACAGATAAATAAATGGCATTGTCATTTACAATGCCAATAGTTTAATTTCTGGCAAATGCCACACAAAAACACACAGACCCACACACACACACACACAGACCCACACACAGAGAGAGCCACACACAGAGCCACACACACACCCAGAGCCACACACACCCACCCACCCAGAGCCACACACACCCACACACCCAGAGCCACACACACCCACCCAGAGCCACACACACCCACCCAGAGCCACACACACCCACCCAGAGCCACACACACCCACCCAGAGCCACACACACCCACCCAGAGCCACACACACACACACTCAGGAGAGCAAGCACAGCGAGGGGGCAGGGAAGCAAGCACAGCGAGGGGGCAGGGAAGCAAGCACAGCGAGGGGGCAGGGAAGCAAGCACAGCGAGGGGGCAGGGAAGCAAGCACAGCGAGGGGGCAGGGAAGCAAGCACAGCGAGGGGGCAGGGAAGCAAGCACAGCGAGGGGGCAGGGAAGCATGCACAGCCAGGGGAAGGGGAGCAAGCACAGCCAGGGGAAGGGAAACCAGGGGGCGGGGGAGCAAGAACAGCCAGGGGGCAGGGAAGCAAGCACGGGCAGGGAAGCAAGCATGGGCAGGGAAGCAAGCACAGCCAAGAGGCAGGGAAGCAAGCACAGCCAGGGGGCAGGGAAGCAAGCACAGCCAGGGGGCAGGGAAGCGAGCACAGCCAGGGGGCAGGGAAGCGAGCACAGCCAGGGGGCAGGGAAGCGAGCACAGCCAGGGGGAAGGGAAGCTAGCACAGCCAGGGGGAAGGGAAGCTAGCACAGCCAGGGGGCAGGGAAGCAAGCACAGCCATGTTTCCAGTGCTTGGCTATTCTGAACAAACCATTGGTATACGGCCTGCCACTCAAACGAAAACAACTCCCAGAATACCTTCTATGAGCATTAGTACCCAGGAACCTGCACTAGCCTAACTGACATGGTGGGTGTGTCTCAAACGCTGTGGGGTTTGGGAAGACGTGTGGAGTAGGCCCTTTTAAAAGCACCCACCCCTCAGACAATATCCACAAATGTGTGAGATAATCAGTGTTTACCTCTTTATTCACAAATGCACTTTCTGGAGCTAAATTCAGCAAATACTGTTCCTATGAGTCAGCACTCAGAATGTACCCACACAAATAGTGTTTGAGCCCACAAATGTTAAACTTCGGTGTGAGATATGGTTTGTGAATGAAGCCATAGAATTCCCACGCCCTACAAGTGACTAGGCTCCAACAAACAGAATCCTAGAAATAGCAGAGAGGCACAACTCATAGGCACAGCAATAAAACTCTTTAAAACATGGGTGGGAAACGGAATGGCAGGAAATGTGGCACAAAACTGCAGACCTATCATTTCACTTTTAGTCCTGACCCATTATTAGCAGGTGAGGTGTGTCTGCAGGAAGGAAACAACTTGCCAGCTCTGTAATACAGATAACCCCTAAACAGAAAGCAAAGAAAACAGCACCATTGGGGAGGGTGCAAAGCCAAAACACACACTACAAAGAGAACGTCAAGACACAGCAACAACCAGTACAAGAAACACCAACATGTAAAGCAAATCAAACAACTGTAAAAGCAGTAATATTAAAAACACGCTGGAAACAAGACAAACAACAGACACGAAAAAGGCAATATAAAGAGTACACGCCAACTGCATATAAAATAAGATAGAATAAAAGGCAAAATAATTTCAACAAAAACAACAAGACATGCAAAAAAGAGAACACATAAAATATGACACGTAAACAAAGTAAAGCGCCAACCACCTGTAAAATGAGGCTGCTCTTCCAATGAGTGCTCACCTGAAGTGATGGGAGGTCGATGTAAGATCCATCTCCTCACACTACATACAAGAAAGTAGAGACCTTGCTTTCAAAGGCCGAATTAGCTTAAGACTGGGGACTGGAAAATAATGTCTTACTTTTTTAGAACCAAAAAAAAATATTTTAATAAAATGAATTTTATGTTACTAATTGTAATTTGTATATGTACACTTTATGGTTGTGACAAACCAAATAAAGTTAATTTTGACTTGACTTGACTTACACTACATACACTCTATTGAACAGCCTTACTGTGAGGACCTCGAGTGGGAATAAAATAAGTACAATAGGGTGTGTCCACGTACTCATGTTGTTCTTGTAGTTCTTTCACGCTCCTTATCTGCTGTACATCTATTAAAATGCATACCCCCTAGTGCCACCTTACACTGTAGGTCTTCCAAGCACTCTCTCCGAAGCTGTACCTCGCCTGCATTTGTGGGTCGCAGGTGCAAGGCTTGGATGGATTAACCCTGTGGTGTGCCTTCCTTTACACCGTCTCAGGTATAAATCTTCTACAAGAAACTTGCCTGATCCACAAACATACCAGATCTTCTGCAACAACACTTAAACAGTTTTGAACTGGTAGAAGAATTCATCATTGGATCTCTTTGTATCGTCAAACCGACTGTTCCTCTGAGCAATCACCAACATATCACTCTAGCAGTCTCAAGCCCAGTTTTTAATTAAGGACCCCTTCTTTAGATGACTGTTCATCCAAGTCTGGTGTTAGGCAGGCCTTCAGACTTTGCACATCCACTGCACTACGAAGACTTCACCGATCCCAAAGACAAAGGACTTCAGTAGAAGCACCTGGCATGATGCAAACCTAGAAGCCACTCTTTACAAGGTTCTAGGCAATTCTTAATCTTGACATAACTGCTCCACAACAATGAGGCGAGTTGTTCTCCGATCACCTGAACGCCTCCTTTGCCCACTGGGCCACATTCCTGGTCGGCTCACCGCTGCTCTGATCTGGTCTTCTTAACATATTCCCCATCTCAGAGTCCAGCTCTTGTGCAGTTACTTCAGACTGATGTAACCAGAAAGTGCTCCTTTACATTTTTGAATAGAGGTCTGCGGTTTACCTAGCAGATTCTCTGCTCCTTTTTCACACAAATGATGACACTCTTTCCATAGGACTTCTTCCTGACTCCTTCACCGGGCTGATGTTTTCGCCCTCTCTCTTACTTCTTTCAGATTACCTTTGCTTCACCCAAACCATCTTCAAATTCCGCTGCTTTTCTTCCACATGGCCATCCTTGAGAAAGTGTGCCACCATGACATATAATACCATTCTTTATGTGCCAGGTCCCTTCATGCATACAATTCATTAAGAATACAGAGTGAGCATAGCACTACATCAAATCTCTTTCCTCCAGTTCAGAAGCAGCTATAATGGATGCCAGTAGCCCACCCTTCATCTAGCCATTCACACGGATCCTTCAAGATATCCGGCCAGACACATGCATGCCACCTTCCTGCTCCCTGGCAACCTGAATGCACCTCAGTGTCCAGAGTGGAAGCCCAAAAGAACAATCGTAAATTCAATTTTCTTCTAAAGTACTGATCAGGTTGATCTGATCTTTCAAACTAACAACATTATAACAGTCACCATAACCTCCCAGTCCTCCCTCATGCTCACCTAAAAGGCGAGAAGACTCCACACCGCCCTGTACAGATCAAGGGACAAATCACAGTGCTCGCCAGAAAAGAAGTCCAGTGGGATACCAGGAGGTATTAAATGTCAGACACCCTATGAAGCAACCTAAGTCTAGATATGGTGTTATTTTGCACTTGCCATCCACGTGGATCCAGACTCAACAATGGGAACGCCTCCATCACCCCCCTCTCCCCCGACACACACACACACACACCCTCCCAAAATAAAGTTTATTTTCCTGAAGGCAATTAAAAAAGCAGCATCCCACCTTTTCCTGGTTGCTCGAAAATGTGATCCTGCCCCCGCCTTTAATCTTAAAGGCTCTCCCGACACTGACCAGGGCTGGGCGGACTGCCCTTATAAAGCAACCAGGCAGTGCCCCACGAGCGGGTTAGTGTTCAGGCATTTTTTGGATGTCCGCCCGGGACTTGGGTACTTTCCAAAACCTTGAGTTTCATTCACCGCCCTGCCTATGGCACAGGGGCCGCGGAGGGACGTTCTCTTTCCCCGGGGCTCCTCCTGTGCAAGCAGATCGACTTACCTGCACCTTGCGACGGCGGCACTTCTCCGGTCTCCCTTTTCGGCATGGGAGACCGGTAACATCGACGGCGGCAATCTCGCTGGCACTTCTCCGGTCTCCCTCTTTGGCATGGGAGACCGGCAACGTCCTCCGCATCTCCCGGGGCTCCCTCCAGGCCACGGGAGCCCCGCGGGCGCCGCCATACTTCTTGCCGTCTTCCTTCTTCCCCCAGGCTGCGGGGGGCGGGCACTTCCGGCCGGCCGCGCTAGGATTGGCCGGCCGGCCGGTCACTTCCGGGTCGCCGCGGGGAGCGCGGCGGCCCGTCTCTAGCTCAGGCAGGCGGGCGGCGAAGTTTCCCGAGGAGTGGGCTCCCTCGTGGACCAGCAGTGACGTCCACGCAGCTTCACCAATCAGGAGCAGGATAGTCACTGGTGCCGGCAATGCCGGACCAGATTCGGGGGCGTTCCCGGCTTTCGGCTGACGTCGCGTGACGTCGGCAAAAGCCAAAGAATCTCGGGAACGCCTCCGAATCTGGTCCGGCATTGACGGACAGGCCCCTCGTCCAATGGCTAGGCTCCATTTATGGAGCCAGCCAATGAATGACGAGGGCCGACCCAAACCCACACTACAGTTCTCATTAGATTTCTCCTGCGCAAAAGCTGCTTGCGCAGCTTTTTGCAGTCGAAACCTAAAAAGGAGTATGGTTCGGTGAATCCAATGTATTGGAGGCTCTGCTAAGAATAGGCGTCATTTGTAACAAACATGTAAATAAGAAATACAGTTACTGTGTAAAGAAAAGTATGATATTGAATAACGTTTTCTGTGTGTACATTAAAATATGGCCTGAGATCTTTTGATCTCAACTCCACAGGGGGTCTCAGGCTACATCAGTAAGTGGTGCCAGGCGGGTATCGGGAGGGGCAGGGTAGTGGGTTACATTAATCCTGGGGCCCTCTGCACCTCCCTGGCCAAATCTGCTCGTCCAGATTGCAGCAGCAAGGAACATGTTTCAAGAATTCTAGTTGTAACATCCCCACACAGTGGACACAATGGATTCCTGAAAAATCTACGGAAGCATGGTAATGACTTTTTCTCCAGTCTGGAATAGGTAGGCAGCTAGGGTGGACACTTTCACTTTAGACTCTTTGGTGGCTTTAATAACTGACATACACATACAGGGGAGGTTTGTGGGTTTTATCTGGGCACAGATGGTGGTAATGTTGGAACTAGCAAAGCTGTCTGTCACTGCAGAGCACTCCTTCAATTTTCTTATTTGTGAATCTGTAGAAATGTTTGAGTGATTCGTTGGCACTTTCAAAGGTGCTAGTAGGCCCCTTGATGTACTGAAATTAAATCTGAGGGTTAGCCAACTTCCTCTGTTCTGCGTGTTTCCTTCTGAGACATTTTGACTAAACGAATTTTGATTTATTCAAGGTGGTTTATTGGCTGGCCTTCTAGGAGCATGCTGCATAGGGGAGCTAGTTGGAAGTGCTAACTTGTGGGGGTGCTGGTTTAGATGGCCTACTTCCATATAAGTGAGGCCTTAGTTCAAATTTAGCTACCTCATTCTAAGACAATTAAATTCGATTGGGGAAACTTTATCCCCTTGCAAGAACCATCTATTTGCTGTCCCGTCAGCTCCCTTAGAGAATTCTTAACCATGCATATAGCCAGATTAGCATCAGCACTGTTCATTCATCATGTTTTCAGCTTTCAATTTGGCCAGGGATTCACCGATGTCCCATGGGTACATACCATTCCCCATCAAAACACCTATGTCAAGGACAATGCCTGAGGCCAGCTCTTTTTGGGTAAGGTGCCGTAAGTCCCCCAGCCATATTCATTTTTAGACACAAATTTTTTTTTAGATCTCAAATATTTGCACAGGAACTACTTTTTTTACATCTTGTTTCCAAGTGAGACCGAGCCTAAACATAGCTTCTAGTACATGGCAGCTTCCTATCCATAACTAGCTTGTTACTGTGCAAACAACAAAACAAAACTGTTCAGAGTGATATTATGACTCTTTCTGTGACCCTAACTCTTAAAACCTCCCCCGTCTTGATGATGGGTCACCCCTTATGGGAGAACTTCACCTTCCCTCTCCCATACTGGATGTTCTTGTGCAGGAAGCCCTGCTGCCCTTAGGATACCTTTCGTGGGCACCCCCTACACTCAAGTTCCCCAACCCTCAAAGGCCTGTGTCAGCTTGCGCCAACTGCATAGGCACGGGTGGTTGATAGGTAAGGACCACGTGTCAGCAAATGCCCCTAACCCCACTGCTCCACTGCAACCTCCATTCCGCTTGCTGCCAGCACCCCTTGGAGGGTCCAGTGATGCTGATGTCAATTTGGAATAAAAGGATGCCATAAAGGGACCCAAAGAGTCCCCATCAATCCTGAACTCACCCACCCGAGGCCAGCATAGTTCATCTACTATCTGCGCCCCCCCACCTGCACTCTGCTCATTGGCCTAGCCAGGCCAGAAAATTCTCAAGAAACATCTCATTACCTTCCTTAGATAGGAGCACCTATCAGTGCTCCTTTAGTGACAATCAGTTCAAATAAGTCTTTCTACCCTAGCTTGGTCAAATCATTGCCTCCTAAATGCAAGATTATGATCCCTGGTAGTGGAAACCTCTAAGGCAACATTTTGTCCATCATCATTCTCCACTGGGCCAAGGGTAGTCCCCCTTGCCCATGGAAAGTCATCTGATATCCGGCTTTCCTTGCTCGCATCACGTAGTCACCTGCCAAGTAAAAGACCTTTGCATGCCTCAAGTAAGAGTGGCCCAACACAAGCATGAATGTAACATTTCTTGCTCCTGCATTGACAGGAGGCAATGAGATATTCAGTGGGCTAATCACCTTATCATGATTTCTACCTGTGTTGACAAGAGAATACAAAACATTGACAAAACATTCACAACATGTTTCATCTCACATAGCGCTTGTAGCAGTCTGACTCCCACCTGCCTGGCCTTTGAACTGCTTGCCCCGCCAGCCCCATGCTTGCCGCGGCAGTAGCTGCACCAATCTGAAATGAGTGCAAACTATAGTCCACGGGATCCAACTCTGCTAGTACCAAGGCCCTACTGAGTACCCTTTCAAATTTAAACCCTGTGAGTGGTATCCCATCCTCATGAACAGAAGGGAGCCAACCTTCCGTTGTACCCGGTGAGCAGTAAAAGAGTCCAGGTTTCCCAGGGACAGCACTCATTCCCTTGGGCCCTGTGAATGAGCATATAATCCTCCCTACCCACTTGGTCAGTCCTTGAAAGGGTAATGGTGACCACCAAAGAGCCATTAGGCCAATGTATATCTGCCAGCTGCAGACCCCCACTCATATCTTTTTTGTTCTTCACCACCAGCTCCCTGATCCTTAAGGCTCCCATCACTAGGGAGAACGCTGCCCTGAAAAGGCGTACCTTGTCTCTAGACCTGTACACCTTGTCAAGGCTGGCTATGATAGTTGCTCATTTCAATGTGTCTATGGGACGCCTGGAGTCCTGCCTACATCCCTCCAATAGCTGTCAGCCCTTCAGTACCCTTTGAACCTGGAAAGCTTTTGTCCAATTGGTGTACCCTAACATCTTTGCAAAAAAGGAAATTGCAACTGTATTCAATTCATAACATTTGTAAAGCACACTACCTACCCGTGAGGGTCTCAAGGCGCTGGGGGGGGGGGGGGGGGCTGCTACTGGTCGAAGAACCAGGTCTTGAGGAGTCTTCTGAAGGCCAGCGGGTCCTGGGTCTGCCGAAGGGCAGTGGGGACCGTGTTCCAGGTTTTGGCGGCGACGTAGGAGAAGGATCTGCCGCCGGTGGTAGTTTTCCGGATACGTGGCACTGTGGCGAGGGTGAGGCTGGCGGAGCGGAGGCTGCGGTGGGGGTGTAGAAGCTGAGTCGGTCGTTAAGGTATTCCGGACCGCCGTTGTGTATGGCTTTGTGTGCGTGGATGAGAAGTTTGAAGGTGATCCTCTTGTCGACGGGGAGCCAGTGTAGGCCTCTTAGGTGGGTTGCCATGTGGCTGCATTGGGGGACGTCGAGGATCAGTCGTGATGAGGCGTTCTGGATGCGTTGCAGCCGTCTTAGGAGCTTGGTTGTTGTTCCTGCGTAGAGGGCGTTCCCGTAGTCCAGTCTGCTGGTGACGAGGGCCTGGGTGACGGTTTTCCTTCTGTCGGAGGGGATCCATTTGAAGATCCTACGGAGCATACGTATGGTGTTGAAGCAGGACGTGGAGACGGCATTGACTTGCTTTGTCATGGAGAGGGCGGAGTCGAGGATGATCCCTAGGTTGCGCGTGTGGTCGGTGGGTTCTGGGGCTGTTCCTAGCGATGTAGGCCACCAGGAGTTGTCCCAGGCTGATGGGGTGAGGCCGGGGATAAGGACCTCTGTTTTGTCTGAGTTCTGCTTCAGCCTGCTGTTCTTCATCCATTCAGCGACGGCCTTCATGCCTCTGTGGAGGTTGTCTTTGGCAGTGTGGGGGTCTTCGGTGAGGGATATGATCAGCTGGGTGTCGTCGGCATAGGAGATGATGTTGAGGCTGTGTTGTCGTGCGATGTGGGCGATTGGAGCCATGTAGATATTGAACAGCGTCGGGCTGAGGGAGGATCCCTGTGGAATGCCGCAGATGATCTCGTGGTCTTGGAGCGGAAAGGTGGGAGGAGGACGCTCTGGGTTCTGCCGGAGAAGAAGGATGTGGTCCTGGCCAGGGCCTTCTCTTGGATCCCGGCGTCGTGGAGGCGTGCAGTTGGGGTGCAGTGGCAGACCGTGTCAAAGGCTGCTGATAGATCCAGTAGGATGAGGGCGGCTGTCTCTCCTTTGTCCATGAGGATCCTGATGTCGTCGGTGGCCACCATGAGGGCGGTCTCAGTGTTGTGGTTGCTGCGGAATCCAGTTTGGGATGGGTCCAGGATGTTGTTGTCTTCGAGGTAGTGGGTCAGCTGTCTGTTGACGCTTTTCTCCGTGACTTTCGCCGGGAAGGGGAGCAGGGAGATGGGCTGGAAGTTCTTGAGGTCTTTGGGGTCCGCCTTGCGTTTCTTCAGTAGGGCTTTGATCTCGGCGTGCTTCCAGCTCTTCGGGAAGGTTGCTGTCTCGAAGGAGGTGTTGATTGTTTTCCGGAGATGGGGTGCAATGGCTGTGCTGGCTTTGTTGAAGACGTGGTGAGGGCATGGGTCAGATGGGGATCCGGAGTGGATGGAGTTCATGGTCTTGATGGTGTCTTCGTCGCTGACGTTGGACCAGGCGGTCAGACGACTGATGCGGGTGGGGGTCGCAGGGGTGGTGGTCTCGGTGGCGGAGGTGGGGGTGTCGGTGTCAAAGCTATCGTGGATGTCAGTGATCTTGCGGTGAAAGAAGGTGGCCAGTGAGTCGCACAAGTCTTGTGATGGTGGAATGTCGTTGTTGTTGGAACTGGGGTTGGAGAGTTCTTTCACGATGTTGAAGAGCTCTTTGCTGTTGTGTGCATTGTTGTCTAGGCAGTCCTTGAAGGTGGTCCTCTTGGCGGTCTTGATGAGTTGGTGGTGTCTGCGGGTGGCATCCTTGTGGGCGGTGTAGCTGTCTGGTGTTCGGTCATGGAGCCAGTTCTTCTCCAGCCTTCGACAGGTGCGCTTGGAGGTCCGGAGGTCTTAGGGGAACCATGCGGCTTTCTTGTTCGTGTGATTGGTTGCGGCGGTCTTGAGTGGGGCTAGGGTGTTGGCGCAGTTGTTGATCCACTGTTTGAGGTCGATGGCGGCTGTGTCTGGGTCGGTGGGGTCTGCGGGTGGTTCCAGGGTGAGGGCGGAGGTCAGTTGGTCCTTGGTGATCTTGCTCCAGCGGCGGCGCGGCAGCTGTTGGGTGTGGTGGGTTTCCTGAAGGTGAAGTGGATCCATCTGTGGTCTGTCCAGTGGGGTTCAGTGGTGTGGTTCAATCAATCAATCAATACATTCGTAAAGCGCGCTACTCATCCGTGAGGGTATCAAGGCGCTGAAGGGAGGGGGGTGCTGCTACTGCTCGAATAACCAGGTCTTGAGGTGTCTCCTGAAGGTGAGATGGCCCTGGGTCAGTCGTAGGTGTGCGGGGAGGGAGGTCCATGTCTTGGCTGCCAGGTAGGAGAATGATCTTCCTCCGTTGGTGGCTCTGCGAATCCGTGGCAGGGTGGCGAGGGCGAGGCTGGTGGAGCGGAGCTGGTGGGTGGGGGTGTAGAACGAGAGGCGGTTGTTGAGGTATTCGGGGCCCATGTTGTGGAGTGCTTTGTGTGCGTGGGTGAGCAGCCTGAACGTGATCCTCTTGTGACAGGGAGCCAGTGCAGGTTTCTCAGGTGGGCGGATATGTGGTTGTGGCGAGGGATGTCGAGGATGAGTCGTGCGGAGGCGTTCTGTATGCGCTGAAGGCGTTTCTGGAGTTTGGCTGTGGTTCCTGCATATAGGGCGTTCCCGTAGTCCAGTCGGCTGGTGACGAGGGCCTGGGTGACCATCTTTCTGGTTTCAGTAGGGATCCACCGGAAGATCTTTCGGAGCATGCGCAGGGCGCTGAAGCATGAGGACGAGACTGCGTTGACTTGCCTGGTCATCGTGAGGGAGGAGTCCAGGCTGAGTCCCAGGTTGCGTGCGTGGTCCGTGGGTGTTGGTGAGGTGCCCAGCATCGTGAGCCACCAGGAGTTGTCCCAGGCGGATGGGGATTGTCCGAGGATGAGGACCTCCATCTTGTCTGAGTTGAGCTTCAGACGGCTGTGCTTCATCCATTCTGCGATATCTTTCATTCCGTCCTGGAAGTTAGTTTTGGCGGTGAGAGGGTCTCTGGTGAGGGAGAGTATCAGTTGGGTGTCGTCGGCGTAGGAGATGATGTTGATGTTGTGTTTGCGTGCGATGGTGGTGAGGGGGCTCATGTAGATATTGAAGAGGGTTGGGCTGAGTGAGGAACCCAAGGGTATGCCGCAGATGATCTTGCTGGCCTCGGAGCGGAAGGGAGGGAGGCGGACACTGTGGGTTCTGTCGGAGAGGAATGATGTGATCCAGTCCAGGGCCTTTCCTTGGAACCCAGTGTTGTAGAGGCGGGTTATGAGGGTGCGGTGGCAGAAGGTATCAAAGGCTACCGAGAGGTCCAGTAGGATGAGAGCGGCTGTCTCTCCGTTGTCCATCAGGGTCCTGATGTCATCGGTGGCTGCGATTAGGGCGGTCTCAGTGCTGTGGTTGGCTCGAAATCCGGACTGGGATGGGTCGAGCGAGTTGTTTACTTCGAGGGATGCAGTCAGCTGTTTATTAACGGTCTTCTCGATGACTTTAGCCGGAAAGGGGAGAAGAGATATGGGGCGGAAGTTCTTGAGGTCTTTAGGGTCCGCTGTGGGTTTCTTTAGAAGGGCGTTGGTCTCTGCGTGTTTCCAGCGTACAGGGAAGGTGGCTGACGTGAAGGAGCTGTTAATGATGTTACGGAGGTGGGGTGCGATGATGTTGTCGGCTTTGTTGAAGATATGATGAGGGCATGGGTCGGAGGGGGAGCCGGATTGGATAGTGTTCATGATGCGGGTGGCGTCTTCAGTGCTGATGGGCGTCCATGCGCTGAGGCTGGTGGTGGGGGTCGTTGGTTTGATGGCTGGAGGCGGAGTCTGGGGTCCGAAGCTGTCGTGTATATCTTCGATCTTGCAGTGGAAGAATGTGGCGAGGGAGTTGCAGAGGTCTTGCGATGGTGTGATGTCGTTGTTGCTGGCGCTGGGGTTGGAGAGCTCTTTGACGATGCTGAAGAGTTCCCTACTGTTGTGGGAGTTGTTGTCCAGCCGCTCTTTGAACGATGTCCTTTTGGTGGTGCGGATCATCTGGTGGTATTCGCGGGTGGCGCTCTTGAGGGCTGTCATGTTTTCTGATGTCCGTTTGTGGTGCCAAGTTTTTTCGAGGGTTCGGCATGATTTCTTTGCGATTTTGAGGGCGTCTGTGGACCATGAGGTTTTTCTGTTGCTGGTCTTGCCTGCTGTGCGAGGTTGTCTGCTGTGTCGTTGGTGTCAGGGGTGTCGACGGGTGCGTTCTGGCTCAGCGATGTGGTCAGCTGGTCTGTGGTGACTTTGCTCCAGCATCTGCGGGGGATCTGTAGCGTGTGGTGGTGGGATGTCGTCTTCTTGAAGGTGAAGTGGATGCAGCTGTGGTCTGTCCAGTGTAGTCCGGTGGAGTGGCTGAAGGAGACGTGGTTACTGGTGGAGAAGATGGGGTCGAGCGTGTGGTCAGCGAGGTGGGTGGGTGTGTCCACCAGTTGCTTGAGTCTGAGGTTGGCGAGGTTGTCGAGCAGAGTGGTGGTGTTGTTGTCGTTCTTTTTCTCCAGGTGGAAGTTCATGTCCCCTAGGAGGATGTACTCTGGTGAGGCTGGGGCGTGCGGGCTGATGTAGTCGGCGATGGTTTAGCTGAATTGTGTCCGTGGGCCCGGGGGCCTGTAGATGAGCGTTCCTCTGAGGGTGGTCTAGGGGTCGGTGTGGACCTGGAAGTGTAGGTGTTCGGCGGCGGTGAGTGTGTCATCGGCGTTGGTCGTGATGCTGATGGTGTTCCTGTAGATGATGGCGATTCCTCCTCCGGTTTTGTTGACGCGGTCCTTCCGGGTGACTTTGTAGCCATCCGGGATGGCTATGGCGATGTCGGGGTCCGAGGAGGCGTTCATCCAGGTTTCCGTGAGGAAGGCGACGTCTGGTGCTGCTGTATCAAGGAGATCCCAGAGTTCGACGGCGTGTTTGTGGACGGAGCGTGTGTTGAGGAGGATGCACTTGAGGTGGTTGTTGTTGTCGTTGCTGCATTCGGTGGGCGGGGTGTAGGTTCGGAGGCAGGTGAATTTGCATGCTAGGCAGGTGAAGGGTCCGTGGGTGCGCCTCGGGGTGGCTCGGTGGCAGGCGGCAGGTCGTCCTGTGTTGAGTGCGGTGAGGGTGGCGGTGTCGTATCTCAGTTGGGTGCCCTGGCAATGGCTGGGGCCAGGGGTTCTGGCGCTGGGCGCGGTCCAGACGCGGACGGGCTCAGACGGCGTGCTGCGTGCGTCTGCTGCGCTTCCGCGCGGTGACCTCCATAAGAGGCGAAGTGGGAGGGAGGAGCAGCTGGGAGGCGGGAGCGGGGGGGAGCAGCGGCAGTAAGCGGGGGGCATGGGGGCACAGAGGTCAGTGGCGCGAAAGGAGCGCCTAGCAGGCAAAAGGGGAGACTAAGTACAATGTACTAACATACAAACAGCAGGTTACAGAAGGCAATGGGAAAAAAAGAAAAGTTTAGCAGTCCAAGTAGCAGTTATCCAGGGGCGGCGAACCCTCGGCGGCAGCGGGAGTGAGGCACGAGCACCAGGAGGAGCCGTGCGGCGTGGGGAGTGACCCGAGGTCAGGTCACACTCACTGCCGCGCGGTGACCTCCATAAGAGGCCAAGTGGGAGGGAGGAGCAGCTGGGAGGCGGGAGCAGGGGGGCCAATGGGCGAGGGCGCGGGCGACAGAAGGCAAAAGGGGGCGGGCCACGTGGTAGCAGCGGCGGGAAGCGGGGGGCAGCGGGGGCACAGAGGTCAGTGGCACGAAAGGAGCGCCTAGCAGGCAAAAGGGGAGACCAAGTACAATGTACTAAAATACAAACAGCAGGTTACAGAAGGCAATGGGAGAAAAAGCAGGTTACGGAAGGCAGTGGGAGAAGAGCAGCTGGGAGGCGGGAGCGGGGGGAGCAGCGGCGGTAAGCGGGGGGCAGGGGGGCACAGAGGTCAGTTGCGCGAAAGGAGTGCCTAGCAGGCAAAAGGGGAGACTAAGTACAATGTACTAAAATACAAACAGCCGGTTACAGAAGGCAATGGGAGAAAAAGAAGAGTTTAGCAGTCCAAGCAGCAGTTAGCCGGGTTGGTGAACCCTCAGCGGCAGCGGGAGTGAGGCACGGGCACCAGGAGGAGCCGTGCGGCATGGGGAGTGACCCGAGGTCAGGTTGAAGGAGATGTGGGGACTGGCGGAGAAGATGGGGTCCAGTGTGTGGCCAGAGGCATGGGTGGGTGTCGTCACGAGCGGTTTGAGTCCAAGGTTTGCGACGTTGTCGATCAGGGCGGTGGAGTTGGCGTCGTTGTTGTTCTCGAGGTGGAAGTTCAAGTCCATGGAGGCGAGGGAGTGGGTGCTGATGAGGTCGGCGATGGTGTCGCTGAATTGTGGACGGGGTCCAGGTGGTCTGTAAACGAGTGTTCCTCTGAGGGTGGTGTTGGGGTTCGTGTGGATCTGGAAGTGCATGTGCTCGGCGGTGGTGAGGGTGGTCGAGACTCTGAGGGTGTCCTTGTGGATGATGACGATTCCCCCTCCCACTCCGTTGGTGCGGTCTCTGCGGGAGATCTTGTAGCCCTCTGGGATGGCTATGGCGATGTCGGGTGCCGATGTGGCGTTCAGCCAGGTCTCCGTCAGGAAGGCGACGTCGGGGGTGGTAGAGTCTAGGAGGTACCAGAGTTCGATGGCGTGCTTGCAAGCGGAGCGGGTGTTGAGCAGGATGCATCGGAGGTGGTTGGGTTCTTTGGTTGTTGGTTTGGCGGGCCAGATGCTGGTGAAGGTACAGTTCCGGCAGGTGAAGGGTCCTTGGGTGCGCTTCGGGGTGGCCTGGTAGCAGGAGTGGTCTCGTCCAGCGTTGAGTGCATGGAGTGTGTTGGGGTCGTAGTGCAGTCTGGTGTTGTGGCTATTACGGGGTCCAGGGGTTCTGGCGCTGGGTGCGGTCCAGGCGCGGACGGGTTCAGACGGGCTTGCCTCTGGCGCGTCATAGGCACGCCAGAGGCACGTCTGTTGCGCGGCCGCCAAGAGGCCGCCATTTAAGGCGGGATGGGAGGGAGGTGCAGCTGGGAGGTGGGAGCGGGGAAGCTAGGGGGCAGGGCCGCAGGGGAGCAGCAGCGAGGATACAGAAGGAAAAGGGGGGAGGGGGAGAACGGGCAACGGAGGAGAGACAGGAACCATGCAAATTACAGAAACGGAGTAAATACAGAAGCGGGGCACAATAAAAACGAAGTAGAACACAGTACAGCACAGCAAGCAAGAAGAAGAGCACAATATCAGCAAATACCGGGGCACAGCAGACAGCAGGACCGAACTTACGGTCAAGGGGGTAGCGGCAGCACAAGGGACACTGGCGCACTGGTGGAGCTGTGCGGCAGTGGGGGGGCGTCCTGGCCTGCAAGCATGTCAGCTTGGTGTAGGACACAGGTCCCTCTCCTGATACAGGGACTCGAGGAATACAATTACAGACTCAGTCGAAAACCATTCACCAACCCCTTTGCCTACTTGAAACATGCGATATGTGCAGAATGACTCCTCATAGGCACCCCTCATCCTGGGTACTAAGCTGGCAGCGACAAGCTCTTGTAGATTGGGGCTACTCAAAACAGAGATTCTCTACCATAGTAAATAACATGCGCTATAAGTCGCTGATATATAGACACCCAGGGAGCTGGCCAAAAGACAAAGGCATGTCACAATACAAAGTTTAGAAACATATCAAAATGTATTAGTAGTTCATTAACAACAATTGATTATAAATGGACATATCACATCCCACGCCCCACTCACACCAACAGTTTCATACCAACAGATTCATACTCTCGCATACCAAAACGTCCTGAAAGTCAGAAGTTCAACCATACTCACACGTACAGTGCAGGAAATAAGAACAAATGGACCAATTTTAACAAATGGAAATGACAATGGTAATAATCTATGGATAGATAAATTCTCTAACGTTTAAAAGTCACCAAATATATTCAGGGCCATTTAGGTTAAGGTGATAACCACAAGTGCGGATCATGAATTAAATTTGGTCCATAAAGTAGAGACAAAGCCGACGCTTGTTTCGGTGTTCGACCTGGTGTGGGTCTCAACTTCCTCAGGGCGAGGGAGTCCAAGGACGTGGCTGTGGGAATAGCCTATGATAAATATAGACCAGCAAAAATACAATATTTAAAAAAAAAGTTTTTTAAAGACAATAAAAACAATACACATGATGGTACGAGTATTAAATACATGCCATAATTGTGAAGAAAGGCTCAGCTACCAATAGGGTAAGTTCAAATAACAAGGTACCCAAATGCACAAGGAATGCACAACAATAATATAGACAGAGTGCAGAATGGTAAAAAAGAACAAAAACCAGTGTCTCTGAATGAGAAAAAAAGATTTGGAAGAGAATACCAGAAATGATGCAGGTCAAAAGTTATGGCAGAAACCAATATGGCAAGAATTCCCAATAAACCAACACCACGATGTGACATAAATAAACAAGAAAAAGAAGAAAAAGAGACATGCTCAGCTGGGAATAAGTTATTGCAATAATTACCTAAACCTGAAGTCCGGCTAGAAGGACCTCAATTGAAAAGAACAAGAGACCAGGATCAAGGTAAAATAACTATCTATAGAAAAAACTGGGAGAGTAAAATAAAAATAATGGGGTTCAGTGAACATCAGGCAAAAGAAACAACATAGAAGATAGAAATCTTGTAAGAACACACAAGTCTTACCCTAGAACGAAATGCAGGAATCAAGACAAAAAAGAATTCTCCTTTTCAAGTAAAGATGGTGCGGCGTATAAAGAAAAAAAGAGGGAATAAGTCCTCCACATAATTTCATAGAAGCGAGACTTCGCCTGATAAGAGAGAGAAAATCAGAGCCCTAGCTAATTATATATAAGAGCGCCAATACATTCTTCGTAGGGGGACAGAATAGTAAGGTGTAAGAATGATAATGAGCCTAAAAAGGAACAGAAACGGGGTCATATATAACATTTAGATTTAAATGAGGGGACAAAAAAGATGCCGAATAGTGAAAAAATGCTAGAAATGGTGCTGGCGGCAAGATAAAACAAAAACCCAAAGAATAGCGGCAAGGGTCTTATCTTAAGAATAGCAGAGAAGATCCAGTTGTGGGTCCGGTTCGGTGGCGCTGAAGCAAAGAAAAGCTCAGAGGAGGAATCAAAGAGTCGAAGACAGAGTCCAAAGAATTGAGCAGGGGCTGCTAAATACAGGCGATAAACAAAAAAAGTGAAACTGGGATTTTGAGGGCAGCCGAGCCCGCGTGGTCTGCCCCCTGGGCGGATTTGGGAGTGGGAGGGGGGTTGAGCAGAGAGCGGCCATTTCGCTGCTTTGGGCTGCCTGGGAAATAGCCCAATGGCAGCCCAAGTTCAATTAGGTAGCCCAAGGGGTATTTATGGGGGGTCAGCGTTTCCCAGCCACCATTTTAGGTACTGGTGACCTAGTGGCTGGGAGTGCTGTAGTTAGGTGTTATCAGGCCCCGCCCACCCTCCCTGGGCTTAAGGTTTTTGAGGGAGGCTTTTTTGTAGGAGGGTTTTTTGGCCAGGGGGCTTTGTTTGGAACAGGTGCATAGAGGGATGTTATGTAATGTTGTCGCTTGGAACAGGTGCTTGTGGAGTTGTTTTGAAGTTGGCCAACTTTGGCTGGAGTATGGTAGTTTATCGTTAAGTTTGGGGAGTTGGTGAACAGGAGCGGGGAAAGGTTAAGCAGTTTGGAAGTTTACATTAGAGGGTAGTTAGTTACAGTTGCAGGAAGGCAAATAGGATTGTAGGTCTTGGGAGGGTTGGAGTTATAATGTATGTGATAAGATTGTGTATTATGTAATGTATTGGAAGTGGTATATTGTATGTTGCAGGGTGTTTTTTTATCATGTGGGGATCGTAGGAGAGGGGGGAGGAAATGTAAAGGGGGTCAGGTAATTCGATGTTTAGAGAGGTTTTAGTTTTGTAAGGCAAATGGCCAGTTTTAATAAAGTGTGATGTGCACCTGTTTCAATAAAGCGGCCTTTTACACACACAAATGGTTGTTGGTGCTGCTTGCCCCCCTTTCCTCCCTTCCAAGCGCAGGCTGTTCAGGGACAGGTCAAGGGACAGAAATAATAAGGGCGCCAGTCATCCTAAAACAGGGCGGCAGGATAAACAAACTCACCGGAGAGTGTCTGTCAAAACATCCCTTGACTTAGCATGCCCGCGTCGGATCTGAAGAAGCTGCCATATACAGAACAATGCAGCTTTTAAATGCAGGGACAAACGAAGGGAAGGAGAAACCACGCTTCCGTTGTGAACAGCTGATACATGACGAGAATGGAGCTCGTCAAAATACAAGGGATCCTCTAAAAATAACAATGCCCATGACTATAGCACTAGATAGAAGAATGTAGGGATGATCAGAGGATCCTCTCTAAACAGTACAACTCTAGAGATTCAAAATCCAAGGGATCTTCTAAAAATAACAATGCCCGTGATTTTAGCACTAGATAGAAGAATGTAGGGAGGAGCATGGGATTCTCCCTAAACAGTACAACTCTAACCATAAGGTTACAGCGGGGATCACAATGGGCAAGGAGAAAGGAGGGGGAAGGGGGAAAAAGAGGGGATTTGAGCATTCTGGTAGGAGAGTAGAAAAGGGAGGATCCTGGTTAAAGAATATAAAAAAGGTTATAAGAACAGATAAGATATGAGGAAAACGGCCTCACAAGGAATGAATTCCTAATGACGTCAAGAACAATACAGGCGGTTGGAGACCCAAACGGCTACAGGAAATCAAGCTCAAATAATGGCATTCGCCCAAGGGAGACACTCATTAAGTCCTTTGTCTTTCGTGTTGAGGGTATAGATCCAGAACACCTCTCGCTTTTTGCGTATAGCAGTGCCATCAGTGCCATTTGGAACATGGATCTTCTCCAAGATCGTCCAGTGTATTTCCGCTTCAGTTTGTTGGGCCTCAATCCAATTATTCACTAAAGTGGCAACTTATTTCCGCAGTCTAACATTGGATTTGTGTTCGCCGATGCGTTTTCTGCACCCCCTTGTCAGTCTCTCCCACATATGCGAGTCCGCAGGGGCATAGGATAGTGTAGATGACATTGGACGACCAGCAGTTGGTCATGTCTTTGAAAAATACTGTGTGTCCATTGATAATCTGACCTTTAATAATAGCATTGGGGCAAGCTTGAAAAGTACCACATTTGTGGTTGCCCATGATAGGCGAACTCCCTGTGATGGATTTTTGTGTGAAGCTGTTAGTATTTGGTCCCTTTGCCCTCACAAGAAGATTTCTATTTCTCTTGAAGGCAAACAGGGGCTTCTGAATAATCGATGTGGGCTAAATTGAGAATATGCCATTGTGAGTTGATTATTTGTCGAATCCTGTGGTCATAATTAGAGTGTCTAGTGACACATACGATCCGATAAATCTGTTTCTTGTTCCTGGATTGAAACATAGCCTCGCGATTAAAGTATTTGGCTCATTTGAATGAGTCTTTAATAAGCTTGGCAGGATATTCTTCAATATTTCAGCATTTTGTAGGTAGTTATTGATGGTCGTACAGTTTCTGCGTTAATGCAGAAAACTGGCAAAGTGGGTGCCATCTTTCTAGCACCTCGGATGATAACTGCCGTAATGCAGAAGAGTGTTTCTTGCTGTTGGCTTGGCGAATAGCGAGACCAATAGTTGGAAGCTAGACTGTTCAATCCAGACATCAAGGAATTCTAATTTCTTGTTGCTAATGTGGGCAGTAAATTTAAGGTTGACATCTGCTGCATTGATCCATAGAATTAATTAATTGAGTGTTTTCTGTTCCCCTTTTCAGACGAAAAATATATCATCTATAAAGTGTGACCAATGGCACATGTTATCGCTGAAGGGGGCCAGTTCATTGTAGATATTAATCTTCTCAAAGTGGCCCATATAGAGACAGGCCTCACTGGGGGTGCAAGCCACCCTCATACTGACTCCCTTTATTTGTTGGTAGAAACTACCATCGAATTCAAAGAAGTTCTCACTGAGAAGGATAAATTGCGAATTGTTGCAGCGAACTTCAGCTTTCAGATATTCTTTGATGGCACAAAGTTCCTCACGTTGAGGAATGTTGGTTTATAAGGACCCTAGGTCCATAGTAACCAAACGTTCGCTGTTCTGATCATAAGGTAAACCTTCAATTCTCGATATGAAGTGGCCGGTATCCTTGACATACGAGGGCAGTCTCGCTACCAATGGTTGCAAGAACCGGTCCATGCATTTCGACAATGGCTCGGTGGCGGCCCCGATGGTCGAGACAAAGGGTCTCAAGGGTGGATTAGTCTCATTTTTATGTGTCTTGGGCAAGCCGTATATGATGGGTATGCGAGTATAACATGGGGTGAGGGATTCTGCTTCTTTCTGGCAGATATCACCTCTCTCCACGGCTAGTTCTACCATCCTTAAGATACGATGTTTAAGATGTGGTTCTGGGTTGAACACAATATTTTTATAGTGACTACGTGTGTCAAGGAGGTCATGCATCTTGTTGAAATATGAGCTTGTGTCAAATAAGACAATACCACCTCCCTCGTTACAAGGTTTGATGGTTAAATATTTGTTATTTTTCAATGTTTGAAGGGCGGTGTTCTTCTCTCTGGTCATGTTGAAAGGGGGCTTTGGAACAAATCTAAGCGTTTTTTGGATTTTAGCGATGACTGCTTTCTCAAAAACCTCCACCTCATTTCTGACCATATCCAATCCTGGAGTAAAGCCGAAGGAGGTTTGAGACCAGATAGGTTGTTATCAATATTGGCATCGGGACTCTCTTGAAAGAACTTTTTCAATCTGATTTTACGAAAAAAGGCATGAAAGTCTTTCATTAGTTCAAATGTATTAAGGACAGTGGAAGGAACAAAAGAGAGACCTTTAGACAGAAGAGTCTCTGATGCGGGATCGATCATACAGGAAGAGAGATTAAAGACCGGAATAGAATTCCTTTTCGCCAATATTGTTGATTCCGGGTCTAAACGTATTTGTGTGGCTGTTCCTGCTCCCGATAGAAATCTCTCTGATGTGGGTTCCGGAACCTGGGGCGATAATTGCCACGGCGGTTGCCAAAAAAACGGTTGCTGGTTGAGAGTCTCTCAAAGTCCTGTCTGAGTTGATAACCTTGGGTTGACGATCCTTCGTCCTCGTAATCAGTAGAATCAGAGAAAGTGGTGACTCGTCTACTGCTCCAATTATTAGTATTACCGATATCCTGATTTTCACTCTTGGTGGAATAGAAATTTTCTATGAGATAGGGGTAAGTTTTTTCTTGGGAGAAAAGCTATATATCCTTTGTGAGTTTCTCTGTTTTTTCTCTTCAGGAGGTAATCACTGAAGGAGTCTAATTCAAGAAAGAATTCCTCAATGCCGTTAGTCTTTTTCAAATTTTCTTCCAGATGCTGTATTCCTTTATTTGGCTGCCGATTCCGATCTCGCTAGGAGGGGCACCAAACGCGATCTGGCCGTAAAAGGTACGAGCCATACGCGTGCTTTCCGCCCAACTCGTACAACTGTACGAGCAAGCAAGTACGATGCGAGCACGGTGAAATTCACCGACCGAGTCGTTTCCGGGTCCAAACCGTCTCGTCCGTAAGTAAACCGTGCCATGCAATGGATGCGATTTACGACCGAGCCAGTACGATGCACACGTCGGACAGCCCGTGCGAGCCGAAGTTTCTGGCTCGCAAAACATCCAGGATGTTGCCTTTGGGGGCCCGCGTCGGACCCCCTGCCACCCACAGACTCACGACTCGGACACAGGGGGAGACCCAAGGGTCTCCCCAACACAGGCATATACAGTGCAGATGGCACTGACACGTAGCCTCTGTAGGGGGCGCCCTTGTGCGAAATGTACTAATTCTGTCAATGGGAGCCCATGTACGTGTCGTACGACCGGCTCCTATTGACTTCTATGGGAGTCCGACCAAACCGAGTCCGGCAGCATGCGGCCGCATCGTACTCGCTAAGTTGGACTGCAGGACTCGTCGGAAAACACTCCGGATCCTGCTTGACGGAGATCTTTCAGACCCAGATCGGAATCGGACCCTTAATAGACTAACCAACTTCCTGGCTGTTTCGATGATAAGCATCATCCAGTCCCTGGAACATCTATTGGAAGTAAGCACCCATTTTTCCAGGAACTGTCTGATTTCAATAAGTCAGGGATGTTTCTCAGTCTTAATCCAATGGGAATAGTACCAGCTTTTAAGTATTCAAGCATTAAATTTGCGTGCGATTCAGTACATTTAGATTTCTTTTTGAGGTTAAATAATTAAACGTTAGAGGATTTATCTATCCACAGATATTACCATTGTCATTTCCATTTGTTAAAATTGGTCCATTTGTTCTTATTTCCTGCACTGTTGGTAAGAGTAGGGTTGAACTCCTGACGTGTTGGTATGCAAGAGTATGAATCTGTTGGTATGAAACTGTTGGGGTGAGTGGGGAGTGGGATGTGATATGTCCATTTATAAACAATTGTTGTTAATGAACTACTAATACATTTTTATATGTTTCTAAACTATTGTGACATGCCTTTGTCTTTTGGCCAGCTCCCTGGGTGTCTATATATCAGCAACTTATAGCGCATGTTATTTACTATGGTAGAGAATCTCTATTTTGAGTGGCTTGCTTTTTCCCCTGTTTTTTCTCTACCCTATTTGCTTCAGGGGCCCCTCTGATTGAGTGGTTGTCTTGTAGACTGGGGTACCAAGCCGCCAGAGTTGATCTGAAATTTGAAATTGACATTCAGCCTCAAGCATAGGTGTATGATTTCTTTCAATAATCTCAAAAGTATTTTACACTTGGCCGCTTGCTGATTAATGCATTTTACCATAGTAATGTTGGCTGACCAGAATAAATGTAAATTAATACTTGTATAGCGCACTACTCACCCGCAAGGGTCTCAAGGCGCTTGTACGAATACCGCTATGGAACCCATCCTGGCTTTCCCTGTGAGGTGTCCACTCCTGGGCACCCCCAAGGTGGAGGCCAGGCATCCTTAGCGTTGTGGGGGCCGTTGTGGAGATTAAGCAAGCTATTGCCCAGAGTTGCAGAGTGGGACTTCATGATTGGAATAGGCACCGAGGTGAGAATTATCAGGTCCGTGGAATTTTGAGCCCAACACCCGCCGAGGCGGGGAATTGAACCCTGGTCCCGGGCTAGACCTCTGCATCAGGGTCTGCCGCTCTAACCATTGAGCCACACTTCTCCACCACTGATTGATTGTGGAACTGCTCTGGCCATATTGTGAGGGCCACTAAAATAAGCAAGAGCTCAAGGAAACAGTATTTATCACCAAAACAGATCCTACCCAGTCTCCTGCCTATCACTATGCACATCAAGATACACCCAAAAAAGGCGCAAAAGCCTGCGATGACTGTAGAATCTGTATACAGACCTAACTCCTTATTGTCCTGGTGGGGCTTGGTCATACTACTGTCCAATTTAAAATCTAAATCATACTTCCCATATTCTCATATCCTGGCATACCTCACCTGACAACCAAGTATGATGGTGCCTTAACTTCAGACCAGAAATGGCCTGCGCTTTTAACCTTGAAAATGGGCGTCCAATGGGTATGATACAAAGCACAAAATTCAAGTGCCCCACTACCATCTGCAACTGATGTAGTGCCACCTTCTTGGCTCCCAGACATTACTCCAATGCCTTTGTAAAGGCCATGACCTTCTCCTGTGGAAGCCTAGACATGCCTGCTTTGGAATCCAAATCTATCCCCAGGAATTAATTTGTGGTGGCTGTCCCACAGGTCTTTGCTTGTGCCAAAGGGACCTTAACATTCTTATCAATTCCTGAAAAGATTCCAAAGCCCTCCCACACTCTGCTTTTCCCAGTGAGCCTAGGAAAAGAAAATCATTCAAGAAATGTATTGTATTGTATTGTATTGTAATTGCATTTATATAGCGCTTACTACCCCTGACGAGGCGTCGAAGCACTTTTTTGGCGAGTAGCACGCTACTCTGGGACCCATAGAGGATTAGTGTTGAATTAGTATAGTGAAACATGCAAGTACATTTTAAGTGGTGGATAGGTTAGTCAGTTATTTGGATTTGGAATGATAGCAGAAGGATAGAGGAGGACAAAGATGTGTATTTATATATCGCTTGTTGATGCACGCCATTCAGAAAGCCTACAAAGGATTAGTGGTGCATTAATATGGTGAAATATGAAGTAATTTCAGTGGTGGATATTAGTCAGTTACTTGGAGTGAAAAGGATAGCGGAGGGATAAAAGGGGAAGAATGATTTGCATTAATATAGCACTTGTTACCGCTGATGGGTGTTGAATCGCTTTTCTGGCGAGTGGCACGCCACTCCAGAACCCATAAAGGATTACTGTTGAAAATTAGTATAGTAAAAAAAAAATATGAAGTAATTTGAGTAGTGGATATGTTATTCAGTTATTTTACTAGTATATTAGTATAGTTTAATATGTAATTTGAGAAGTGAACTTGTTAGTCTGTTAATTTCGATTGAAAAGGATAGTGGAGGGATAAAAGAGTGAAAGATTTGTATCTTTTTTTTTTAGGTCTTAGCAATAGGAGGAGGCTTTTGGATGAGTAAAAAGGAGTTTTGGAGGGGAGGACTCAGAGGAAAGAGTTTAGAAAGGTTTGTTTTAGGGGATTGGTATAGTAAAAGAGGTGTCAGGTGATGCAAGGAGGGGTAGAGTAGGAGAGAGTCTAGAAAGGGTTATTTTGGCAATCATAGTAGTGGTATGGGGTTTGGGATAAATGAGAGAGTGGATGTAGAGGATATATTGATATATGTATAGGATAAGAGATAGGGTAGTGCATTGGAAGGAGTAGTAGAAGAAGTAAGAAGTTTGAGATGAGTCAGAAGGTTGGGCTAGAAGATATATTGAGCGAAGTATAGGCTGAGAAATAGGGTAGTGCATTGGAAATGCTAAATTAGAAGAAAGTGATAAATATATAGATCAATAATTACATTGAAAGTATATAGATACATACAAGAAGTAAGTATATGTAGATTAAAGATATTGATAGAGGCACAGGAAGAGAAATAGGGTAGTGCATTGGATATGCTTTTTCAGGAGAAAAGTAACAGACACACAGATCCAAGTACATGGAAGGTACATAGATGCACAATGGAAGTATGTACATGTAGACCAAAGATGATTTTAATGTATTTATTATTATTATTTTTTTCTCTCAACAACAAAACTATTTTACATATTTATACAAAGTAATACACAAAGATAGGTACATATCAAAAGTGAAAAAAATGCTTGTATACAGAGGGATATGCTGTAAATTTCTGTTTGCGTATGGTACTTATGTGGGGAAGAGCCAAATCTTGAGTAGTTTTCTGAAGATAAGGTGGTTGTCGGTGGACCTTATGTTGGGGGGTAAAGAGTTCCATAGTTTGGCTGCTTGAACAGAGAAGGATGCGCCACCCATGGTTTTTTTCTTGTGTGGTGCGATTTTGAGGCGAGATGCTCCTTTAGAGCGGAGGTTCCTTTGTTGAATGCGTGTGGTGATTTTATTCCTGATGAAGAGCGGTGCCATTCCATGTATTGCTTTGTGGGTGATATAAAGCAGCTTGAATGTCGATCTTCTGGCAACCGGTAACCAATGCAGGGCTTTCAAGGCAGGGGAGATGTGGTCTTGCGGTTTGATATGCAAGAGTAGTCTGGCAGCCGAGTTCTGATTCTGTTGTAGTCTTTTCATGGTCGTTAAAGGTGATCCGTGGTAGAGGCTATTGGCGTAATCGAGTTTGGACAGAACAAGGGAGATGGTAGCTTGGACCTTGTGTGGAAATCCCAACTGAGGGAAAATTTGTTGCAGCGTCTTTATAGTAGCAAAGCTTGATCTTGTTAGTTTATCCACTTGGGCACTCATCGACAGCTTGGAGTTCATGGTCATTCCGAGGTTTCTTACTTCCTTCGATACTTTAGGCAGTGATCCCAGTTCATCAGGCCATGCGGCAAGTGGGTTGTAATGTTTCCAATCGCCAAACGAGAGTATTTCAGTTTTTGAAGCATTCAATTTGAGATGGCTCCAGGTCATCCACTGATCCACGGCTCTGAGATAGCTGAAAATTGGTGATTTTCCAATGACTTTGGGGCATTCCAGTTGAAGGAGTATTTGTGTGTCATCTGCATAGTTATAGCACGTGAGGTGAAATTTATTGATCAGTACTGGTAATGACTTCATGTAGATGTTGAAAAGCATTGGCGAGATGATAGAACCTTGAGGGACCCCTGCTTTTGTGGAGTATGGTTTGGACGAGAAAGGTGGGGTATGGATGACATTAGTTATGTTTCGAAGGTAGGATGCTATCCAGTCTAAAGCAGTTCCCTCTATTCCGGCTTCATAGAGTCTTTGTTTCAGAGTGTCATGGTCAACCGTGTCAAAGGCAGCTAAGAGGTCCAAGAGGAGTAGCACAGCAACCCCGTTGTGGTCAACTGTATTCTTCAGGTCATCCCAGATGGCAAGGAGGGCAGATTCAGTGCCTCTTCCCGGACGTAATCCTGTTTGGAAGTCTGAAAGTATGTCATTCTCTTCAATGAATTGTGACATCTGGGTGAACGCTGCTCTTTCTATCAGTTTGCCCAGGAACAGTCCATTTTTAATGGGTCTGTAGTTGTCAGGGTTTAGTGGGGCCAAGTTTGTTTTCTTCAGTAAAGGGTGTATGACTTTTTGAGTTCTTCTGGAAATATTCCAGTAGTTAAGGAATCGTTGATGATTCTTCTTACTGGAGTGAGTGGCAGCAGAGGTTGTTAAAAGAATTGTCTCAAAAGTTTGTGGCGGACAGGGGTCAGAAGGGCTGCCGGCAGGCCTGCTTGCTTTGACCAGGTCCATGAATTCATCGTGTGAGATGTGTTGGAAGGAACGGTGAGGCTTGATTAGAGCATTCTTGGATTGTTGTTTTGTACAAGGGTTAGTGCTGGTACTTTGTTTCTGTTTCAAGTACGATTCCAATGTGTCTGCTTTGTCCGTGTAATGATTTGCCAGTTTGTCTGTGAAATCTTGAGTAACAGGATGAGTTCCTTCTAGGCAATTTGGTTTGCAAAATTCATTGAGTATTTTATAGAATTCTTTATTTGCACATTTAGCGTTTTGAATTCTGTCTATATAGTACCTTTTCTTAGCTTTTTTGATAGCAGACTTGTATAATCTGTTAATTTTCTGTAGGTGAAGTTTGTCTTGTTTGGCGTTTGTTTTGAGCCAGGTACGTTACAGCTTTCTAATTTTTTGTTTTATGTCTTCTATTTCTATGTTTCTCCAAGGCGCTTTTTTTTTTTTGTTCTGTTGTGTGGTTTTGCGTGGTATCAGGATGTCAAAAGATTACTGTAGCCACTCATATAGATTTTGAACAGAATTTATGCTTTTCAGATTTGTACTGGATGTTAGTTGTGTTTCCAAGTATTCCAAATTGAGTTTGTTCCACGGCCGATAGGTGGATGGATGTAAGGGAGTTTTAGGTGAGTCGCTTAGCGTTGTTTTATGTTGAAAGGCAAGCAAGTGGTGGTCTGACCATGTGACTGGAGTTATAGTTTGAAAGGTAACTAGTTCAGTATTAGCAAACATGACATCCAGGTCGCCGCCTTACAAATCTCAGACATGGGCACATTATGAAGAAAAGCTGTAGTAGCTGCTTTTCCTCTGGTGGAATGTGCTTTGGGAGAAAACCCCAGGGTCTTCTGGGACTTTCGACACCGTTAATCATGAGATTTTAGCTAGTAGATTGGCAGAGATGGGGCTTAATGATTCCTCACTGAAGCTTCTGTCATCATATTTAGCTGACAGAACCTTTTCGGTGGAATTGGGAGATGCTGCCTCCAAACTATTCAAACTGTCATGTGGGGTACCTCAGGGGTCTTCACTTAGCCCCACCCTTTTTAATTTATATGTGGTGCCATTGGCTTCTATTATTAGACATTGTGGGTTCTCCGCTATCTCTTACGCTGACGACACAAAGGTGGTGGTGTCGGTCTCAAAGGACCTGGAAGTGACAGCTGACCCAATCCTTCCTTTTGGTCATTAAGATGGTGGCCTGATAGTCTGGGCAACTGTCCCATCCCAGTTTCTAAGGTTAAGAACTTGGGGTTTGTCTTTGATGACAAGCTTACTTTTAGTGCTCAGATTAATAAGCTAACTTCTACCTTCTGGCTTATTTTAAGAATGATTAGGAAAATTCGTCCTTTCATCCCTCGTGAGGCACTGAAGACAGTAGTCACAGCTCTTGCTTTGTCCAGATTGGACTATGGCAATGCTCTTCATGTTGGGCTGCAAGCACAACTGTTGCTGAAACTGCAGAGGCTACAGAATGCAGCAGCAAGATTGCTACTTGATATTCCCAGACATGAGCCGGTTGACCATAGATTGGAAGGGTTACATTGGCTTCCAGTGGCCAAAAGGATCAGTGCCCACTGGTGCCCCCCAGTCCAAGAAGGTGCTAAATCTCTTGAAGTAAGCACAGGAGGTTGACCAGCCCATGGGCATACATTTATCAAAGTAGAAAGCACCCTCAAATTGGAAGCCCAATACATGGCAGTCTTCAGGGTGCAGCAGAAACAGCCTAAAGGCGGATTCTATATCCATCTTTGCCAGCAGTGTCCCAGGTCCCAGCTCATGGAGCATGACAATTGCCTGATCTAGTGAGGCAAGCTTGACTGAGTACAGTGTCCCATTAATAGCCTCATTGACTAATTAACCTTTAGGCGCAGACAAGTTATGGATCAAACGGTACTCCCTTGGGTCTTTCTTCGGGACTACCACTAAGGGGGAACACACAAAATTCTCCAAAGGGATGGAATTAAATGGACCTGCCACCCTCTCTCAGGAGTCCCTTCCTTCAAAATCTTATTTCTGGCAATGTTAGGATTAGCCCTTAGTGATTGCTGATTTTTGCAGTTTGTCACACCCACACAACCCTCAGCCGGGATCCTGAAACCATTCTTAAAACCCTCATATAAAGACTGAGCTGCCACTGTATTGTTGTAAACATTCAACCATGACACCATTGCATGTTATGTTATGTTAATGTTATGTTAATTAATCATTTTTATAGCGCGCGGCTACTCAAAAAGAGTGTCCCGGCGCTTTTATTGGAGAAAGAAAAGCTGCAACATAATAACATAACACCAAAATAAAAGACTAAAAGAGAAGTGATCCAAGGATTCGAGAGAGACCGGCTACTGAGTAAACAGCCACGTTTTAAGGCCTTTCCTAAAAGCCAGCAAGCTAGTGGCTCCCCGCAGGGCCAGTGGCAAAGAGTTCCATAGCTGAGATGCCAGCAATCCAAAAGAGCGGCCGCCAAGGCGCGTTTTCTTTACCCGAGGGACAACAGCCAGGTGCAGGGATTCCGACCTCAGAGATCTGGTCGGATGGTAAAAGACCAGTCTCTTTTGGAGGTACTTAGCTCCCCCCTTGTGCAGAGCTTTATAGGCCAAAGTCAGCGCCTTAAAGGCGATCCTCTTGCGGATGGGCAACCAATGTAAAGTTGCCAACAGGCCCGAGGCACTGGAGCGCCTACTAAGGCCGAAGATTGCCCTGGCCGCGGCGTTCTGCACCACTTGAAGCCGCTGCAGCAAGTACTCTGGAAGGCCCAGGTAAAGAATGTTGGAATAATCCAACCTGGACCCAATCAGAGCCTGAACTGTCAGCGTCCTATGCTCCACGGATAACAGAGGAAGGAACCTCCGCAGCATCCTAAGGATGCCAAAGCACATGCCCGACACCCCCAGTATCTGAGATTTCAGGGTTAACCTGTTATCCATCTTCACCCCTAGATTCTTTGCAACCTGAGAGGAGCAGGATGGAGGGAACATATCCAGTGGCCACCAAGTCTGCCAGTCAGGCTCGGTGTCACACCCAAAGAAAAGTACTTCGGATTTGTCGGAATTGCACTTAAGGCTGTTTAGATGGAACCAGTGAAAAACAGCCCCAAGGCAATCCCGAATACTGTCCCCGTCAAAGTCACCTCCTCTCTTACAAGAGAAGATGAGCTGGGTGTCATCCGCGTAGGATACGATCTGGGCACCATGCGACTCCACCAGCGCCGCCAACGGGGTCATAATGATGTTAAAGAGGGTCGGGCTCAAAATGGAGCCCTGAGGGACCCCGACTCCCAGAGGCGGCATCACGGCGGAATCAGGCGGGGCCCAGATCGTTTGCCGGCGGCCGGCAAGAAAGGAAGAAAACCAGTCGAACACCGTCCCCCGTATGCCTATCTCGCGAAGTCTTGCGAGAAGACCAACATGGGGAACGGTGTCGAAAGCCGCCGACAGGTCTAACATCACCAGCATGACTTTGCCCCCAGAGTCCAGAACACCTTTAATGGTTTCCGAAACCTCCAGGAGCGCTGTCTCAGTGCTAAGATGGGGACGAAAGCCCGATTGGGTGGCGTGCAGGATCTCATTAGATTCAAGAAAATTGGAGAGCACGCCTTGAACGTGCTTTTCCAGAATGTTCGTGAGGGCCGTCAGCAGAGAGATGGGCCTATAATTAACTGGGGCCTTCGGGTCTAGGCCAGGTTTTTTGAGCAAGGGAATCACCATCGCCTGTTTCCAGGTTTGCGGGACCACACCCAGCCTCAACGAAAGATTCAAAAGCGGATTGGCCAGCGGGTTAATCACCTCCGCTACTTTCGCTAAAAATTTAGCAGGGCATGGGTCGAGGGGAGAACCTGATTTTAAATTGCCCATTAGAGCCAGCGAGTCCGGAGCAGAGATTGGAGGAAACACACTCAGCGTCACCCCTGGCCCGACCTGTGGCGGTGTGATGATGTCCAGTTCAGTCTGGCCCACCGACACTGGTACCAGGAATGACTCCTGGATGCGTTGGATCTTGCTCGTAAAGAAGTCAGCAAGGTCCGTAGCCCAGGTACCAGATGGTTTTTGGTCCGAGGTGTTAGACCAGGGGGAGGTGAATTCTCTCACGATGGAGATGGAGATGGAGATGGAGATGGAGATGGAGCATGTCAGTTAACTGGGGAGGGGGCCTTGACCAGTATTGCTTACTCATTACTGTTTTTTGGGGCCTCTGTCTTTGTCGTGCGTCATACAATCCCGCATCGTAACCTCTTAGGTCAGCCATACCAATCCAGTTCTGCCTGATCACATTCCCCCATTGTGTTATCACTGGGACCCTCTTCGCTTGGGATGTAGGAGATCTAGAGGTCCCAAACCGATCCGAGGGTGCACGGAGGAAAGACCCCCAAAGGCCCATAACCCAGTTCCCAGCCCCCAATCCAGGTCAAAGTACACCCTCCACTTGCCCCATTCCTTGCAGAATTTTTTCGGGCACCCCTCACCTTATAAGTGACCCTTTCTGCTGCAATGTACATATCCATCCCCGCTTTCCATTCACAAAACAGATGAGCAGCTGCAGCCCCCCAGGTTCGTGCTACATCTCGTTTTGCCACCACCAGGGCTAACATAGTATAAATGAAGTGCAGTCTACTTAGGTCAACATGCCCGGGTATGCTTAGCAGTATAAATTTGGGGTCCATGGGGATAGGTTTTTCTAGGACTTTGCACAATTCCCCCAGCACCTTCACCCAGTAGGCTTGTATCTCGCTGCAATCCCAAATGGTGTGATAAAAATCCCCCCTCTCAATGCCACATCTCAGACAGTTGGGGTCTCTTGCTTGGCCCATGCGGTGGAGTCTGGCCCTATCATAGTAGACCCTGTGAAGTATTTTAAATTGGATTAGGCGGAGACAGGATTTAATAGCCACCTCCCTATGGTGCATCACCGCTGCCTCCCAGTCTTTGTTTTCAAGGGCACATAAGTTCTGCTCCCAGGTCTCCCGCAGCTTGCCCAACCTGTCTGGTGCATTATTGTTTAAGGTTCGATAGGTGAGGGATATCGCCTTAGCAAGTACGTGTTCCTGCAATAGGCGCCCCTCTAGTGGTGCATATTCTGGTAGTGAGGAGGAGAGTAGGGTCTCCGCCTGCCAAGTGTGTCGGAATTGCGCGTACTTGCAAAACTGAAAGGAATGCAGTGCGAAGTCAGTCTATGTTGCTTGAAAGCTTTTGAGGTTACCCTTAGCTACCACGTCCCCTACGGTGGAAATACCTATAGGATCTCACCCCGTGAAGCCCCTCAATTTTTGGAGTACTGTCAGCCATAGGCATTGCCAAAGGGGCGTCTGTTTAGTGGATTTGCGGTCCCACCCCATTGCCTTTGTTGCTCTCTCCCATGCTGCCATGGTTTCCCTCTCCAGTCTGTAAGTGGGATGATCTGCCGTGGCGTGTATCACTCGTTCACCGAGGGTAGGTGTTCTGCCCAGTAATAGGCCTCTATGTCTGGCAGCGAGATCCCCCCATTGTATTGGCTGCATTGCAAGGTGGTGATGGCAATCCTAGGTTGTTACCCTAGCCATAGGAGGGAGTGCAATTCTGCATCAATAGCTCAGAAAGTTAGTCTTTAAAGGGGGAAGTACGCATTCTGTAGCGCATATAGGAAGCGAGGCAGGGTAACCATTTTGAACATTGCAGCGGGACTAAAATAATAAGAGGAAGAGATTTCCAACACTGCGTGTCTGCTGCAAAATTTGTTAGTACTCTCCAGATAGCATAATGTGCTATCTGGAGAGCCCAGGGGAGGGCAGTCCAGGTGGACAGGGTACCTGGACTGTATATTACAGACTTGTGCCAGTTAATGGTGGGTCCCATAAACGTCCAAAGTAGAAAACAGGGCAGGAATCGTGGAGTCCGTGTGTGTCACATAAAGAAGAATATTGTTCTCATATAGAGAGATCTTTTCCTCCCATGTGTCCCCCGGTTTGATGCTGAACCCCCGTATCTCTGGGCACTACCTAATCACACAGGCCACTGTTTCAATCGTGAGAGCAAAGAGCAGTAGGGAAAGAGGGCATCCCTGACGGGTGCCTCGGTTGACAGGGAAGTCTCCAGAGGTCTGACTGTTGACCCTAACCAGCGCTCTCGGTCCCTGTACAGTAGTCCCACCCAGTTCCGGAAATTAGGCCAAATACCGAATTTGGCCAGAGTGGCCTACAAAAAGGGCCAATCGTGATCACCTGGCAGACCCTCGTGGCAAGGATCGTAGTCAGTATTTTCCCCTCGATATTGAGGAGGGATATTGGGCGATATGATGTACAATCAATGGGGGGTTTCCGTTGTTTATGAATGGGGATAATCGTGGCCATGCGCAGGTCCAGGGGCAGGATCCCCTGCTGGGACGCAGCCTGGAAAAGATTCAATAGGTGGGGGCTAACGAGATCTGCACACTTCTTATAACGTTCCGCAGGCAGGCCTATGGGACCCGGGCGTAATCTAGTTATGGCCAGCTTAATTTCATCCACTGTGATATCGGAGTCTAGCCCTTCCCTGTCAGCCTCCTACAATAATGGAGTATGAATCTCCACCAAGTACTCCGTGATGACCAAGGGGGTCATCCAGTATGGAGTAAACCCTGTGGGCCCCGTAAAAGTATGAATATGATGGACCCCGGGTGCAGATGCCGCCACACGTCCACCAGCCTCATCGTGTCAGCGAGGCGCGCCAATGATGTAACAGGTGGCAGGTGTATGTGCTCCCCTGAACGGTCTATGGGAATATGCATCACATCATTAAAGTCACCTCCAATTATGTGTGGCAAACCTGGGGACTCCAACAATATGTCGATCACCTTATTTAGTGTCCCGGTCTGCAGTCTCGGCAGTCATAGACCGATAGGATGGTAACAGTCCTCCTACCCCGTACACCTGTCACTCCCACATAGGTGCCCTGGAGGTCTACCCACGAACGCTGCATCCTTAACACGGGGGACTTCTTAATCAGGATGGCGCTTCCTCTAGAGCCCAAGGTGTAACTCGCATGTGCCAGGAAGGTGTATGCCCCTTGTGCCAAAAACCCACACTTCGTGCCCTTAAGATGTGTCTCCAGTAACATCACCACATCTGGGTGGGCCCGTTTTATAAAGGACGACCCCAACCCTCTTTTAATCTTGTCCCCAAGGCCATTGACATTCTAAGTTAGGGCTGTGAAGGAGCTATTCTCGGGGTCAGCCATGGAAGACTGTAGTGTGCGGGCAGGGCTTTTGCCAGTTAGTGGCATAGTCTGAGTGGGTCCCATAAACGTCCAAAGTTTGCAAATTCAATGTTAAGACGATCTGTACTAAGGAGTTGGCTGATTTTTGTATGCTTAGCGCATTCTATGACTGCATCTCAACAAAAACGCATTACACAACCACAACTCCTCAAACCATTGAATCCCCCGCAACCCCCATCCAACCCCTCCATTTCCACTTCCCCAGCCAGAGTCCTACGGCCGAGGTTGTGCACAAGGGTGGTGGAGGTCTGTCACCCGCCCCATCCCCAACTATGCTACAACTTTAAACTCTTGCAGCACAACAAATGATCCCACAATGGAAACAAACCCAAGAGAGGAAAAGGACAGCGCCAAAGACTGAAAAAGGTATTGCGGAAAAGGGAGGAAGAGAAGACGGAGGAGGGACGGGAGAATAGCAAAGAGGAGGAAAGGGAAAAATCCGATGTCCAAGTCTCTGACTGCTCCTGGCCTATAACCTGCGTTAGAATTGCTCCCTTCGGCCGCTCAGTAGGTTGGGTGGATGGTGCGTTGGGGGAAGCGTCCAACACCAAACTCCACCATTATAGTCTGGTCCCATGGCAAGTCTCTTAGGCTCATATTCAGGAGTGCGAGTCGGGGGCTTCTACTTGCGATATGAGAGTTTCGGTTGTCATATCTTGTTCCATTACTACGATTTCCACAACCAGAGGATGTTGCGGGGGGTGAGTAATTTCAATTTGTCATGTTTATGAGTGATGCTGTTAAAATTAAACATGGCCGTTTGTACCTACAGTTTTGGTATCAAGTATTGATTGTGGGTGTTTTCATGGGGGCGTGGCTGGGAGCATCCTAGGGGGTCCGGGCTCTATGTGCGCCTGAAACTACTACAATTTATATTTTCTTAAGCCACAGATTCACACTCTTTAAATTGTATTAATTAAGGGTCAGGATGCCAGAATGAAAGGAATAGAACAGGACTAGATGAGCCTGAGATGTCAGTGGACTCGTTTTCGTTATGACTCACAAGCGTTTGAGCTCTCACTGAAGTGTGATTGTAGGTGAACCTGCCACACATCGCCACGAGGGTTTTAAATGAGGCAAGGCTGGGCACCAGTGCCTCGGTAGGAAGACAAGCACATGGCCGTAGGTGGGTGGAACTTGCATTAAGTGTTCACGAGAGGCAGGTACAATGGGTGAATAGTTTCAATTAGGTCATCTTTGTTTACACTTGACGCTTATCAGATAATTGGCACAGCAAGGTGCAATTCGCACGCCTGAAGCTTACATGAATCAGTTAGGAGGAGAAAAACAGGGCGAACAAACGATCCCAATTTAGAGAGGACCAACTGGGGTAATTATCTTCCCATGGAGAAAGGCAGCCCCTTCCATCAGCTAAGCCACACCACCTCCCTAAAACCCAATCCACAGTAACACTTATCCTGAGGGCGAAAACGCTTCAGATTCCACCTAGGGGGCCAACACCTGAAAACCCCGCAGCACAACCCCCTCCGTGCCTGTGAACCGAGACAGCCTCCCAACTTAGGGAAAGCTTTGCGTTTTATTTCAAATTACTGACACAATCAGGCGGTAATTAGTGCAATTTAAACATGAAAGGCCCCTGCATTTAAGAGAGCACTGCCTTTATTCTTTTGCCCTGTCTCTCCGGTTGGGCATGCGGTGTTTATTTGAGAGTGCTTGTATATTGGTTTTAGAGGCACATGTTTTGACCTGTCGGGTGCGCTTTATTCACGACGCTTGTTGGTTGGTTTTCCATGTATACATTTGACTTATCTTGTTATCTTTTTGAGCAAGAGTCCTCGTGGAAATTCCCATTGCCCTTTTATAAATGGTTTCCACTGGGTGCAGTTGTTGGCATATATGTGTTTTGGTATTTTGCAGCCTCATGTAACTCTTTATGACTAAAAGCAGATCTGCTAGCGTCAGAAGCCTCTTGCCAGTGCACTAAACAAAAGACAATACGACATAACACTGGCACTTCGACTAATCTGTGGTGAGGAACGTCCCAGTTACAAATTTAAACTGACAATTGGCTTTTAATGCTCTTTAATGGATTCAGTTGTAATTTTCACCTACACATAAAATCCCCCCCCGGGATTTTTTATCTCTGGTTTTATATAGAATGGAGATCAAAATTCCATGTCATACGAAGCTTTTTTTTGTTGAAAAACAGCACATTCGTAGTTCAGTTTTCCTGGACGAACACACATGAGAACAATGAACTTTGTACCGAAAACCCTCGACTGGAACGTACCTCAAACACTGCAAGCTCTCAAGATTCTGTGTCACTCGTGTAAATCATCCAGTCCTGAATTATAGTTTGCATTGTGGCACTTGTAGTTTGATAGATTCAGGAATAAAAAACAGGGTACCGATGAGCCTGACCAATGGCGGACTGGTCGTCCCGGGCATCGGGCGTCTCCCAGGGAGGCTGGAAGGGAGGTGAGCCCGTTTTGTTCTGGGGGCGTTTTTATAGCAGTGTAGCTGTTTTGAAAGCACCTGCTGCACAGTTACTTGTATATCCAGTGGTTTTCAGGCAGCACAAAAAGTGTAAAAATAACTATGGTGATTAATGTACCTGCTGCAGAGAGATCGGAGTTTTGTCCCATGGCAGTGTTGATGCATCTAAGGAAGGAAGGTTAATATGCCTGCTGTAAAGAACTGTACCATGCAGATCACAGAGCAGTATTTTATGTGCACTGCATAGCTCAGTGGGTTACTGCTTCACAGAAACCCTTTAGTTACTGTGCAGTTCATAATTTACTGCCATAATCTAGCATAGTGAGCTCTGAAGACAGCTGCATGCAAATTACATGCTACACGTTATAAAGTTATGTTTATTTGACTCTCTCATTATCCTAATGTTGCTAAAAATGGTTGATTTGGGTAGAAATACATTCTTAGGGCCCAATTCCGATCTGGGTTGGAAAGCTCTTCGACCGAGCCGGATCCGGAGTGTTTTACGACTGAGCCGGACTTCTGCTGTCCGACCGCGCGAGTACGATGCGGCCGCATGCTGCCGGATTCTGTTCGGTCGGACTCCCATAGAAGTCATTGGGAGCCGGTCGTACGACGCGCACATTGGCTCCCATTGACTGAATGGGTACGGCTTGCACAAAGGCACCCCCTACAGTGAGTACGCGTCGGTGCCATCCGCACCCTACACGCCTGTGTTGGGGAGACCCTTGGGTCTCCCCCTGTGTCCAAGTCGTAAGGCTGCAGGTGACAGGGGGGTCCGCCGCAGACCCAAAAAGGCAACATCCCTGACGTTTTGAGAGCCGGAAACTTCCTCTCGAACCGGCTGTCCGACTCGCGCATCGTACTGGCTCGGTCATAAATCTCATCCATTGCACGGCACGGTTTGCTTACGGCCGAGACGTACGGAGCGGTTCGGACCTGGAAACGATTCGGTCAGCGATTTCGTGTTGCTCGCATCATACTTGCTTGCTCGTACAGCTGTACGAGTAGGGCGGAAAACACGCATACAGCTTGTATTTTTCCAGCCGGATCACCTTAGGTGCACTTACGAGCGAGATCGGAATTGGGCCCTTATTAGTAAAGCCAACCCTAACCTATGTGTTAAGTTATGAATCCTGGGTTTTGCTTCTACAGAACAAGCATTCTTAAAAAAAGCCTACCTGTATATATAACCAAAGAGGATGGTGGACGGAGTGTTGAAAAAATGCAAGCACTCACCCCCAGTCAACTGATCCTGGGTTTAATCCATCATCATTCTTTAGCTCACTCCGCCACACCCAGTTTAGACATGGCCAATTTCAAATCAGTCTGACCCTGTGCCTCAAGGGAACATTCCAGCCCGAACTGCCAAGCCGTGTCTTCCCTGGACCGAAAATAAGCATCCTGGACCGGTTTCTGGCTAATCAGCCGTCATCAGCCAGGCTAGCTTGAATCCAGTGGCAAAGTGAGCAAGGGACTCACGTCTGAGCATACGCTACCAACTTAGGGCAAACAAAGCAAAACCAAACAGGATGATGGACAGAGTGTTTAACAATGCAAGCACTCACCCCCAGTCAACTGATCTGGGTTTAATCCATCATCATTCTTTAGCTCACTCCGCCACCCCAGTTCAGACATGGCCATATGCGAATTAGTCTGACCTTGTGCCTCATGGGAACAGTCCAGCCCGAACAGCCAAGCTATGTCTTCCCTGGACCTAAAACAAGCATCCTGGGACCGGTTTCTGGCTAATCAGCCGTCATCAGCCATGCTAGCTTGAAGCCAATGGCAAAGTGAGCAAGGGACCCACGTCTGGGCATACCCTGCCAACTTCGGGCGAACAAAGCAAAACCAAAGGGGATGATGGACGGAGTGTTGAACAATGCAAGAACTCACCCCCAGTCAACTGATCTGGGTTTAATCCATCATCATTCTTTAACTCACTCCGCCACCCCAGTTCAGACATGGCCATATGCAAGTCACTCTGACCCTGTGCCTCATGGGAACAGTCCAGCCCAAACTGCCAATCCATGTCTTCCCTGGACTGGAAACACCTCTTAAAAAAAACAGTAATCTTCTCCAAAATGCGTCGGCGTCAAACTAAAGTCTGTAAAAAAAGTAAAACATACCCACCCACACATAAATACACATATACAACTACAATAAGCTATTAATAATACACATAAAGTTATCAACATATTCTAGACTCTAAACACTAGGGGGCCCTTTAGTATTTCGGGCGGATCGCCACTGCCCGCATGGTGGTGGTGATCCGCCCGACATTTCCTCCCGCCCGCATGCAAATTCCCCCGCCATATCACTATGGCGGTGGGGACCTTGGCGGATGGAAAAACCGTTGTAAAAAGCTGTTAATATGGTAGCGGTGTCTGGTGGACACTGCCATCCATATTAAGTGCAGGGTTTTGGGAAAGGCATGCGGTTTCCAACATTGTGGGCCAGTTGCGGGGCCCCCAGGGATTCTGGGTGGTGGGAGTTGCACATGGGGGGACCCCCTGCATTTCAATGTACAATGTGGCAGGCACTGCGTGATGCCTGTCACGTTGAGCATTGAAATGTACAACTTGCATTTTTGGCATTGCGGCAGGCGGTGCTTTCAGCACCCCCCGCCGCAATGTTAAAAATCGGGAATGCGCCCGCCAGTTTGGAGGGCGCATCCTAATTGTAGTTTGGGGACTGCCACATGCATTGCGGGTGGTCCCATTTCCCGGGGCTATGCCGGGCGGACAAAGTCTGCCCGCCATACTAATGAGCCCCTAGGCCTCAAACACCAACTCTAGTCAAAACTAAAAAAAATCCAACATATACCTAAAACACACCAATAAACACAACTACCTAACAGTAAAGACACTATACGTCACCTAACTACATCCAAATTAAAGTAATAACTTAGGGACCCATTAGTATGTTAGGCGGATCGCCACCACCCGCATGGCGGTGATGATCCGCCCGACATACTCCCCAGCCCGCCTGCGAATTCCCCCATCACATTACTATGGTTGGGGGGACCCCGGCGGACGGAAAGACCATCTGCCGGTTTTCCGACCGGCCGATGAGTCGGCCGGGCGGGAAAGCTGTTACTATGGTGGCGGTGTCTTGTAGACATCGCTATCCATATTAGAATGCAAGCGGGGACTTGCCTTTCCTTGGCCGCCACTGAAAGGCATGCGGTCTTTAACATTGGGGGCCCCCTAGCGGGCCCTCAGGGCTTCTCGGGGTGCACATGTACCCCCCTGAATTTCAATGTGCAACGTGGCAGGCACCGCGCGGTGCCTGTACGCCAGGATGAAAAAACAACTTGTGGCAGTGGCGGCGAGGATGGAGGACTTGGAAGCAAGGTCCTGAAGAAATAACATACGCCTGACTGGGATTTCGGAAATGACAAATACAGGGCCGATGAAACGGTATGTGGAGCAATTACTAATTTCTATGCTGGGGAGAGATACCTTCTCAGAAATTTTTATAGTCGAAAGAGCTCACAGATTTCTGGCACCAAAACCACCAAATGGAGCCCGACTGAGACCATTCATTGCCAAAATCTTGAACTACAGGGACAGGGATGCAGCACTTCGTAAGGCCAGAGAAATGGGCAAATTAACACATGAGGGGATGGATATCTCACTGTACCCAGACTTCACGGCATCGGTGCAAGAGGCGAGGAAAAAGTTCAGCTTGGTGAAACAAAAACTGAGAGATTTAATTATACTGTATGCCATGCTATACCCAGCGAGACTCAGAATTACCGACAATGGGAAACCGCGGATATACACTGAACCTCAGGAAGTAATGAAGTTCATACAGCAAAAAGGACAGACAACTGTGCGGAGGAGTTTTTCGAGTGGAGAGCAGGAGGACCAACTCACACTTTTGAATGTCGAATACGCGGACACCCATACAACTGTGACAGATACAGCAGCGGGTGGCAGGAACGTTTTAGAAAAGCCATACGCTACTGGTCGGCGGAAGGGAGGAAAGAAACAGGACTACATTCAGATGGGGGAAGAATAGTACTCAAGTCTAATGAGAATGCCTTCCCTATACCTTGATAGACTATGATGCTCATAATTGTTGTGGCCGCGTAAGGAATTGTTGACCACTGGTGTGATGGCGCTGTCCATGATCTTCTTGAATAGTCAGTGAAGTGTGTTTGATCTCTGATGTGTATAATCTGAAGGGGCGCTTACCCATGAGGCTTCGGTCACAGGAAACGGGGGCGGGGGGGCAGCTCAGATCTCTACGTGTAAACCACAAAAGTTAATTATCGTTTTGTTTCTTTTTTGCAAGTTTTTGGGAGAATATGTTATTTAGCTTTGTCGGGAATGTCTCCACTGAACGGGGAAGGTTGGAGTGGGAGGGGGTAGGGAAGGAGGAGAAAGGGGAGAAAATTCTGACCAGTGGCACATTGTTACACAAGCGCAGCAGGGCCAATATGAAACATATTAGTCATCGCAATAAAGGAGATGGTAGAGCCACGACAAATGACTGATACACTGATACACTGAACCTACATAGAACACGGACGTTCCTGGCGTGGAATGTACGGGGGCTCCATAACCCACGGAAAATACACAAAGTACTGGCGTACTTAGACAGGCATAAAGTGGACATGGCTTGCTTACAAGAAACACACTTGACAGACCTTAGAGAGCAACAGATTGGAACTAGATGGGCTGCATACAAGCTGGCATCGTCTTACTCGTCATACGCTAGGGGGGTCTTGCTGCTGGTGAATCGTAACACACCCTTTACACTTCTCAAATCTAAAAAGGATAATCAGGGACGCTATGTTATTGTGAAGGGGTGTTTTGGCCGCACGGTATTAACAATTGTGAATGTTTATGGACCGAAGATAGACGACCCAGCTTTCTATACGCAACTCTGGACACAACTTAGAGACATACAACCATCAGCCATTCTATGGGGCGGTGATTTTAACACTTGTCTAGACCCCACATTAGACAGATCTACCGGAAATGATAAATATAGTAAACACTCGGCGAAAGTCTTAAGGGAGGTAATGGACGACTGGGACATGGTAGACATATGGAGATTAAGACACCAAGACTGTAGAGAAATGACTTGTTTTTCACTAACACATCTCACATGGTCTAGGATTGACTACTGGATGGGGACCCAGGATGTGTGAACGTGGACATCCACAATAGAACACTTGCCTAAAACATTGTCAGATCACGCCCCAGTTCGCATCCAGCTGGAAATCCCGACACACACTCCACGACAATTCACGTGGAGACTAAGACAAACAGTACTTCAAGACCAGCTGTTCAGAGAGGAACTCCGGAAGGCAATAACAGACTATTTTGGGCATAATTCCGGATCAGTCACCAGCGCAAGGACACTTTGGGAGGCTATTAAGGCCACCATTAGGGGACATTGCATTTGCAAACACGCAGGCATTCTAAAAGATATTCAGCAACAACTGTCTAGGATAGAAACGGAAATCACTAGACTGGAACAGGAATTTGAAAATACTCGCAATGTATAGTTCTTAGCTGACATAAGAATACAGTTAGATAGATACAATGATTTTGCCGAAGACGAGATGAAATACATCTCACGGAAATACACGGCCAGAACCTATGGAGAGGGTGGTAGGCCGGGACGAGCGCTGTCATATAAAATCAGACCCACTCACATTACGGCGTATATTACACAGATCCAGAACGCTCAGCGCCAACCAGTCTATGAGACTCCGGCAATACTAGATTGCTTCACTAGATATTATCCTAAGCTGTACGAGGCCCATACACCGGTCCCTATGACTGAAATCCATGAATACTTAGATGATGTGGCATTGGTGTGGCTGTCGGACACACACCGAGAATACCTCGGCCATCATGTAACGAAAGACGAAATCGTAGAGGCTATAAACTCTCTCCCCAACAACAAGGCCCCGGGATTAGATGGACTCCCGGGTGAATTCTATAAGTAATTTTGGGACCTGCTGATTCCGCACCTGGCTGAAATGTTCGAGGAGGCGTATGAGGAGGGCACACTCCCGGCATCCCTGTGATAGCGCTCCCAAAACCGGGTAAAGACCCTACAAGTTCAAGTTCAAGTTCAGAAATTTATATAGCGCACTACTCACCCAGAGGGTCTCAAGGCGCTTGGGGAGTCGGGTGTATTTACTTATCGAATATCCAGGTATTTAGTTGCTTTCTGAAGGAGAGGTGGTTCTGAGTAAGGCGGAGGTGGGTGGGGAGAGAATTCCAGGTCTTGGCCGCTAAGTAGGAGAAGGATCTTCCTCTCATGGTGGATCTATGGATGCGCGGAATTGCGGCGAGGGCTTGATTGGAAGATCGAAGTTGGCGGGTGGGGGTGTAGAAGGACAGTCTCGTGTTTAGGCATTCGGGTCCTAGGTCATAGAGGGCTTTGTGTGCGTGGGTGAGGAGACGGACCGTTATTCTCTTGTTGACGGGGAGCCAGAGGAGATCTTTCAGGTGTCCGGAGATGTGGGCTTGACGAGGGATGTCTAGTATGAGTCTGGCTGATGCGTTTTGGATGCGTTGGAGTTTTTTTTTGTAGTTTGGCTGTGGTTCCGGCGTAGAGGGTGTTTCCATAATCCAGTCGGCTGGTGATCAGTGCGTGGGTGACCGTCTTTCTTGTTTCAGTTGGGATCCAGCGGAAGACTTTTTTGAGCATGCGTAGAGTGTTGAAGCAGGATGATGAGACGGCATTGGCTTGTTTGGTCATCGAGAGGGAGGAGTCCAAGATGAAGCCCAGGTTGCGTGCGTGATCCGTTGGTGTGGGTGCGGTTCCCAGGGCTGGTGGCCACCAAGAGTCATCCCAGGCTGAGGGGGATGGGCCTAAGAATGACACACAGAATGTGAGTCATATAGGCCATTATCAATGATTAACATAGACCCCAAGATATTGGCAAAAATAATAGCGAACATGATACAACCATTGCTGTGTAATCTAGTGCTGCCGGATCAGGCAGGCTTCATGCCTACGCGGTCCACCACTCACAACATAAGAACCATTGTTCCACCAGTTGAACCCTGACACGCCAGTGGCTGCAGCCCTACTGGACGCAGCCAAAGCATTTGATTCGGTGGAATGAGACTTCATGCAGGTCACTCTACGCAGGATGGGGTTCCCAGATCCATTTCTAAAGTGGATATCATTGCTGTATACCATGCCCACAGCACGGGTTAGAATAAATGGAAACACATCCAACCCAATAGGGATTTACACGGAGCACCAGACAAGGTTGCCCCTTGTCACCAATGCTATTTGAATTAATCCTAGAACCATTGGCCTGCAAAGTTAGGCAAAAACATTTTGAACCTGCCTTGCAATTCGATTTACGACCCATCGGCATTGCACTTTATGCAGATGACATGGTCCTCTACACCACACACCTCGACAGAAACCTAAACCCTCTCATAAGGAAATACATTAGATAGGAGAAATAGTCGGGCCTCCGTATAAATTGGGACAAATCAGTCGTGATACCCCTCACCGCTGACACCTCGGAACCGACCTTAGAGTACCCGCTGAAATGGCAAACAGATCCCGTGAAATAGTTAGGCGTCTGGATTTATCGTGATCCAGAATTGTTAGTCAGAGAAAATTATGGCAAAGCGTTGGTGAGACTGGAGGAACAGGTGGATAAATGGATCAAAATGCCCATCTCCCTAGCGGACAGACTTGCAATACAGAAAATGGTTGTGTTGCCTAGGTTTTTATATCTATTTTGGAACATACCAATATGGTTGAATAAAGAATTCTTTGTTAAGATACGCTCAAGCTTACAACAACTAACGTGGGCAGGTAAGCAGGCTAGGATTAGCTGGAAGACCCTGACCCAACCGTATCATTTAGGAGACTTTGGGGCACCAGATTTCAAACTATATTTCATTTGTGCACAAGCTCAGCACGCCCATTATTGGACAAAGCCACACGCTCATATTCCACACATAGCGGTGTAAAAAGATAGTGTGCATCCCCCACCATTGACTGCCCTTCTATCGAACCCAACGAAGTATATACCACAAGATAAGATACAAACAGCTATATGTACCTCTAGAGCATGGCACGCGCTGGCGCACAGGGCAAATAAACTCCCGGTTTATGCAAAGGCGCTGTCAGTGGCGAGACACCCCAAACTAATGGTTGCACAAGAAAAAAAATGTTTGATCTACTGGCGAAGTTGGACTGCTCACTGTGGGCGCTATATTCCCACACAATAAATTGATCAACTTGACAGATTTATTTATTTATTTATTTATGACATTTAATTAAGCGCGAACAAATGCCCGTAGGCATCTCGGCGCTGCGATTTCTGCTAAAGAATTCTCCAACTGATTTGTAAGGTTTACTGATTAAACAGCCAGGTTTTTAGCTGTTTACGAAATGTCCAGAGAGAATGACTGGTCCTGATTGATTGAGGTAAGGTATTCCACAATTTTGGGGCTGTGACCAAGAACCGGCGATCTCCCCAAGAGACAGTCTTGGTGCGAGGCACCACTAGGTCGTTGAGAGAGGTGGATCGCAGAGATCTTGAGGGGCAGTAGGGAGTCAAGTGTTCTTTTAGAAACTGGGGACCCTGCTTATGCAGGGCCTTGTATACGATACACAGGATTTTAAACTTGATCCGGCTTCTGACAGGGAGCCAGTGATAGTTTCTGATTGTCTCAGCCGCAGACTTATGTTTAGGAATTCTGGCAAGAAGTCTTGCTGCCGCGTTTTGTATGGTCTGCATTTTGTTGATTACCCTTTCCTGAGCATTGGCAAATAGGCTGTTGCAATAGTCCAGTGAGGACAACACTAGGGAACTTATCAGGGTTTTACCGGCACTGTCGGGAAGGAAGGGAATGATTTTCTTTACTAGACGCAGTTTTTGAAAGGCTGTGGACGCTATCTGGTTGGCATGGGTGACAAAGTTGAGGCCATCGTCGAAGATAACTCCCAATTTCCTCACTTTAGGGGCAGGTTTAGGCAGGGTTCCGAAAGACGTGGGCCACCAAGCGGGGGACCAACTTGGTGTTAGTTGTCCAAATATGACCACCTCCGTCTTCTCTGAATTGAGTTTTAGACAATTGGAGGCCATCCAGTCTCCAATTGCCAGCATACCTTCTTTAAAGCTCTCAGCCACCCTTTCGCCATTGTTTTTGATGGCCAGGACCAACTGCGTGTCATCTGCATATGAGGTTAGGCTCATCCCATGACCTCTGATGATTTTGGCTAGGTCCGACACGTAGATATTAAAAAGTGTTGGACTCAGGGATGAGCCTTGTGGGATCCCACATGGCAGCGACAAGTTGGTCGATTGAAATGGTCCAAGGGTGACAGCCTGAGTTCTTCCTGACAAAAAGGAGGCCAATAAGTCTTTGGCTATCTGTTGAATGCCCATATTTTCGGCACGGTCGACCAAGATCGAATGGTCGACCGTGTCGAAAGCTGCAGATAAATCTAATAGCACTAGTACAGCAGTTCCTCCTTGATCTCGAATGACTCTGATGTCATCAGCGGCTTTGATCAAGGCAGTTTCAGTGCCATGGAACTTGCGGAACCCGAATTGGGTACTATCCAGTTGATGATGTTCCTCGATGAATTCAGATAACTGTGAATTCATCGCTTTTTCTACGACTTTTGCCAAGAATGGGAGACTGGCTATCGGTCGATAATTTTTCAACTCCTCCTTATCTAGATGTGGTTTTTTTAGGAGTGGTTTTAGGAGAGTTTTTTTGAGTGTGTCCGGATAGATCCCCGAACTAAACAAAGAATTACAGATTTGAGTGATGACAGTTATCAAGGAGTCCATAACTGGGGTAGAATGTTAAAAGGGCATGGGTCTAAAGCTGAACCCGATTTGATGGTAGTGATAATGTCAGCTGTTTGGGTCTCTGTAATGTCTCTAAACTGAGTAAGTGAGGAGACAGGTGGTCTGGAGTTTGTAGTATATGTAGGATTCTTAGAATTAGAGGAGAAAGTTGAGTAGATATCATTAACCTTTGTGAAGAAAAAATTTGCCAATACATCACAAAGGGACTGAGAGGGAGGGGGGTTTAAGTCGGGGGGGTTCCCTACTAGCTGCTTGGTGATATCGTAGAGTTGTTTATTAGAATTCTTGGCTTTCTCTATCTGTTCACTAAAGTACTTCCTCTTAGCCTCAGTAATCATGGCTTTGTATTCAGCGAGTATTTCCTTATAGCGGGTTTTACTTTCTTCATTGTAAGACGTCCGCCAATGCCTCTCCCTATTCCTGCAAAGTTGTTTCTGGTTCCTGAGGTCTTCAGTAAACCAAGGAGCTGAAGGGGTCAATCTGTTTCTGGTCACATATTTAAGAGGTGCCAGTGAGTTCGTGGCAAAACCCAGCCAGTCTTGGAATTGCTTGGTGACTGTATTAGGGTCAGTGGATAATATAGGCTGGGTGCTGTCGAGTAGGAGTTTTAGGCTTGAACTATTTATATCCTTCCAGACCTGAAAAGGTTGGCGACTAGAGGAGGATACACTGGCAGTAGGAACTTCAGTGGTGGTAATTGTGCCCAGAATTGCATGGTGGTCCGACCATGGGAGCGGGAGGATATCAGTTATACGAAAATCCTCTAGATTTGAAAAAATACCATCTAGGATATGACCACCGTCATGGGTAGGGGAATGAACCAATTGAGGGAGCCCAAGGGTTTCCATATCTGATAAGAGAAAGGGCGTATCCCTATCGTCTAATTTCTCCAAATGGAAATTGAGATCACACAGTACCGTTAGTGAATCTTCAGTTACTAGGGTTTCCAAGATGGTGCTTAGGTCAGACAGATCGCTCACTTTGTGCCCACCAGGCCCCCCTAAAAAATGTGCGTACCTACGGCTGCGCACAGCAATGCGGACATTATATCCAACCTTTCCAGAAGAATCTATGCAGTTAAATACGCTGCAGATTTTATTAACAGCACCTACACGTCAGAATTTGGTAACGCGCTTATACAATGCGGCCCAAGAAGAACAGGCAGAGAAGCCAAATGTTGCAGCGCAGAGATGGGAAGCAGCCCTGGGTGGATCCATAGATGTAACAAGAAAAAGAGAGGGGTCCTACTCTGCCAAAGGAACAGGACACCAACTAGACAGCAGTCTTAAAAATTACTTCCTTTGGGAAATGATCATACCACACATATAGATACTTAGCACACAATCTCACACTACTGCACAAACACACATAGGCCAATCAATCAAAAATATAAATGTTTATTTATTTAATTCTCAATAATTCATAAAACATTAAAATCAAGCTGGAGCTGTTTGCTCTAATAAAAACACAGTGTACTAAATGCAATATCTCGTAATGTTACTCTCAAAATTATTGCAAATGCTGTCTACTGAAAGCAAATCATGAGGTAGTAAAGTGCAATAAGGACAGTTCATGACTTTTTAACATTCAATAGGAGATATTTCCATTATACAAAGACATATACATAAAAACAAATATTTTAGTTTAAAAAAAAAAAAAATATATATATATTTTATTTTTACCAAGAAGCGACGCGTTTTGGTGGAAATACAGGTCCAACCACCTTCTTCAGGCACAATAATAACAGTTGACCAGACTCACCATTTCTTTGTGACAAAATTGCTCCAACAGCAATGTCAGAAGCATCTGCTTCTGCTATGAAAGGTTGTACTGGATTAGGATGGATAAGAATGGGAGCTGAGGTGAAAGCCTTTTTTAGTTGGTCAAAAGCTTTTTGAGCTTCTGAATCCCAATGAAAAGGAACATTTTTATGCAAAAGTCGAGAGACTAGGGCAATTAGTTGAGAAAAATGACTAATAAAACATCTGTAGAAATTGGCAAAACCCAAAAAACATTGAATATCACGAACAGTTTTTGGGTTAGGCCAATTGAGTACTTCGTGGATTTTTCTTTCTGCCATTTGAAAGCCTTTTGGGGTTAGGATGACACTATACCACTGCTGATTTTACTTGATCTAATAGAACTGGGATGTTTCTGCGTTCCTCAAGGGTCTTAATGGCATCTCTTTGACAAACAAAACCTATCCAAATGTCAAGAGACATTGTGATAAAAAAAAAAGCGGACACGGGGGGAAACGTGGTAATTTGGCCACTGCAGATGTACTTGGATGAAGGACAAAAACAACTGTCTGATTGTACCAAATATTGTGTGGTGTCAAAAAGTGAATATGAGGCAGCAAACAATGAAGTGATGGAGAAACTAACTGGGTGGCGAGATCAGGGTATACTAGAACAGAATGAATACCTGTTTTTACACTGTAGAGATCCCAAAATCCCCATCCTATATCTTCTGCCCAAGATACACAAAAATGCGACTACACCACCAGGGAGACCTATAGTGTCTTCTCGAGGAAGCTCCCTAGAAAATATGTCTACTGGACCTTCCTGGAACGCTGCATGCATTCATTCAACTTAGGAGAGGGATATATAGGTATGGTTATGGCCCTGTATAGGGAACCCACAGCCCGTATTGTCGTTATTGGATCACACTCTGAGCCCGTTACGCTATAGGTAGACCATTTTCTCCAGCCCTTTGTGCAAGGGCTGCCCGCGTACATCAAAGACACTAGTGATTTTTTGAAGAACGTTAAGGAAATTGAGTGGAAGAAAGGATATCTGCTTGTAAGTATGGTTGTATGTAGCCTCTACACTAGCATCCCACAAAATGAAGGAGTGGATGCATGCAGACATTTCTTAAAAGGAAGGTCGTTATCATTTCTGTTACATACGGAAATGATTTAGAAATTATAACAATTTGTCTAAAAAACAACTTTTTTCTTTTCAATAAAGTTCTGTACAAACAGACCCAGGGGACAGCAATGGGAACCTGCTTCGCCCCCAGCTTTGCAGGTCTATACCTCGGCTGGTGGGAGGAGCAGGTTGTCCGGAACATCAGACAATATTATGGCCATGTCGTCCTCTGGGCACGATACATTGATGACATATTCTGCATCTGGAATGGAAATCAAGCCCAGGCAGACGAATTTGTGCGGACACTGAATCAAAACTGCTTTAACCTACAATTCACCAGTGAGACAAGTGAAGAACAAATTGAGTTTTTAGATCTCAAACTGAAAATTGTGAATAATAAAATTTGTAGCAAGTTGCATAGAAAGAAAACAGCTGGTAACAGTCTACTGCAAGCCCAAAGTTGCCACCCCAAAAATCTTATAAACAGCATCCCTTTTGGTGAACTATTGCGTGCGACACGCAACTGTAGTACAGAGGAAGATTACAGTAGGGAAAATTGGTTATGACACAAAGATTGAAGGATCGAAATTATAGCTCAGCTACTATCAAATCAGCTGTTGAGAAAGTAGCTATGTTACAAAGGGATGAGCTGTTTGACGTAAAAGAACCAGAACAAGCAAATAATCAGTTAAGGTTCATAACCACGTACCATAACCGGCATGGGAGGTACGTAAAAGTTTGATGAAATTTTGGGAGATCCTCAAAACAGATGAGGATCTGCATGACAACATTGGCAATTATCCATCAAGGACATTTAGAAAAAATAAATCATTGAAGGACACACTAATGACCAGCAGTATTAAATAGACCAGAAAGCCCAATCCTATACAAGGATTCTTCACTTGCACTAAATGCAAAGCATGCAGATATAGTCAAAATTGCAAAACGGTAAAATGATGCATTTAAGATCAATAGACATTTTATCTGTGATACCGATTATGCAGTGTATGCACTAAAATGCCCCTGCAGTTTGTTTTATATCGGGAGTACCATCAACAGGGTTAAATTGCGTATTCTTGAACATCTGCTTGCGATTGCCAAAAATGACAAACAGTATCCTGTTGCCCGCCACTTCAGAATCAAACATAACCAAAATCAAAATCTTCTGAAGTTCTGAGTGTTGGATTCTATTCCACCGAGAGAAAAGGGTGGGAACCGCTCTCTTGAACTGAGAAAACTGGAATAAAAAATGATTATCAAGTTTAACACAATGAGTCCCTTCGGTTTGAATCTTGATGAGGAGATGTCGATACATTTGAGATAAATGATTAGTCCAGAGCTGCACCCATTTGTTACTGCCCTTCTTTTAATACGTTTTTAACACATTTTTGTTTATGTTTTAAATGAAGGGGTTCATATGTTTGGTGACATAAGTTATATTTGGTTTTTGTTGCAGAAATGAAGAAAATAAATTGGATTTGTGGTTGATTCCATAGAAAGGATAAGAGACTTTAGCACAATAGAGCATGATTTCTAATAACGTGTAACGTCGTTTGGTGAATTGATAGACTTATATGCAGCATTAACCCACTTGGGTTAAATGAGATACATTCTTTCTAATCATAAAAATTTAAATGATGAATCACAAGCACCCACGGTGGTGGGGTAGCAACTTTATCATGTTCAGGATAATCAGTCCGCTTTGAAATCCACTTGGGTAATATGAGCATTACAATTCTGTCTATCTTTACCAAATTCATTGTTTTACATTTTCATTATGAATTTTGATCTAAGTTGGAAGCCAAGGACCACGTATGATTTGCAAATGCTATAAAAAAATTGCTATATAGTCTGTTTACTATATCTATTGTGACAAACAGAAATGAACCCTGCACCTTTAAATGGTTGTACTACACTTGTGTAACTTAGCCATGATCAAGCAGTGAGGTTAACTGCGAAACGCGTTGGGCACCTGTTGCTGTAAATAAACACCGTCTTCTTGCACCGAGGCCACGGCACCAGTGAGTTTTATTTCTCCTAGACTGGACCTTTGTTGGAATATATACTCCATGCTGCACTAGTGATTCATCAAAGGGGCGGAGTGACGAACCTGGTAACAGGACGTTGGCGGGATATTTAAATCCGCAACTGTGCGCCCACATCTATGCAACACCTCCAGCACTGAAGAAGGCTCGAACAACATGCCGAAATGCCTTTGCTAAAGCTGTGTCTGCCGAATAAATGCCTGCGTGCCTCCATGTTTCCCCATCTTTGGCCTCTTCTTCTTTTTCGGGAGGAGTTTGTGGATGTATATATATATATATATATATATATATATATATATATATATATATATATATACACATATATATATATATCTCTCTCTCTATATATATATATATATATATATATATATACACACACACACACACATACACACACGCACACACTTACTTCATTTTATTGTTCAGGGCATTTAGATGAAATTTAAAAAATAAATAAATAAATTTAGATTTCTTTCCTAGAGAAAGACAGCCATGCTTCCTGCTTGTTTGTGATTGGTTGATGCAATGTAGCCTTGTGATTTTTTGGCATTGTTACAAATTCAACATTGCACTTTTGCTGGTCTTACCTTACTAGTGGTGGGAACAGATGGCTGATGCCACGAACACAAGCCATTCCAATGACAAGGTGAAATATTCAGTGGCTTTTCAGTAAAATAGACGCCAATACTTAAGCAATAATAAATACATTCATATTCATCCTATTCCCAACAAAATAGCCTAAAAAGACGAGATAGTACTCGAGCTGGCAGAGAAGTTGGCGTCTTCTGCCCTTTGCCAGGTTATGTATACAATGACCCCTTTCTTTCAAGGACATATCAGTGCCTAGAAACATCTGTGCGGATCTCCACTTGACCAGAAGCCAGAGTGCTAACATTTAAAGGACTCCTTGTTCAATTTGTTAAACTGCAGCAGGGCCTGGATTCAACTGCCACTTCAAGTCAGAAGTGTAAAACCGAATTAGCTTTGTGGAAAAGTCTCCAAAGCCTCTTTGTCACGATTCAGATTTATTCAGGCAACCATAAACAAGGCCCACTGTCAGCTCCCCTTTTCTTTGCCCTGACTGGGTTATCCGCCTCCGACCTTTCAAGCAGACAAGGGTGGGGGACCTTTTTCTAACCACCCCTCTTGCCCAACGTTGTGCTCCATCTCAAAACGTATTAGAGTCCCTGGCCCTGGGCTCAAACTTTACTTCTGTGAAAGCCTTGGGGAAAATGGAGACCGAATTGCTGCAACCACAGTTTTCCTCCTGGTTTCTATACATATGCAAAGGAAGGCCAATAAAATACAGAAATAAAAGCCTCTTTGCTGGTAAATCTGCAGCAGACAAAACCCTTGGCTTGGGATGTCTCGCAGCTGCATTAACGATATCACTTTGCCCTCACTCAAATTACCAACTTTATTTGTCTGATTTAAACACAAATATTTCTGTGGCTGGAAACTGTTGCTTGACTAGGCGGAGAAAAGTCTATGTCAGACTTTGTCTCATCCTACGGGGGCGTGGGGGTCTGTATCATGATGAGTTGCTGGCTCAGGGCAGAGCCGACTCCTGTGCGATGTCATAACCGGCTTCCTTGAGCTTTGCTGGTGCAGAGCAAAGTCGAGCGCCTGGAAATGCATAAAGTGAAGCACTATAACTGATATTCCTGAGTCAGTGCTTTATTTTCAGACAGCATAGCTCAGAAACTGAAAGAAGTGAACCCTGCTTACTGTTTCCGAGCTGCATCAGGGAGGGCCCCTGCGTTTTTTGCACCTCAGCCATCTACAGCATATTAATCCGGAATTTTATTTCCCCGAGTTAATGCATGAATTCAGGACAAAACAAGTGGGACACAGAGAGAGGAAAACAATCTCTCCTCACACTTTCTGTCCAAAGTTCATGCAGTAACTCAGAGCAATTTCGAGTTCTATGTCTGAACTTTAAATGCCTGAGAGGCAAACAAAACCCTACTCGCAGCTCTGTGGGGACCAGTGCACCTCACCTGTGTGGAGGAGTGTGGCTCAATGGTTAGAGCGGCAGACCCTGATGCAGAGTTCTGGCCAGGGACCAGGATTCGATTCCCGTCTCGGTGGGGTCTCAGGCTCAATTTCCTCGGACCTGTTAATTCCCGCCACGGTGCCTATTCTAATCACGGGCCCCACGCTGCAACTCTGGGCAATAGCTTGCTTAGCCTCCACACCGGCCCCAACAGCGCTAAGGATGCCTGGCTTCCCCCTGGGGGTGCCCAGGAGTGGACACTTTACAGGGAAAGCCAGGAGGGGTTCCACAGCGGTATGAGTATCAGCGCCAGGAACCCGAATAGGCGACACCGCAAGGTGACTGTCTGGTGAGAGTGCGCTCTATAAGTACCATGACATTTACATTAACATTTACCTGATCTTGACATTGCTCAGGATCTCCAAAGAATTCAAACAATTATTTGATAGCACCTGGTAAACTTGGAACAAGACTTCACATGCCTGCATTCACATGTTTGTGCCATGTAAAAAAGGGTAAATTTGAATTTAAAAGAAATACTCACGAGGACCCAAATGCATGATTAAACTGTTTGCGAAATCTGCAAGCAGAACAATTATTTGTTTTGCATTAATCACCTTTATTCAGCAAGTGCAATTCCAAATCTTTGAGCATTATTTATATAAAAAGATAGTTCACTCACCATATGCCGGAACACCCAGGTAATGGGACAGACTGATTCTGAGGCAATGACTGATACTTTTATCTCTGCTCAGAAATCACATCTTCTGTGCTGAGCTTTTAAACCTTTATATTAATAATGTAACCATCTCCTTTTCGGTGTGTTTGCGGGTTAGTCTCATGGGATTTGCAATAGATCACACAAGCTGGTGTGAGGTGATTCTGGGAAGAGCTGAGCAGTTATGCATGCACCTTGGACTGCATGAAATAAGTGTCACTGTGTTTTTGCCATGCTGGTGTATGTCAAAGGGGTGTGGAGCACTATCATGTGTCCAAACCTATTTTGGTGATGGAGTGTTTGCAATCTACAAAAGAGAAAAATAATGGACCTTGGTGCTACTGAGAACTTGAGATCACTTTTTGATTTGTATAGCTTCTATGTAATGTGAGACCCAGAATATTGCTGGGAGTAGCAATGTAGGGCGAGTTAGGATGCTTGAATGGAGATGTGTGGCCTGTATTGTAAATAAGTCGGCATGATTCCCGAATAAAAAAATATATACATTATCTCCAGGTGTTGTTTGAATGAGGGTTCTTATATCTTATCTTGACACCAGGGTGCCTGTGTGACTGGTAAGATATGGCACAGCTAGACAAAATACATGATTCCCACTTGCTGTCAGAAGTCAAGGCACAGGTTCCTTGACTGGGAGGATCTTGTGTGAAGAAGTTTGAAGATCTGGGTCAGCACCGGGACTGCTGTGTTTCCCTAGCAGGACATCTAGCTAGCCCAGGGCAGTAATAAGCAGAAGAAGCAGTCTTTCAATGGGAGTCAGTGACAAGGGATCCATTGTGGCCCTAATTGCTCCTCTCTAGTGAGATGGCAAGGAAATCACTTGGGATTAAGATATATGGATAAAAGTGGGAATGTACCGGGAAGGTAACACCATGGAAAACAGGTCCATATTTATTAGGAGCTGCCAGGTAAGTATTCAGAATAAGTTTCCCACGAGCTCTGCCAATCGTTCAGATGTCCATTCTTCCCTATTATTTGAGATCAGTGGAATGGAAAAATACGCTGAAATCATGGAAGAATATATTGAAAATACTGAATGGAATTGACAAATACACTGAAACTATGAATGAATACATTGAAAACAATGAATGGCATGACACACTGAACACGTAGAAAAATACACTGATCACACTACACTGAATAGTATACCACACTGAAAATATGGAAATATACATTGAATAGACTGAATAGAATGGAAAAAACACTGAATACATGAAAATATACATTGAAAACACTGATTGGAATAATACAATGAAAACATGGAAGAATACATTGAAAACACTGAATTGAATGAACAAATACGCTGAATATATGAAAGAATACAATTATAAAAAGTGATTGGAATAACACTGTAAACATGAAAGTATTCATTGAAAACACAGAATGGAATGGAAAAATACACTGTATACATGAAAGCATACATTGAAAACAGTAAATGGAATAACACACTGAAAACATGGAAGAATATATTGAAACCACTGAATGAAGTGCAAGAATACACTAAAAACATAGGGCATATTAGCAAGGGGAAGTATCGCCGCTTTTTTGGCGAATTGTGCCGAGAAAGCGGCGATACTTCTAGAGCCCTATCCACAAGGGCATTCTAACGCCTGGCTCAAGCCCACTTTGCATGTCGGCGACAAACATCGCTAATGACATGCAAAGTGGGCGTTCCCACGTCCAACTACATGTAAAATGTGGTTGGAGGTGGGAACACCCTATTACCAAGGCATGCGTTGGGAGAGGCAGACCTGAGATAAACTCGTTTATCGCAGGTCTCCCAACGCCTGCTCTGACCAGGTGTTAGGCATTGATAACATGGGGGTGTGGGTCATAAAGCTGAATCCACTCCCCCATATTATCAATGCACACATTAGCACATGAAAACAACGTTTGTTTTCATGCGCTAATGTGCCATATCACCGACTATCGCCGGATTTCATTTCGCCTACGTGATGCGCATTGATATTTGCGAGCTATCACGGCAAAAAAATCCGGCGATAGCCGGCGATATGAAGATGTGCGATGTGCGTTCATTAACGCACTGCTAGGTAATATGCCCCATAGACTTGTAGTTGGTTTAGGTATGTTCACTCTTTGTTCATTACCTGGAAACGTCTGCTCAACGTTTGCAAATGTTTGAATAACTATGATTTAAATGTATCATTCACTAATAATATAAATCCATTGAAAATTGAATTTCTGGATATTTTAGTAGAAATACATGATGGCAAGATAGAAACTTTCCTGTTCCACAAGCCCACAGCCAGCAACAGTATTCTGCATGCACTCATTTACCCGCACTTAAGTGGAACATCCTTTAGGCAATTACTGCATGCACAGAGACATTGCACAACAGATAAATGCCTCTAAAAAAGGAGAAAACTGAAATGTTGAGTTGCTTCATGCAATGTGTTAGAGTAGGCTGTCTCCTGGGTATAAGACGTGAACTAAACCCACTTACTTTTTAACTCAAAAACATGTGATCAATCAAACATAGATTCAATACCACTTTCTCTAATCAGTCTCGAAGGGTTCAAAAGATATTAAGAAGTCACTGGATTTACTAAACAATGACCCTGTCAGAGGGAATGTAGTACTGGATACTCCACTGATTGCTTATTGTAGACCCCAAAATTTAAAAGTACCCCTAATACCGAATCTTTTGTAGAGTGAGTCTATCTCTTAAAGATCACACAACCTGCTACTATGATTTAAATGTATCATTCACTAATAATATAAATCTGCATGAGATTCATGATTCACTGATTCCTCCTAGGTTTCATGAAAACAATTAGGAAGCCACCTGCAATCCCAGGTGGGGGTCAATATGTTCCTAACGGTTTACTATTCAGCAAGGTGCACTCAGATCACAGAAATATATAGAGCAGAAGTTGGGCGACAGAGCATGACTTTTGGGGAGTAGCCACCCAAAAAAATAAAAAATAATAATAGGATGAATTTAGGCTGACAGCATATGCTAGTAAGACTTGCTATTTAGGGCCTTATTTAGAGTTAGACAAACAGAATACCCCATCAATACATGGCAGATATCCTGTCTACAGTATTGCAAGAGCCACAGATTATAATGCCCTTGTAATATGGTGGACGAGGCATCCGCCATGTTTGTGACAGACTATTCCATCAGCCAAACTCTTAAAAAGGTCCTTAGTGTTTTAGGGCTGGCTGCAATTCCTTAGATCATCAGCCAGTACCTCCGGCCAGCAGTAAATTTACCCCTCAGTGGGAATATTTACAGTGAAAAAACATATGTGAAATGTATGCTTTAGTTGTTACGCAACAAATGGTGAACAATTTTAAACATGAATACTGAAAAAATTAAACACACATCTTCTCCCTCCTTGCCAGAGTGAGGGGATTAGAAATGATTGTGACCTGGAGTAGATATGTGTGGCATTAGTCACACAAACCATATGAAATAATCTGGTAATTAATCACAGAAGAACACAAAAGACAGTAAATAGGGTCCAGTTAAATCCATGTAGGTTTTCTGTGTGGATAGACTTTGTCATTAGATCATGCTACAAAAAGAAGATCTCCGTTATGTAGTGATAGAGGATTTTCAAAGTTTTCAAGGGAGAGTATAGTAGACCGTGACCAAAATATGAACACAAAAATGGTCACGTTATCTTCAAATGAAAGTCATTAAAAGTAACCCAAAAAGGTGTTACAAAATCATTGACCAAATGTAAAGATAACTGATAGGAGACAGAACATTTAATGACACTCACCGGGCAGAGAGTGTTCTCTCCCACGAGAAGGAAACAAGATACCCGTCAGAGATCAGTACTGATACAAGACGTGCATCTCAAGGTTGATACACTTACGTCAATGTGTCAGAGGAATTAGAAATTAAAGGAGAATTGAGTATACACACCCAAAAGAGCATAGAGAGCACTATTTTGGAAGATAAATGTATGTTTCACAAAAGTATGTCAGAAACGAATGTGGGACTTTGAAATACATATAAATGACATCTGTAAGAAAGTGCCTCTTTTTGAACTCCCATATGTTTGGACTACTGCTGTTGGTTTGTTGACTCTATGCACTAGGACTCTGCTAACCAAGAACCTGTGCATGTGCTCTAATCCCTTAAATGTGTTGAAGTCGGACATACTTCCAATTGGCGCATTCGACTTGCATATAAGTCCCTAGTATATAGTACAAAGTGTACCAATGGCCTGTAAGTTAAATGTCACTATTGGACTACAGTGCATGTTGTGCCACTCCGAAAGTGGCCAATCAAAACATGACTGCAGGCCTGCCACCAGTAACGTAGCTGTGCAGGCTTAAAATGCAAATTCGACCTGTCAAAATAATCCCTTTTGACAAGCCTAAGCACTCCTTTTTAATATTAATAAATTACTCCTATGTAGGCCTTAAATGCCCAGAAGGCAGGGCACATTGTATTTAAAAGTAGGACATGCTAAAGTTAGTTTTAAGCATTTAGGTACAGTTAAAAGCCTAAAAAGCTATTTTCACTGTGGCAGGGTTAGTTGCTCCGTAGGAAAGCATTGGCATACTTTATTAAAAATGAATAATATTATTTCCACATAGGAAGCAGATAAAATATAATTTGGGGACTTTTTAAAAGCTTGTTACAAATCCAATTTATTGGCAAAGTCGGATTTGTAACACATTTTTTACAAAAAGTACTTTAAAAAAGTTACCTTTAGCCGGCCTAAAGCCTCTAGAAGCCCATATGCCTGAGCTCCCAATTGCCATCCAGGAGCTGAATAGCTCTTTGGTTAGGTGTGAACTAGTTCCCAGTACTGAGACAACCGGCTCGTGGGTGGGGAGGTGTCCTGTTTTTCTAACCATTGGAGTTCACTTCTTTGTCACAGGTACCAGTGGGAGCAGGTCCAGCTCTTGAGGTTTTCTCACAGGTTACAACAGCAGGTGCATTCCTTTTATGGCTTCCACAGGCACAGCACTGTTCCGAGGAGGGTGCACAATGGTGCCAGGTTTATGCCTAGCACTAGCCTGCTAGCCTGTTGGTAGGGGTGACTCCTGGCCCCACCCAAGCCAATAGGATAAAAGTTCCCTGGGGTAACACTACCCACTTTTGTAGCAGTTCCTGTGTTGGCCTACTGCAAGCAATCTGACAGTGCACCTCACTCACAAAATTTGAGACAGAGAAACCCTTCTCCCCTTCTGCAGTCTGTGTGTCCACCCAGAGGTATGGCCAAGTTAATGAGTTATCCCTTCCCCTTTGGCCACTTAAAACACAGTTCTGTGGCAACCTTATCGCCACTGGGTTTGGTGCCTGTCTGGTAGAACAAAAGAGAGGGCCTGTTCAACTGTGAACTACATCTGTGTGTGACAAAGAGGCCCCTTTCAAGTGAATTAAGTTCCTCTGCACTGCCACAGGAACAAAACAGCTCCCTACATCCAGGCCATTGTCTCTGCTATGGAAGCAGTTTTCACACCTCACCAGGGCCAGTTACTAGCTGGGTGACAATTGCAGGCTAATGCAGATTTGCCTCCATGAGCTTCAGGAAGGGAAAAGGCAACTTTTTAAAAGTCCCTTTTCTTTAATATTGATACATGTTAGACCTGTCTGCCTTTGGGTAATCCCTCCTAATTAATTATTTATTTTGTCCCCTTTTTGCCCCTCATAACCTTTTTTTATCTTTTTATGTCCACTGAATTTTTGAGGTGTTGTCCTAGGGGTTAGGTGTTGTTTGCCCTCATAGTCCTTTTTCTTCCTGAGGCCTAGGTGCCTTTCCTGACTTGAACTAGGAGATACACAAAATGGTGGCCATTAACTGCCATAACTGCCACCCTAGGGGAAAGACCCATAGGATAGAATAGGGACCTTCCAGAATCTTCTGGACCCTGCTGGACCCTTGGAGGTCAGTCTATAAAAGACCAGGGACAGGGTAGCCATTTTGTGTAGTCTAGAGAGCTTGAGGAGTGAGGCAGTGGCGTGGGGACGTGGGCGCACAAGAAGTAGTTAGTTTATCTGTAAGGTAGACAACCTCTTCGTGAGGACGTTCCCCCCTAGCCCTTGACCGAGCCCTGTCGTTGGTTTCTGACATCTGAGGCAAGCGGCTTCGTAATCACAGCTGGCCCCCTCGAGTCCCCCTTTTCCCCTGCCTTCACAGACTCTGGCCGCTGACTGTGGCAAGCCCCGCTAGTCCGCCTTACCGGTTCCCAAGAGAGGGAGGCAGGAATAAGTTAGGCGTCCTGTGCTGCCCGGAGAGACACTGGTGAGGAGGATAGTGTCTGCGGAGGTGGCGCCGGTCAGTGCGCATGCCCAAGGGTAGTGTGGCCGACTGTTGGTGGGAGCGAAGTAGCGCCGATCTGTGCGCAGGCCCAGGAGAAGTGTGGCCGACTGTTGTGGAGGGCGAGGAAGCGCCGATCAGCGCGCAGGACCAGAAGTGATGTGCCTGACTGCCGGAGTAGGAAGGGAGGCGGCGCCTTGCCGAGACACTGCTCCCCCGCGCCTGCTCAGTGGCGCGATCATCGAGAAAACTGAGGAGACGACGCAGGTGGCCGAATCACCGCTAGCCCAGGCAGGCCTCCCCTCGGTGCCGGTTTGAAGAACATCTGACCCGGCCCACGAGGGAGGAGCCGCCGGGAGAGGAGATCTGGTGAATAAGGGCTGGATGGCTGAAACGGCACATTACTCGACTGGCCCCAAGTAAGGTGGAGATAAAGGGGGGGGGTTGTTTTATGACTGGGAAAACAGCCGTGAAACCGAAAGGGAGATCTTTCTTGGCCCCTAATACTTTGGATAACTGAGAGGCCAGCCCTGACGAAGTTGGGGAAGACTGAGACTAAAAGTCATCAGGATTAAGAGTAAAGAAGAATAAGTGAAGCAGGGGAAATCAACTGTGCTGAAGAAGAAAACTGAACTCCTGTGGCTGATAAAGATTGGGATTGAGGTCTAATTTTGTAATCTCTTTCAGAGGTGGAAGGGGAGGAAAAACTGTGACCTTACCTTATTCAAGCACATGAGTTTGCTATAAATGAGCTGGTTGCAGCATGGAACCTGGCATCTGAACCCTGGGGTTACTCACCTGATTGTAGGGAAAGTGTCACACAGTGGATACCACGGTATCATTCCAGATTTCTATTGCCCGGATATTCCTAAGGTGTTAAGCCAGGGTGTAATGCGAATTAATGGTTGAAACTGTTTTAATGTAAAGCCAGAAATGCAGAAGTAATTGAAGAAGGAGGGAGTGAGGAAGTTTACATAAACAAGAAGCGTAAATGCACTGAATTCATTGTAACTGTGGTACTGAATTAGCGTTTGAACACAAAGTAAGAAGTCAACAACAAAAGAGATCATAAAGCTTTTCTACTTTTATAAAAAGTAAGGTGTAGCTTAATTTTTGGATGGATGGGCACTGAGTTATTGAGTGGGTGAGACGCAAACTTAACACATGTTCTTCGAAGTTAGGCCTTCATAACTAGTGCCAAGCTACCTTATGTGACTTGGAAACCCCAGGTCCAACAATACACAAATCTGGTTTCACCATTGAGCTGAGCATTTAGTAAACATTAAAAACAATCCTTGAATTATTTTTCTAGTTGGTCCCTAGTCTCAGATAGTAGAATGAATATTTAATGTTGCGCCCCACCCAAGGCCAGCCAGCCTTCCTACAGTGAAAATCAGTTCTGGGGGCTAGTCACTGTAAGGACATGTTAACTTTAAATTTCTACATGTCCTGCTTTTAAATACAATGCACCCTGCCCTGTGGGTTACAAGACCTACATAGGGGTGAGTTATTGATATATAAAAGGGAGAGTTTCTCCAGTCAAAAAGGTTTAGTTTAACAGGTTGGGTTGCAGTTTTAAAACAGCAGCAGACAGGCTACGATGGTAGAACTGGATTCAATGTTTATCCTGTTAAACTAATGCATGGCACAACAGTATTTTAGTCTATAGGTTTACATTTACCTTTCCATGCCATTAGTTTATTTTGGGACACTATATACTATGGTTTTATAGGAAACTTAAGTATGCCAATTAGGGTTTGGCCAATTTCAACAGGGTACAGAGCACATGAACTGGGACGCAGCTTCAGTCCACAGAAAATTAGGGTGATGATGCAAAAGAAGCACTTTCTCACAGGCTCTGACAGCGTGTCTAGTGGAGTCCTAAATGCATGCTTTAAGGCATGCCCAACCGTTTTTAACAGTCAGCCTCTCTTCTGAAGTTTGGATTCTAAAAATTGGGCTTTATGATATGTAAGTAATCAAGGTACGTTGATGTGAATGAAATGAAATGAAATGAAAATGAGTTTTATAAAGCGCAAAATTAGCTGCCCGGAGGCGTCCCAGCGCTGAGAGGGCTAAACACGTATTTCCCAATAGGCAGAGTGCAGAAAAGACTATTTGTTGGATGTGGAGTTGAAAATAGTGGATTGGACCTTTATATACGTACAATCCAAATATTTTGGGAGTTTATATCCTGGCTGTGACTTTTTGTAGCAGGAGTTATTTTGTCCTTGCTATACTTCTTACAATTTTTTTTCAGCACTATATTTTTCGGCTCGATATTTTGACATGGAATGAGGCAGCTGCTTTCATCCATGTGCTTGTAAGAGGTGTAAGAAGGAAGAAACAGACAGTATTTGAGGCAGACATGGAAAGGTAGGGGGGTGCCCACCATGCAAACAATACCTCTGGCAGGAATAGGAGGGGATTGAGGTAAACTTTCTCAGGCAGGAAATAACTGGTTTTCTTTGCTACAAAAGGCATTTAAAAAAAACGCTACTCACGCTTTGTGCAACTTTATAAAGTTGCAAGTCGACGGTCTTCAAAACTTGCATACCCCTAAACAAGTGCTGAACTATCTCAAACCGTCTTAAAAGGGTGAGTGTCTTCGACGGTCTTAAATGGGAAAAGCCTCTAGCACTGAGTTAGATAATAAAGGAATGTGGATGCCCATTAGGCCCACTGAGCATGGATATTTTGGTCTATGATTTTTTAAAAGTGTATACAATTGAGCGAGACTAGGAACTGACTATCTATAAACGTGGGGTCCAGCTCACTAGTTCCTCACATTCAGGTAACGTCATGTTGAAAAGGGTAATATAAGAACTCTTAGTGGAAACTGGTGTAGAGCATGTGCTCTATATATATGCAACACCATTATCTCGCTTCGACTATGATCGTTGTGAGTTGCTACTTTGGGCAATACACTAAGCAAAGAACTGTACCTTCCACAGAGTTTAGGTCTTACGTTGTATTCTCCCACTTGGAAACAATCATGAGAAATACTTTTCTACGTGTGCTAAGCATACCAGCTTGTATGCAGCCGACAATGCGTAGGTGTTTTCATGAATTTCCTCTGCCTCGAAACATCATTATGACACTGGCATACAAGTTCCTTAAGATTCTCAATGACAAGGCAATGGATCATGTCTTACCCAATTGTCAAAAAACAGCAGATGCAGATAAAAGTACAAACAGTTTTCCACAAGCAATTGAAGCAAACATTATTATTATAAGCAAACAGTTGGCATAGCAATAGTGTTTTGGACTGAGCCCGTAGCTCTATGTGCTGGAAATTAGAGTTTCAAAGAGGAGTAGAAAGGCTCCTCCACAGATGTCCAGGAACCTGGGGTATTACAGTCCTTTCATCCTCATGATTCAGATGGGCCTGCACCAAATGCCAATCATGTCTCCATAAGTAATTCCCCTTCGACATAAGATACATCAAACCCCAATGACTTATTCCAGTCAACCCAGACTAGAAATAAGATTGTTTCAGTCTGGGACCTTGGAGCCATGACAAGAACTTTTAGAAAGTGAAGCTAGTAAGGTAAAGTCACAATTCCTACTAATTATTCTCTGGGCTCTAGTACTGGCACATTCATAAGCATTTAAACCCCCAGGTGGAGTTGAAAGGGAAGCAATAAGGAATCTCATTGAACTGGACCAAACTATCTTGAAGCAGGGAAGGGCACAATATTATTCCTGAAAATGGGGCCGCCAACTATCCAGTGGCATTTCATAGCTAATTTGCTGTTGACGCATAGTTGTGATATTGAACTATACGGCTCAGGTATAGTATCCTTCATGCAAAGGAGTACTGTGGGAGGACATGAAGTAACACAGCAACAGCATCAGCAACAGTCACCCTCTGCTGAGGACGGTGCTGGCAGTGTTCGGTCCAAAAATTGGCTGACCTGTGTGGATGCTTAGCCTTTCAGTATTTCACAAAGGTAGGCCGGGAGTGCTTAGTGTAGGATTTGTAGTCAAGATGCACTCTCCAGTACAAATTCCTACTCGTGGACAACATCATATTCGTTGGACCTGTAAGATGTGTGCTATAAGGTAGAGTGCATGTTACATATAGAAATATCAGATGATATACGGCTTGAGACATTACTTGCCGCTTGATTTTTCCTGGCGTTAGAACCCACTGCTTAGATCTGGGTTTGCACCAAAACCTAGGTTTTGTCAGTGTCCCACCCAGGAATGCCATCTTTGCATAACTTAGAAGCGGGTTGGCACAAAGGGGTTTTCACACTGAATAAGGATCAACTTGGGTGCAAAGTTCCTTTTGCGCACACAAGTTGAGCATTGCTGCTGTTCCGGCAGCTTTACATCACAGCGTCACATGACCGCCAATGCATACCTTTAGTAAATCTGGGACTTTGTATATATGGTCACAGATCTGCCCCCTTTCACCTTCCAGTGTAGGTGGAATAATCTTGCATCCTTGCAATCTGACTGATTTGATTATTCTGAATGTGGTGGGGAGGACCAAATTGGCTAAATTATGTGGCAAGAGAAGGCAAATTATGCAGCATAGTGTAGCACATTTTCTGATAGTATTACTTTGGCGTTTTTTTTAAATATGTTAACTGTCTGGGCAAAGGTTTCTCTTCCTTTTGCAGAAATATTGTGGCCACAGAATCCGATAATTCCAGAGGCCCTCTATAACACTCTATAAAACTCTTTAAAGAGATGTCTTTTCAAATGCAACCTGCAGTAGTTTTCAAGGAGGGCGAGGGTGAATCGGATTGTGCACCAAATGGCATCAATCTGTCTGTGGCAGAATGTTACTTTAGTCAAAGTTGTAATAACATGCTTCAATCCTAATAATAAAACCTTCCTATTTAAAAAATGATGCGAAGCAGTCTTAATTTTTCATTATTAAATTTGCAGGCCATAAAATATTAACCGATCAAACTTTGTTCTGTGCAACCATAAATTAATAATATGCAGAGAAATGTATTTACAGGCCGGGAGGCTTGCATCTTTAACTTGGGAACTAAGAGCCGGCAGCAGTGGCTGCTAAATATAGTTTCCTTAACCCATTATTATTAAAAGTATGACTTGACTGTAGCCAGTGATTCAGACGTATAACCTGGTACCAGTGAACAGAGGTGATAGGAAACATTACAGCTGCCAGGGAGCAGTGCACGATTAGTGAAACAGGTTAGAGTTGCCTGACCGGGTCCTGAAGCCAGAGAAAGAAATGATTGCATTTGTGTTGGATTATAGCTGCAGTTGTACAGGGGGCACACTTTACAAAGCTACATTTAAGTGAACAGGGAGAACATGGCTGTCTTGGTTTGTGCTACACTGGAAGCGTGTGGGTACATAGCATGGCCTTTATGGGAAATGTTTGGCGCTCTGCAAAGAGCAGTGAGGGAACCAGTGATCTATGCTCATAGCTGCCATCTTTTTGCAGGTGTGAGCTGATTCTATAAGGTCTGGTATTGTTTGCGTTGAGGGTGTAATCTGTTGCGAACAGTCGGGTATTTACTGCATTCCTAAATTCCAAGCGATTCGGAGGTTAACTATTAATATTCTTATAAATTATCAAATGAATAAGGTTCGAAATCATATGGCGAAATAACAGGAGTTCTAATATGTAACCCGGCACCTTAAGCAGTGTCTGGAAGTATTTACCACATCACAGTTGACTGGACACAGTAAGGGCCTGATTCACTAAAGTAAACCTACACGTTTGTGCAAGTTTACAATTTTTGGGCATTCACAAACTAAGAGTTAATAGTAAGTTTTCCACATTCAGGGCAGAGAACTCTGAACATAAAAAGATAGCCCTGTCCTGTCTTTTTATGTGGGGAGTACTCTGCCGGATAGTGGAGCCTCTGCAGATGTAAACTTACTATTAACTCATAGTCTTTGCAGTCAGGCAGGTGGAATGTATAGCTTCAATGACTGGCCTGTTACATAATATGAGCGAGGTACTGTAAAATATCAAACAAGCCATCAAGGTCATCAGCCCACAGGAGGTTCAAAAGCCATGGAATTGGAGTGAACCACCTCCATTACCTCCTAATCCTCTTCTTCGTTCCTCCTTCCTCAGCTGAGGAGTTTCCACCTCTTCTTACAGCCTTTCTGTGTTCCCTTATCACTCTTATAAACATACAAGAAAATATCTGATACCTTCCCCAGTGAATAAAAGACAATCTTACCCAGAGGACATTCTGTTGTCTATCTTCTGGGCAGTACGTCCAACAGGTGGTAAGTTTGTTGTTGTAAGAAATTGGGTTATTAGTTGACGGTGGCGAGTACCCACATCAAGTAATCACAACCCTTGTCAGGGTGGAGCAGTAAGGTCACTAAATTATCCTAAGTTTAACCTTCTGGTAGGTGTGGCACAGAGCCAACAGATTTAACGTAAAGGCAATGTGTAAAGTAATTATGTAGTACCAAAATAATAATAAAGTCAAAACACAACACCAGGAAACTCCCAAACAAATTTGAAAAAAACTAAATACATTTTAATAGATAAAATGACATCAAAATCAAAAAACTCTATAAGGGAAACTGAAGTTATGAATTTTAAAGTGTAATGGTATAGGATCAATACAGCACGTAAAAAGATGAAACACCAACCACTGTCATCTGGGTGTGCTTGTCCGGTAGCAAGGCACAAGTTAAGGCCGATCTCCAGAGAGTGCAGGTTGCATATAGAAACCAGGTTCAACTTGATCAGACATTTTGCCTTCGAACTTAGGGGTCCATTAGGATGTAGGGCGGATCACCACCGCCCGCATGGCGGTGACGATCCGCCCTACATCCTACCCCGCCCGCTACCAATTTCCCCCACCACATTAGTATGTCGGGGGTGGACCCCGGCGGACGGTAAGACCGTCCGCCGCTTTTCCGCCCTGTCGACGAGTCGACCGGGCGGAAAAGGATTTAATATGGTGGCAGTGTCTGCTAAACACCACCATCCATATTAGTATGCAGGCGGAGAGCAGCCTTTCCGTAAGGCATGTGGAGTTCACAATTGGGGGCCCTTTGCAGGCACCCAGGATGTTGGGGAGGTGGGGTTGCACATGGGGGTACCTAGGATACCCCCCCACATTTGCATGCACAATGAGGCAGGAACCGCATGGTGCCTGCCACTTTGTGCATGCAAATGCACAACATGCATTTTTACCATTGCGGCGGGTGCTGCTGAATGCACCACCCGCAGCAATGTTAAAAATGCATGATGCACCCGCCAGTGTGGTGGGCGCATCCTAATCTCACCCATGGGACAGCCACACATATGGCGGGCAGTCCCGTTTTCCGTCAGGATGGCAGGCGGACAAAGTCCACCTGCCATCCTAATGATGCCATTAGTCTCTGAAATTGAAGTAAAAGACCCTCAGTGGGGCTAAACAGCGAGCTTTGGCCTAAGAGGGCTCCACATCATCAGATAACTGCTGGATGAGGTCTCTGTGAACCTATTGCCATTTGGCGGGATAGCTCCAGGATGGGGAAATTTTAATTTTGGGCCCAGAGAAAGTCCCACATTGGCCGGACACTTTTGGCACCCCCACCTAGTGAAGATTTCTATCTTCAGACTTAGACAATGTTTTGGAAGCTCACATTTTTCCTGTAGATTGTAGGTGAACAGGGCTTCACAAGGCCGGATACCTTCTTTGCAAGGTCCCACTGAAATGGACATGCTACTGTGGAAAATCTCTGAGTGGCAAAACCTGAATCTTTGTCCCAGTGGCAACGCACCTTCATTGGATTGGTCTCTGAAGGTCTTTAAAGCAAAACGTTTCTAAGTCCCAGGTTTTAGAAAATGTTAAGAAGAGTACACTTTGGCACCAGCCAAGGACTCGGAGGCAGCAGTTGGGAGTCAAGATTCATTCACTTCTGCAAAGGCCAACAACAGGGTCCAGGGCAGGTCCAGTTGAAAGGATCAGCTGGTCAGCTAAAGGAAAAGGTCTCTTGTAGCTTGTTGTTTCACTGTACATTGAACAGGGGGTCACTTCTTTGTCCTAGGTACAAGAAGGAGAGCAGGCTCAGTCTCAAAAGGTCACAGTGCAGGTCTAGTCCTCTTCTGATCATCCACAGGTCGAGAAAGGGATCTGAGGAGGGTGCTGTGGTAGCACATTTATGCCGGCCAGACTGTGAGTGGGCTGACTTTTTGGCCCTTCCCCAGCCCAGTAGCACCCCTATCTACTTTTACAGCACCTCTGTGTGCCCTACTACAAAGAATCCCACTGTGCCCTCCTCTGCCTAAATCCAAGATTATGAAACACTTCTCCCTTTGTACAAAGCCTATGTGCCCACCTCAGAATTGTGGCCAGTCAAATGGACAATCCCTCCTCTATAGTCACTCTACACCAGTTCTGGGGACAGCTCCTCCCCCTTTGGGATTTGTGCCTGCCTGACTAGGGGTACAAAAAACGGTCCTGCCTAGGTGTCAGCTAACATTTACCTGTGATAGGCCACTGTGAAGTTAATAAAGTTCCTGGACACATCCCAGATGGTCGTCCTGACAGGGCAATATGACACCTCCCCACAAACAAGGCCTTTGTCCCAGCTCTGGGGGCAAGTTTACATCACATCAAGAGGGCTTTTCAGGTCCTGGATGACAGAGCTCATGCAAATGGACCTCCAGAGAGAGGTTTGGTAGGAAAAAAGTACCTTTTCTAAAATATTTATTAGAAATCTGACTATAACAGTGAAATGGAATTTGTAGCTGTTTCCTAGCCAGATATAAAAGTATTACTTTTAATATTGTATCCCAATGCTATCCTATAGAACAACCAAGTGAACATATCTTTTGGGGCATTTTCACGGTAAGGATATGCTTAACACTAAACCTTTACAAGTCCTATCTCTAAATACCATGCACACTGCCTTGAGGGCAGTAAGGCCTACTTAGACGTGACTTATTGATACCTAAAGGGAATTTTTAGGCCTGGCAAAAGGGGTTATTTTGATAGGTCAAATTTGCAGGCTCCAAACTGCATAGCCAGGATACACATGGTAATAGTGCAGTCATGGTTACACTTCCTCTGTAGTTGATAGTACAATGGGTGCTTCAGTCACTTGCGACATTTAACTTACAGGACCTGAGTACACTTTTGTACCATATACTAAGGAATTATAGATAAGTTAAATAGGCCAGTCATGGGAATGCCAAGTTCATCGTGTTGAAAAGGCAGTAAGGATTACTTATGGGTGACAAAAAGGATTATAGTTACAGCCCTAATTTGCAGCTTAAACCTGCGCAGCCCGGCTACTGGTGTAAGGGCTGCAGTCATGTTTGCATTGTCACTGCAGTGGGTGTGACAATGAGTGCCCAACAGTGACATTTAACGTACAGGCCCTGGGTACACTTTAGGCAACAAATACTAGGGACTTAGAGGTAAGTTAAATATGTCAATTAGGGGTATGCCAATGTCATCATGTTGTAAGGGAGAGAAAAGGCACTTTATCATGGGTTAGGGTTCAATTATATTGATGAATCAATGTGGGGCATGGTTTATCTGAAAACCAAACTGAGTATAGTATGCATTTTGTTTTTTATCGTGATCTCAGCGTGGCTTAGATCATGTAACTGAAGGTTAACCATTCAAACCTTATGCTAGTTCGCTTACTCAGGATGGGGCAGCAGTGGCTGTATCATGTCACATAAGGAGCACTGACACTGTGTGACATTCTGGTGTGGAGTCGATTGCTGTGAGCTTCACGGAACACGGACTCATGGAGAGGTGAGACTGTTGCGTCTTTCTTGTTTCTCCTTCTGGGTTGGAAGAAGAGAATTGTTGCAGAAGGAGCACATGTCTCAATACAGAAAGGAGCGGGCAGTGTTACTGTGCAAGTTTACAGAAATTCTTTGGGTATATTTAAAGTGACACTTTTGATGAGGACGAGTATAAAATGTATCTTATGTATTTTCTGTTTTTAAAGTATTAAGAGGAGCATTTGAAAGAAAGTAAGCCCTTACTTTCGCCATATTGGTTAGCTGCAAAGTTTTTGAAACCACTCCTGGAGGCTTAAAGTATAATAATAAAAAATAAAATAAAAAAAGGAAGATAAGACCATATAAGAACCAATGGGATGTTGTTTACGGAGATGAGCACTATTGAAGTGTTATCCACATCAGACTTATTACGTGTTTTTAGTGTTTCTCAAGGGATATAAGCCAGGCTATTCCACCTGGGCTAGGCATTCCCGTTCTATCACAGTGCAGACTCCTGAGCCACAAAGAGAGCTGCACAAAGCTGTTATCCAAAGGACTGTGGGTAAGACAATTGCTAAGGATTTGGGTGAGTAGAATACAAAAAAAGAAATCAGCAGCATTAGGGGAGAGTTGTCATCATTACACTCCTCTTTCCCAGATGAAGATGGACCTTCCTCCAAAAGGGCATATGTGTGAAGAGAGGAAGTTGATCAAATTCTCTATCATCTGAGGGAAATATGGGATTTCTTCGTGTAGAAAGGAAAGAAGATAAGTCAAGCGCAACGATATGTTCCTTAATTTCGATAGAATGGATAAACATGCATCATTTATCTATCTCTACATTTATGAAGAAGGTGCACATGTTACAAGAAGCAGTGACAGTCCTTCCACTTTAATTCATGGTGAAATCTATAATAGTGATCTAATCAGGAAAGACATCTGTTAATACTGAGGATTGCACCTCTTCACATGTGGTTAATTAAAAGACTGAATATGCATTAAAGCTCATGTTAGCAGTAACTTGGCGCTGAGAGCTCGGACTTATGTGGCTTACACTGCTCAATGTTTGATTAAAGATTTGTATTCCCCTGCAGGAGCCATCTGGGATGTTCAGGACTATTCAGAATTACTGACTAACATGAAGTAACAAGTGAGATTCCTCTCTGATGTGGTTTATGATGATCGCCAGGCTTCTACACTGGCTGCTGGAGTACTTACTGTCCTAGCACGGTTTTGGATTTGGTTAAGAGGTTGGAAAACGGAAAATTCACGAAGTATATCACTTTTGACATTTTTATCTGCTGCACAGCTTTTTGGAGATTAGTTGGATAGCTTGGTAACAACAGTCATTAATTATAGAAACAATACCAAACCCTATAAAGGTAAAAGATATTCTAATTCTACAATATCAACTTTCCAGGATAGACACAAGCAAGACAAGAGGAGGAAGAGAGTTCCACTGTGTTGCTCATAACAAAAAACAATGTCAGTCCAGAAGTCATTATTACAAAATAATAACTGCTCCCGACTCCTGGGGTGCAGTGGATGTAGCAGAGCTGGTTGGAGGATGCAACAAAGGGTATTTGAAAACTTGCCACGGTGTCTCGGATTTGTGGGTTCTGAATATTGTATAGAACAGCCACAGTTTAGACTTCCACTCTAGTCCTTCAAAGTTGGGGGTTCATCCATACTCCTCTGTTCAGGAACACGGCAGAAAAATAAAGTTCATGGAGAAGCATTAAATATATCATTCTAAAAAGGAAAGTTATGCCAGTCCCTACAGAAGGGTTAGAAAAGGGGGTGGTGATGGACGGAGCATCTGAACCAATCAAACACTCACACCCAGTAAACAGATCTGGGTTTAATCCATCACCGTTCTTTAGCCCACTCGGCCACCCCAGTTTGTCATGTATTCCTATAGGTCCTGAATCGATCCCCCTATTCCTGACCCTATTCTAGTTAAACAAACCAACAAGTTAACTAGCAGTCAGCCCATGAGGCAGAAAACCCCCATGATGCAGATACCGTTATCTGACGCAGTCACACTATGGCACAGGAACGTGTTATCTGATTAGGTCATAACACTTGCGATCTAATTAGACAAGCGATATTCCTCCAGCCCCTGATAAGGCATACGGAGTTCTCATAACAAATCAAACCTATGACAACCTGGGCAAAACCCTGCGGCCATTGTTTTGATTTCACCGAGAACTTTAGTAAAAGAATGTGCTAACGAGCAAGTCGTATGACATCTTTATTGACGTATCTATGTCCATCCTTACGTCAATCTCGGCACCTTAAAGGTATAAATATTACCGATCTTGCCATATGCAAACACACGCGTGGTGACGAGACGGAGCAGCCATACTTGCCGAAGCGAAGAGCAGAGCAGACCCCGCTGGCGCAGCCCCGCCTTTCTGACGCGCTGAGAGACGCGCTGCTTTCTCCTGCCGAGAATCCAGCACCGGCGTTTCCGGGTAGCCCTCGCAGGCAGCCTGGAATATCGAGACCAGAGAGAGAGATACCATTCCTCATTCATCCTAAATTCCAGGTACAGAACTGAATAACCCCTCACAGAGAATTCTTTAGTTATTCACTTGGCAAAAACAAACTTAACTTAAACTGTAACTATCTATTCCCGCCCACGTATTAGACTTAGGTCAGGTACACGGGGTAGGCGTATCTAGAAACACCAGTTGAGTACGTTTAGTCAAATGTATATGTGTATATAATATATTTTATTCATGTTAAAACATCTTATGGCTTAGAAACCATATCAATGTTTTTACAGTATTATTTTATACTATTGCTTTTAATGTATGCACTTTACTTAACTATAAGTATTGCAATAATATCGATCCATTTCTCTTGTATGAGAAAAGAGACTGATCAATAAATAACACCTTTTTATTGAACACGCCCGTCTCTTCCTTTTCTCTACATTCTGATGAGACTAAGAATGCACGTACTGACTGAGTAAAATAATTTGCCTTTTGTTCACACGACTCTCGAGATTGACTCTTGATTAGGGGAGAGCAAAGTTGTCATGTTCTATGGTTGTCAGAAACTAAATCCCTTCTTGTCTAATCAGGGAAGTTAAGTCCTCCTTGAACATTCGAGAAAGTTTCTAGTGAACTCTGAGCTAAGCTGGCAAACCCAAAACTTTAAGTCTAGTATCGACAGTAGTAGACCTAGTTAACGTCTGGCCTAGGCCTTTACTGCTGTAGGTATTATTCCAATGCGCAGAGCCTATTGGGAAGATAGGAACTACACTACAAGTTCAGACATGGCCATATGCAAATCAGTCTGACCCTGTGCCTCACGGAAACAGTCCAGCCCGAACTGCCAAGCCATGCCTTTCCTGGACCGGAAACAAGCTTCCTAGGAACGGTTTCTCGCATTTCAGCTGTCTTCAGCCAGGCTTGCTTGAATCCAGTGGCAAAGTGAGCAAGGGACTCACGTCTGAGCATACCCTGCCAGCTTATGGCGAACAAAGCCCTACAGAAGAGCAGATGACCACAAGGAATTTATTCTATAATGTTCTTTGCAGAGAAGTCCTCATGAGGGTTGAGGCAGGTTCTGGATTTTAAGAAGGTAAATGCATGGGTGTCAACAATTTATTTCAAGATGGATTGACATAAGAAGATAATTCAATTTTTCCAACCAGGAGAAATCATGGTTACAGTGGTTCCTCAAGGCTCCTATTTACATATGCAAGTATCTCAGGAACATAAAAAATATTTATCATTTTGCAGTTCTAGATTAAAATTTCCAATTTTGTGTTTTCCTGCTTGGTATGTAATTAGCATGAGGTGTGTTTACAAAGGCTCCAGTTACCTAGGTAGATCTGTTTACACAATCAAGAAATCTCAATACATCTTTACCTGGATGATTAGTTAATCCATTCACTGCCAGCTACCCAACAGTGCATCATTTTCAAAAAGTGATATTGTTCCTTTAGTCTAATGGCTTCCTGATCAATTGGAAGAAATCCAAGTTGACTACAGTGGAGGTCATATACTTTATAGGAGAATGATTACAGGGAGTGGTAAAGGCTTCCAAGAACCAGAATTTTGATGGTTCAGAAGCCTGTTGTCAGAAAAGCTGGAGCAGAATTATCTCAGAGCAAGAGAGTGCCTTCAGGTTCAACAAGACGTGGCTGCAACATTGATGGTGATTCCCTGGGCGAGATTCCATTTATAGACTTTTGTTTGTTATCTTCTAGCTTATTGGAATCCAGCATCCTTAAAAGTATAAGTCTGAACCAAGTTAGATTAAGTGCTCAGAAAGAAGCTGGATTGGTTATTGGATCCAGCAAATCTGAGCCCAGGATCTCTCCTTTGTCCAACAATCCCAAAGGTATTCATTATAGACGCCAGTGGATATGGATGGGAAGCCTCAATGGGCTCTTTTTATTTACAGGGCAGGTGGTGACCCTCACTCCAGTCACCACTCTTTGAAATATAAAGAGTTGAAAGGATTCCCAATGGCCATACTAGGATTTGCACCCCAAGCCATTTTAATAAAGATGGGAAATATGACTACGAAGTCATACATATAAAGACAGAGGGAACCCGTTCTAGGTGCTTAATAGCACAAGTCTGCCTAATTCTCTAATGGACCAAATAGAACTTAAGGCCTGATTTAGATCACTCTGTCACAACGGTGACGGAAATCCCTTCCACCGTAATATAAATCCCATTATATCCTATGGGATTTATATTTCAGCGGAGGGGATATCCGTCACTGCTGTGACAGAGTAACCCGGTCTGCCAAGATCTATATCAGGCCATTTGTGTACTTGCCAGCCACTCACATCAGCGAGGTCTAGAACACAGCAGCAGGGAGGCTAAGCAGAGTCTTCCTGGTCCTACCATGACTAATGTCCTAGCCTCTCAACCTACAAACATACCAGGAAATTTGTAGGACGTGTGGTAAACCAAAGTTGGATCTCTTTACCAGCAAGGGTTATATTCTATGTTCAAGGTTTTGCGCTTGTGCCAGGGAGGAAGCAGTTTGGGTGATATATGCTATGTTGTGGGTGGCTCCATGGTTGCTTTACACCTTTCCCCCTTTTCCTCTCATTCCAAGGGTGTTAATGTAGATCAGGTTGTCATAGGTGTTCCTTTTTGGACCCACTTATAATGATTTCCTCTCCTTCGTCAGATGGTGAGGTGTCAAGAATGGGGTTTTCCCATTCTACTACTTGTGAGGCACAAAGTTTTGACACTTCTGCACTTGGCAGAGTGGACGTTGAAAGGGTAGTACTTCACAGGAAAGGGTTGTTTAGGGATTTAGCTGTGGTTAGAAAATCTTTTATATTGGGATTCTATTCTTATGACTGGGCAACTTTTCAGAAATTGCATATGAAAAAAAAGTTGATGTATTTTCTTTTGATGAAGCAAACATACTTCATTTTTTATAGGAAGGGGTTTAATAATAATAATAATAAAACCATTTATGGAGCGCCTGGTTACACTGAACAGTGTGTCCCCGCGCTATAGAATCCCATCATTAAACCATCAGACCAGCCAATCCAGTAGAATCTCTAACACGACACAGACCACTAATATATAGGGAAGAGATGCGTCTTAAGTTTCATACGGAATCTCCTCTCGGAGGGTTCCATCCGTAATTCAAGGGGCAGTCTATTCCAATAGGAGGCCGCTAAGTAACAAAATGAACGCCTTCCCATTTTGGCTTTAAAAATGCGAGGAACTGAAAACAGCATGCTGCCCAGTGACCTTAAGTGACGTTTTGGGCGGTGGATGTTGAGGAGCTTGTTCAGATAAGGAGGTCCTTTCCCTTGTGCAATTCGATGGGAAATGCACTTGGCCTTAAAAAGTATACGTTCCTTTATAGGAAGCCAGTGCAATTTGGATAATGCATCTTTCCCTGAAGCTCTGCGTGGGAGGTTGAGAACTAGGCGGGCAGCCATATTCTGGACTCTTTGTAGTTGTCTCAAACCTTTTTGGCTCAGCCCTATAAGTAGGGCATTGCCATAGTCAAGATGGGGGGTGACTAAGGCATGGACATGGTTTCTCTAGGTTTAGCAGTGGCTACTCCTAAATTCCAGTAAGCAGCTACTAAATCTTTAGGGAACATTGGAAGGCAAGGTGACCTCTTGCATCTTATGTGGCAGGATTATAAGGGAGTTTTTCTACGACTCATCCTGTAATTAAACTTTGAATTCAGAGTGACAATTGATTTTCGGGATTTCAGTTCTTCAGAATGATTCTTCTGATCCTTCGTAATCAACTTTCGTTCAGTTTTTGGCTTGAGTAGTGTTATTCTTGATGGCTATTGCCTCAGCCAGATGGTCGGGTAAATTTGGTGCCCTTGTATGTAAATGTCCTTTCTTAAAAATCTTTCCAGGCAAACTAGTTTTAAGAATAAACCCATCTTTTTATACTTTAGTTCATTTGTCTTTTCATTTAGATCAGGAGGTCATTTTTCCCTAAATATTTTCCTGATCTTACTTCTCCAGAAGAAGAAGCTTTGCATAGCTTACAGGTTAAGACAGCAGATCTCATCTCTTGATCCTGGGGCATCCTTCAGCAAAGCGGATTTCTTGTTTGTGAACTGCACCTCAGTCAAGAGAGGTTTTACAGCTTCTACACTTTTTTGTGTCATTGGGTTCATTGTGCTAATGCTACTGCTTATGAAGAGAACACTTTACTGATATGTCCTGGTTGCATGTATGGGAAGTCATCCGAGGCATTTCTACATATAGGCCAGAGGATAGGGCTGCTTTGATTCTGGAAAATTGTGCAGCTTCAACATGGACACTTATTATGACATTTGCAAAATGATTATAGTATAGAATGTGCAGGTATAGGTTAAAGGGTGTATGGGGCAAGGGTCTGTGAATGAATGAATGAAATTGTGCTTGTATAGCACATGGCTACCCTGAGGCTTCCCAGCGCTGTTAGCTGTATTATGAAAAGGAACAATACAAAATAAAAATGTCATGTGTGTTGTATCATTGAAGGTTTTTATTTGTGTTTCATTGAATCTGAATTGCTGTTTGTCTCTTAGGAATTTCCTGAGTTATGCAATTAGTGGAATGAGGAGGTGAACAAAGGTAATCCCATTACTTTTAGTGAGTTCTTACTTGTTTCAGTCATTATGTACCAACTTCTCAATATGGTTGGAAATTGTGCTTTGTTTGCTGTTTTTAAGAGGATGTAAATGCACATGGTTGTGCCCAGTGACTTTTATCCCCCAGGGGAAGGCGTAGGGTGTTTGAAACTTTCACATAAGGTTATAAGAGAAATAATGGTCAATAGAAAGTGTATCAGAGGAAGTGGACACTGCTCAATTGAGGAGCATCTGGAATGAGGAAGAAAAGACTCAGAGTAATCGAATTACTGGTAAGTAATTGAAACATTACCCACTCAGACTAAAAAAGAAAATTATTGTTTTAGAGGGATTAACTCTAAAAACATTTGCACAGCAACGGTACGAAATGCTGCCACTAAATAATTATTTGTCATATAGTTGTTGCAACACGAAAAGAGCTAACAAAACACTGAAAAAGAAACTGATTTCAGTGCATGTGATTTGAAACTTTGGCAACAGCTTATGAAAAAAAAGGTGCAGGACAGACAAAACCATACTCCTATTAAATTCAGAATAAAGACAGCCCTTGTGCTTCTTTTAAAATTTAAATCCATTGTAGGCTATCATTCTGTTCATAACAAATGAATATGCCTTTCGAGGAACAAATGGCAATGTGCTTGTATGAAGGGGTGGGAGTTAGGAAGGGGTCGGGAAAGTGATTATTAAATTGGGAAGAGGATGCGCAAACCAGCGTAATAAATACACCCTGGTTAGGTCAAAACACACTTCTGAGAGAAACTCTGCTCAGCCCCTGCTAGCTATGTCAACATCCAGACAGTCTCCCTCCTGGTGGAGGTTTTGATGTCACTTGTAGAACGTGACAAGACCCGATGATGACATTATCCACTGAACCACACTAAGCGGATATTACATGCACTGCAGTCTGTGAACGTGTGGTTGAGAGTCTCTAAGACAAAAAGTTCTGAGACTCTGTTATTGAAACTTATGTGGTTCATTCCCCCCTTTCTGATATATAACCATCAAAGATTTCACCTGCAGCATCCCTGAACTTCACTACTGGGAGTTCTAACCTGCCAAGCGGCCGATTCTAGTTCTGGGCCCATGGACATGGTTCTGCTACTTCTGGACTTACAAATCCATGCATCCCCCTTCCTGTGACGGTTTTCCCACTGCAAGTTTGCCATGCAGTTGAAAAACTATGCTGCATCGTCTATTTGCAGCCTGAAGAACCGGCACAGCCCGAGTCCATAGCACCGACTTCGACGCAGGCCCTGCTGTGCGGCTGAAGCCATCAATACATCTCCTGTCTGCTGGAGTGAAAAGTGGTGCAGCACCTATTTTGCTGTCTCATTGACCCTCAGTGCCTGGATTTTCTCACCCATTGCTCATGTGCGCCAAGATTCCAACGCATCATCCTGCCGGAAGGAGTCACCTCAGGAAATCGACTTACCAGTTCTTCTCGCAGTCCAGATTCGACGCAACATTTCTGCATGTAGCAGAGCTGACACATCCATTTCCCAAGGACTCCAGAACGGACACATTGCTGTGTTTTCTGATGTCTTCTTCCTTTTTAGACGTTTGTGCGTCTTGAATTTTGAGGTATCAAAGGTACTTTGTGCTAAAATCTCAGCATCCATAGAGTTGTATGGACAAAAATGCTTAAACCTTTTAAAAGTGATATTTTGACTTTTGTATCTTGGACTTTTGCCATTTTGGTCTTGTTTGGTTTACATAAAGACTGGCTATTTTTCTAAACTGGTGTGGTGTCAATTTGTAGTGTTTTACTGTTTGTGTTAAGCTCAAACACTTTACACATTGCCTCTGAGATAAGCTTGACTGCTTGAGCCAAGTTACCAAAGGGCTAAGCAGGGGTTATCTTGGGTGTGTAACTCTTTTACACTGAATAGAACAAAGGGTCCCTACTTGGGCAGGGGGCATACTACTGCCAACTAGAGACCTTCATTTCTAACAAAGTGGAAAAAGTGCATCAAGTTCCTAAAGCCAACAAAATCAGAAAGATCAAAATGGAGGGGCGGGCGGGGGGTGGACAATTAAGCAAGAATTAGGCTATTTCTTTACAGGAGGAAAGGTCTCTCGTTTCCAAATATGCAGGCTCAGATTTACTGATATTCATGCAGACAACATCTAACTTTGTGAGTGAGGATACAGTACAGTGTCATGTCTACTTTGATAGGCCTGTTGCAAGTGTTATCTCCAGCGCAAACATGCTACCCTGCAGAACAGCCTCCTGTATTGGTGCAGAGGTACAGTGTGCTCTGTCTATTACAGGATTTGTATTAGAGACATATCCTTCCACTACAAATTCATATGCATAGACTGAATCAGAAGGTCTGCACACTTTAGATTTGGCTGCCCACTGCAGCACACATGCAAAGCATCTGTTTTTGTAAAAATGTACATATTTGTCCTTGTTTGTGCCAGGGCCAATGGAATTATGCACCTGCAGCACTTTTTGCAACATTTTGAATTTGATGCACTTGCCATAAAATCCATCAACTGCTGCAAAAACAGCATATTTAAAAAAAAATGGAACAAAATTGACTAAAAACAAGGTGACGTGGTCACGAGCAGTAGAAGGTATTTTGCAAAGGTTAACAGCTCATCTTTCAGTTGCTTATATATGTATTTGGTTGGTAAACTGGTAATAATAAGGTAAAAGCTTTGCCCAGAGAGTATTATCATAGGTAAAAATTATAAAAATAATGAAATAATACTATTAAAAATGTGCTGCATTATGCAGCATAATTTGTCTTTCTTGCAACATAATATGGTCTACCCTGTCGCATAATTTGATGCTCCCCGGCAGCATAACCAGTGGCCATGCACAAAGCCCAGTCTGGCTGCCTTAATAGATTGGTCTTTGGGTGGTTGTGTTGATCATCCGCAGTCAGGCCTCCTTGACGCAAAATGGCACAAAATGGTGCAAAGCATTTTTTGCACATTGAGAAGTCCACATTCCCGCAGTAAATCGCATTGCTTAGTGATGCTTTAGTCTTACTAGAACCTACGCCAGACCTTAATAAATATAGGACATAGCGTCTCCTTACACATTAGTGCAGCACAAGCATTACCATAATGATGGGGCGACCCTGACACAGGTGCAAAGGCGCTCCACGTGCAAGGGGGCAGAGAGGAACGTTGGCCACGCGGCCGCGCAGCACAGCGCAGGTAGGGCTCCCCTGTCGCCTGAGCCTAAAGTTGAGCGAGCAGCACATTTCTAATCCTTTTATGTCTTTGTTTGAGGTACTGAAGATTTGAAATCAATGAGGTTTCCGGAGCAGTAAGCATTTCAGGCAATACTGTAGTTATAATTAAAGGGCAGTAATACCATGGAGCAAAGCTGGTTTGCTGAATCACAATGAGCAATAAACAGCCAGTGCGGGCGCTAATCCTCTTTACTTCATTACCTTAGCTACAGATCAGTGGCCGCGTGAATTATGGTTAGCTCGCTCAATGTCTGAGCGTGCTGAAAAGGCCATTCTTGCAAGTCGAGATTCATTTTAATGTGAATATTTATCCTCTTCATTTTACCCGATTGTAGGACAACCGGGCTGCTCTTAGGCCGTCGCTGCAGTTAATGTGGTCTATTTTATTTTACCTTATGCCCCTTTATGGACCTCTCTGGATGCGATGGCTCAGTGAGTTAAGCGCTGCCACTGAGATGTGAAGTGGCCTGCAGGTCTTAAGTTTGAATTATAAAAGGCCACTTTGTGCTGCCCATCTTTCTGAGGTCTGTAATTGACGTGGCATTAAATCAGGCAGTAGTAACTGTGCAAAGCACTGCCCGGTGATCTTGTGCTGTGTTGGCACAGTGCATTTCCTATTTCTACTGAGTGTAGGCTACAGTATTTATTGCATGTACATCGAAGTGCAAACGTAGCTCCCTGTGAAATCACATAGCCTGACAGCTCGCAGTCCGTGCAGTTTTTTAAAAACACAAGTTTGCCGAATTTGTGAATTGTGAAGATTACAAAGTTTTAAGACAAAGGCACAAAATAACATTAGGCCTGTGGTGCAGATGGGCCTTCCCACCTCCGCTTTAGGGTCCTTCCACGACCGCATCTTCCCAGGTGATGCGCCTAGCACTGAGCTTGTCACCTACCCAAAAGCCACAAAACGGGGTTAAAAAATGCTAATTTACTTAGGCAGAGTTATAATCGTGCGCTGAATTAGATGGCGTCACCCGGGGAATATTTTATTACATGTGCAAGGAAGGCAAGAGGACATGGTGACAAGAGAGCACAGCATTAGAGGATATAGAGACACTTTAAATGGATAGGTTTGAAGAAGTGGCCATTGAGAAGACATGTATGCACGGGGACCTGCTCTAGACATTTGAAGCTAAACATGCATGTAAGGAGATGCACTTGGTATTTGACTCTTTGTATGAGGGCCTGCATGGGGGATTTGAAGCTAAACCGTGCAACTGGTGGCTGTGCTGGGCGGCTGAGACGGCACTGGAGCATTGTAAGGTTTTTTGCATTGGATGTTAATAGAGCACCGTCATTGTAGGCTGCATCTCAGCATAGTGAAATTCCATGGGCCATTTGATGCTAAACCTGCACCCTGGAAGGTGCAGCAGGTATTTCAGGCTGAGCCGATGCATAGAGGCTGCACTGGTGAGCTGAGGTTATGCCTGCTCAATGTGAGGCTGCACTGGGTGTCTGAAGTCATGCGTGCTCAATGTGAGGCTGCACTGGGGATCTGAGGCCATGCCTGCTCAATGTGAGGCTGCACTGGGTGTCTGAAGTCATGCATGCTCAATGTGAGGCTGCACTGGGGATCTGAGGCCATGCCTGCTCAATGTGAAGCTGCACTGGGGGTCTGAGGTAATGGGTGCCAAATTGGAGGCTGCACTTGGGATCTGAGGCCATGCTGGCTCAACATGACACTGCACTGGGGATCTGAGGCCTTGTGAGGCTGCGCCGGGGATCTGCGGCTATGCCAGCTCAACGTGACACTGTACTGGGGATCTGAGGCCATGTGAGGCTGCACCGGGGATCTGAAGCCATGCCTGCTCAATGTGAGGCTGCACTAGGGATCTGAACCATGCCTGCTCAATGTGAGGCTGCATTGGGGATCTGAGGACACATGAGGCTGCACCGGGATCTGAGGCCATGCTTGCTCAACGTGAGGCTGCACTAGGGATCTGAAGCCATGCCTGCTCAATGAGAGGCTACATTAGGGATCTGAGACCATGCCTGCTCAATGCGAGGCTGCACTGGGGATCTGAGGCCATGCCTGCTCAATGTGAGGCTGCACTGGTGGTCTGAAGTCATGCATGCTCAATGTGAGGTTGCACGGGGGATCCACGGCCATGCCTGCTCAATGTGAGGCTGCACTGGGGGTCTGAGGTCATATGGGCTCAATGTGAGGCTGCACCGGGTGTCTGAAGTCATGCGTGCTCAATGTGAGGCTGCACTGGTGGTCTGAAGTCATGCATGCTCAATGTGAGGCTGCACTGGGGATCTGGGACCATGTGAGGCTGCACCGGGGATCTGATGCAATGCCAGCTCAACGTGACACTGAATTAGGGATCTGATGCTATGTGAGGCTGCACCGAGGATCTGAGGCCATGCCTGCTCAATGTGAGGCTGCACTAGGGATCGGAGGCCATGCCTGCTCAATGTGAGGCTGCACGGGGATCTGAGGACACGCGAGGCTGCACCGGGATCTGAGGCCATGCCTGCTGAATGTGAGATGCATGGGGATCTGAGGACACGTGAGGCTGCACCGGGATCTGAGGCCATGCCTGCTCAATGTGAGGTTGCACTAGGGATCTGAGGCTATGCCTGCTCAATGTGAGGCTGCACTAGGGATCTGAGGCCATGCCTGCTCAATGTGAGGCTGCACTGGGGATCTGAGGCCATGCCTGCTCAATGTGAGGCTGCACTAGGGATCTGAGGCCATGCCTGCTCAATTTGAGGCTGCACTGGGGATCTGAGGCCATGCCTGACCAATGTGAGGCTGCACTAGTGAGCTGAGGCCATGCCTGCTAAATGTGAGGCTGCACTGGGGATCTGAGGCCTTGCCTGACCAATTTGAGGCTGCACTAGGGATCTGAGGCCATACCTGCTCAATGAATGTGAGGCTGCACTAGGGATCTGAGGCCATGCCTGCTCAATGTGAGGCTGCACGGGGTATCTGAGGACACATGAGGCTGCCCCGGGATCTGAGGCCATGCCTGCTCAATGTGAGGCTGCACTAGGGATCTGAGGCCATGCCTGCTCAATGTGAGGCTTCACTAGGGATCTGAGGTCATGCCTGCTCAATGTGAAGCTGCACTGGGGACCTGAGGCAATGCCTGCTCAATGTGAGTCTGCACTGGGGATTTGAGGCCATGCCTGCTCAATATGAGGCTGCACTGGGGATCTGAGGCCATGCCTGACCAGTGTGAGGCTGCACTAGGGTTCTGAGGCCATGCCTGCTACATGTGAGGCTGCACTGGGGATCTGAGGCCATGTGAGGCTGCAAAGGGGATCTGAGGCCATGCCTACTGAATGTGAGGCTGCACTAGGGATCTGAGGCCATGCCTGCTCAATGTGAGGCTGCACTGCGGATCTGAGGTCATGCCTGCTCAATATGAGGCTGCACTGGGGATCTGAGGCCATGCCTGCTCAATGTGAGGTTGCACTGGGGATCTGAGGCCATGCCTGACCAATGTGAGGCTGCACTTGGGATCTGAGGCCATGCCTGCTCAATGTGAGGCTGCTCTGGGGATCTGTGGCCATGCCAGGCCTTCATATCCCAGATCCTGACAGGCAAGACATGCTGTAACAGAGGTTATTCACAAATTGGCTTTGACCCCATTCCTTGTCACTAGAGACCGCAGACGCGGCTCACAGTTTACTGGCTTGCCGTCCCTAATATACAGCAGCCCACTGCAATAGGCCACTCTGATTTTGAGACCGCTCCGCGAACATTTCAAACGCCTCCTTTAGGCTGTTACAGCCTTTATTAGGTCGACTAATAACCTAACCCTGGGAGGGCAGCAGCCATCTTGGGAGTAGCCCAGGGTCGGCGCTGTAGTTCTTTTTAACTCGCTAGCCTGACTGTATATAAACTTCACTCACACCCAGCGCGAGGCACTAGTAGGCTACTTTCTTCACTCCTGAGGCGGAAAGCCGGGAGCATTTGTGTGTCTCTGCCTGTTTTATGCTTTAAAAAATTACTGCTGTATTTTATACTTTGGTTGTGTATTTCGGCGGACCTACCCGCATTTTACCGCTCTGACTGTGTTATTGCACATTAGCTGCACAGCGCTTTTATTTCTTCGTGTTTGCCCGCCTCCCCCGACTTTTCCTCTCTTGTACTGTCTCTCCCTTGCTGCAGCCGATTGAACGCTGTGACCGGGATAGGGACTGGGAGGGCAGCAGCCATCTTGGGAGTAGCCCAGGGTCGGCGCTGTAGTTCTTTTTAACTCGCTAGCCTGACTGTATATAATGTGCCCCCCCCCCCGGCCGCGCAGCGGACGCGCGCAGCGGGCGCGCCGCTGGCGCGCCGAAGGCGCGCCTAAGGCAAGCCCGTCTGCGCCCGTCCGCGCCGGGACGGGCCCAGGGCCTCGGCCTTCCGCTGTCCGTATTGCCTACTCCTCGGAAAACTTGCTGAGTCTCCGTGGCTCGGCCTGCTGTCTGTCCCTGGCAATCCAAGGGACGCTGAACTCATTAGGTATTTTTCTCTCCACAACCAGCACTCACCCCGCTTCGTCCCCTCAGTGTCACCAAACCCTATCTTTGAAGCCCATCTCCACCACTACCCGACACCTTAACATCGCCTATCTGAACACGAGGTCACTCCCCAAACATCACCTGGACATTTTCCTTTTTCTTACTGATCATAAACCGGACATCTTTTTCCTAACGGAAACGTGGCTCAATACCGGCTCCTCCCCTGATGTTCTAGCTGCCTTACCTGACAATTATTACATCCTCCAGGCAGACCGCGCAACAGGGAAGGCAGGTGGGGGAGTCGCTGCGATTATTAATAAGGATCTTACCTTTTTTAAGATGGCACCGCTTGATTTTACTGAAGTTGATAACCTGGTCATTAAGCTTGAATCCAGCTCGGGACCTCTTGTATGCATATTGCTATACAGACCCCCCCAAAACATGCCGTCTTTCCCTTTCTCCCTATGTGATCAATTGTCCTCCCTGGTCACTAACTACTCTAACATACTGCTCATTGGCGACTTTAATTACTGGCTCAACTGTCCGAAGGGAGGCCCTGCAGCCGCGGAGCTCACGGAGCTTCTTGCGGGACTCAACTTTCTGCCTCATATCAATGTCGCGACCCATGTTGGAGGGCACACTTTGGACCAAGTCTGGAGCACCCACGTTGACATCTCTCCCCCCACTGTCTCGCCGTGCATCTGGTCAGATCATTTTCTGATTCAGTTTAACACTACCATCTTTGATTCTTCAACTTTGGCAGTCACTGAACAGGGACTCATCAGGAAATGGGGTACTTTAGATACCCCTGCTTTCCTGGAAAGTTTAATTGACTCGCAACCAGCCCAAAACTCGAACCTCAATTCCGCTGAGTCAGAGGTCTTTAACTGGCTCAAGGCTGCTAGCGACACCCACGCCCCTCTCATTAAATGCAATACCATTCGGCACTCCAAAGCCCACAAATGGTTTTCATCGGATCTGAGGGAAAAAAAGCTCTTCGCTCGGCAAAAAGAGCGTGCATGGAGGAGAACTTATAACTCCTCTGATAGGGCCAGTTACCTGATTGCCCGCGCAGACTATATGAAAGCTATCCTGGCTGCCAAATCTAAGTTCTTCTGCAATTTAATTGAGCAATCAAACAATAGTCCTAAGGAGATCTTTTCCATTGTTAATAAACTCTCGAACCCTGCCAGAACTGAGTGTAAACCCGCTGCCAGTCAAGAAATCTGCAACACCTTGAATCAATATTTCTTGGATAAAATTGCCTTAATCAAATCTAGCATTCCTGCCATGGTCCCGGACCTGCCTGTCCTGGCCCATCCACCTAACCACCCAGTTTTGGATTGCTTTCCTCTTCTGGACACTACTACCCTCGCACCCCTTTTAAACAGGGTAAAATCAGGCTCCCCACATGACTGCTGCCCCCCTCACATACTAAAGACGGTTTTTACAGCTGCCCCCTTTCCGGCTTTGAGCCTTCTCAATACTTCTCTGCTCCAAGGGATTGTACCGGCATCGTTTAAAGATGCAGTCTTACTGCCTCTCCTGAAAAAGCCAGGAGCGGATCCCAATACCCTCTCGAATTACAGACCTATTTCCCTGCTCCCGTATCTGGCCAAGGTACTGGAAGCGCATGTCACCTCCCACCTTTCACTATTCATTGAGCAGTCAGGTGTGTTACATCCGTCACAGGCCGGGTTTCGACCAGCCCATTCTACTGAGTCAGTTATCGTAGCGGTCTTGGACTCCCTACGCCTCAGTGCTGACTTGGGAATACCCCAAGCGCTGGTCTTATTGGACCTGTCGGCCGCGTTTGACACGGTCGACCATAACATCCTTCTCGACCGTGTCAGATCGGTGGGCATCTGCGGCCGTGCCCTAGACTGGCTCAGATCATTTCTCTGCGATCGCACTCAAGCGGTCGGACTCCCCCCTTTCTCCTCCCACAAACTCCACACTACCTGCGGAGTTCCCCAGGGTTCTTCCCTCTCACCGTTATTGTTTAACATCTACATGCTCCCTCTGCTTCAGTCCCTTCATTCATTTAAAGTCACCACCTTTAACTACGCAGATGATCTGCAGCTCACTTTCACAATTGATAACTCCCCTGATTCAATCCTCCAATTCCAAAACACCATGCTCCACATCTGCCGGTGGATGGATGTGAATCAACTCAAGCTGAATCCGGGAAAAACGGAACTGGTCCTGCTCGGCGATAGTCACCGTTTCTGGGGCCCCCAATACTGGCCATCTAAGCTGGGGTCCCCACCTGCGCCGTCTAGATCAGTCAAAAGCTTGGGGGTAGTTATCGATGATGAGCTTTCCTTAAAACCTCAGGTCAATTCCGTTGTGTCCACCTGCTTTTTTCAACTACGGAAAATAAGGAAGATCAGTCGGCTGCTCACTCGACCTGCACTGACGCAGGTTGTAAGAGCATTGGTGTTGTCTCACTTAGATTACGCCAATGCCATCTATCTTGGTCTGCCTGTCACCCTTAGCAAACGTCTCCAGCTGGCACAAAACCAGGCAGCGAGACTGATTTATCACAACCCTCGATGGCAGTCCGCCAGACCGCTTCTGAGGCAGCTCCATTGGCTTCCGATTCAACATCGCGTTAGTTTCAAATCGGCCTGCATGATTTTCAAATCCCTTCACAACTCTGGCCCACAGTTTATCCAAAAACTTCTTCTTAGGTATACCCCTTCCCGCAACCTTCGCTCTGCCTCCCAAACCTTCCTGACTGTCCCTCGCTACAAGCTGTTGCGCAAAGGAGGCCGAAGGTTTGCCACCCTCGCTCCCAAGCTATGGAACTCTCTCCCCCTGGAGCTTCGCTCATGCATTGCCCTCCTTCCATTCAGGAAGCTCTTAAAAACATGGCTGTTCACCCAGGTCGCGGCCTAGTGCTAACGGCCTCTCGTAAGTTAGTTCCCCTGCTGGTCAGCGCCATGAAACCTTTGGGTGTGCGAGCGCTTTATAAGACTTTGATAAGATAAGATAAGATAAGACTCTGACCAAGCATCCAACTGCACAGACCGCGGCTACAGCTGTCTGGATCCTTTACTCTATTTGTACTTGGCCTGAACTTCTACTCGGTCTTCGCCTGAAACAACCCTCCTCCAAGTCACTCTGCCCTTGATCTAGGCAAAATGTATACAGGCATACCATTTGTTTTGTTGTACGCCATATACACCTTTTATTTAATTTTTATTATGTGTAATGGTGTCTCCACTATAATTTGTTTGTCCTACCAAAATGTGTCTCATACAAACAATTTACTCTGCCTGAGCCTTTTTATTTCATGTTGTACGTCCTTCCCACTAAGTTGAATACAGGCTTGTGTCCCACTTTATTAGTTTCTTGCTGAATTTTGTGTATATTTAAGCCACTATATATTAAAAAGACCTGTCAGGATGGACAGCTGTAAAATATAGTACAGATTGGGGCTATATTTATTGTTTGCTCTCATTATTCCTTGTCTATGGACCACTTGCTTTAGCACTAATGCTCAATGTGAGGCTTCACTTGGGACCTGAGGCCATGTGAGGGTGAGTTGGGGATCTGTGGTCATGCTTGCTCAATGGGAGGCTGCACCGGGGGTCTGGGTTCATCTCTGCTCAATGCGAGGCTACACTGGGGGTCTGAGGTCATGCCTGCCCAATGTGAGGCTGCACTCGAGGTCTGGGTCATGCCTGTTCAAAGTGAGACTGGGGATTTGAGGCTGATTAATACATGTTGTCAGCGCCCAGGGATCAGACAAATGGTACAGTGCACTAAATATGTGTAGAAATTATAAATAAGTCCGGAAGGGGGATAGAGAGGGACAGGAGGTGAGAGGTGCATATAGGACTTTTGAATCCAAACCAGCATTTTGGGAGGCTGACAAGACATTCGGACTGCATCTGAAGGTGTGATCATGAACCTAGCCATTTGCAGCTATGCTAGAGTATAGAAAAGCCACACCAGAGCCTCATGGCTGGGACTAGGATTGTACTAGTGCGTATAATGGTTGTAGCTATTCTCGTGAGTCTGTAGTTGTGCATTTGAGGCTATGCCTAGAGCTAACAATATGCTTTGGCATTTGACAGCTGTGCCTGGGTATTTAATGGCATCACCTGTGCATTTGTGGCTGGAGTTAGGCATTTAAGCTGCACTAAGACACACAATGGTTGTGCCTCGGTATAAAATAATTACCACCCCCTCCACACACACCCCACCCCTGGCTTATGGTGGCCTTTCTCCCCAGCGTAACGTTTTAGTGAATACATCTATACTCTCACGCAGACCTAGTAGAGTCTATGACAGCAATATTTGTTGCAATAATTATAAGAATATCTTAATAGCTCTGCACATACTGCATGGTCACTACTTGTTACTGGCATATATGGACAATCTGGATGAATACATTTACCTCTAATATGATTACGGTTCTATGCGCAGTACAGTACATCAAGAACCACTCTTGACTCTTGACACCATCTTTCCAATAAATGCTATTTTAATCAACACTCGCCTTGAACAGGTCGAGCAGTGGTAACAGATCATCTAGTGATTTAGGGGAACTAGTGATCAATGGTTATTGTTTTGTATTGAAATAATAGCTGCATGTGCTCACTTTAAAGCTAATAAATTTGCATAATCTCAACTGCTCCATTTATTTTAAGAGGGGGTTAAACAGCATCACCCATAAAACAGGGCCACTCAAATTATGCGATTGTGCGGCTGTGGAGATTTTCACATAATTATAGATTTGCCGCATGTTAGAACTGGGGGTCTCAAGTTGGCTGAGGTAGGTACCACTGTCCAAACAGGGACCCTTGCTTCTTGTCTGGGTAAGGAGGAAACACTCTTTAGATAACCTCTGCTCACCCCCTTCGTAGCTTGGCACAAGCAGTCAGGCTTATCAAAGGCAATGTGTAAAGTATTTGTACCATCACTCACAGTAACACAGTGAAAACACCGCAAACTGACTCCACAACAGTTTAGAAAAATAAAGGTATTTAATCTAAACTACACAAGACCAAAACGACAAAAATCAAACATACACAGTTCAAGAATATGGTTGCAAAAGAGTTCTTAAGGTTGCAATAAAATAATCCACAGTTGCGTGAAAAGTTTACAGTTGCGTCACGTTTTGCCAACAGTACCTTTTAGAAGCGACAAAGTTCCAAAGCAGAAGCTAATGCAGTGGAAAACAAGCGATGCGTTGCTCCTGAGACCCTGGGGAGGCGATGCGACAACCCCGCTGCAGCAGCGGGCGCGTTGCGACTAATCTGGTCAGTATGGGGAGGAAGGCGAACTTGTATGGATTCCGGTTACTAGGTTCCGAAGGAAGTTTTCTCTCGGAAAGGCACCATGCGATGATCTTTGGAGTTGCGACAATCTCCGGGACGACGATGCACGAACCAGCAGGGATCTCTCTCTAGCAGCTCCTCGATGCGAAGGCTTCTGCGACGACATTTGCAGCGACGTGAAGCGGTCCGCAAGCAAGCGGTCCGGCGATCTCACCCAGCGACGACAGGCTCTGCAACGACACTCGCGGCAATGGTAATCTTCCCGCACCAGTCTGGCGCGTCCCGCAAACGAAGGATGTGATGGCTCAGGCAGCGGCAACAGGTGCTGCGGCGATCTCGACCTTCCTAGCGCGGGAATTTCCTCGCACTGTCAGGGGTGCACTCCGCAAGCAAGAGACGCGACAAAACTTGCAAAAAGTCTTTAAAAACTTGGTTTCCAGCTTCCCAACACAGGTACAACTACCAGAGGCACCACAACTGGGCCACACACTCCAGAAAGGACAGAACTCTCTCTATAGAGTTCAGGGAAGCTGGGGGTGAAGTTCTTTTGAGCCTGGGACTTCGTAACAGGGAGCCAGCTATTCTCAGGCCCTTGGAGATTACTTCTAGCAAGGGGACACAGTACAAAGCAAAGTTCAGCCCCTCTCCTTGGCAGCAAAGCAACAGCAGGTCAGTCCAGCAGAGCAACAGCAGGACAGTCTTCCTTCTTCAGTTTCAGCTTTCTCCTTGGCAGAGGTTCTTTCATGATTCCAGGATGATCTAATTTTCTGTAGTCTGGGGTCCTGTACTTATACCCCTAAAAGTATTTGGTCCCTTTGTGCAGGAGGGCTCTGAGCCCGGTCTGAACAAGTTCTGGGTGATCCTTGAGCACTTTGTTTTCTTGGCCTCTCCTTTCCATTCAGAGAGAGGGGCAGGGTCATCAGCCGCCCAACAGGAGGTGGAGCCAGCATTGTGGAGAGAAAGTACAGCCCTGGAGCACTTTTTGACATGATTCCTTCTCTCTTTTCACAGTGCAGGGCATAGACATCAGACGCACCACAGGGGGTGGAGCCAGCACTGTGGGGGGCAGGCACAGTCCTATTCAGGTCCCAGGTGCTATCCCCTCCCACCACTCAAGATGCAGATGAAGTCATTCAGCCTAGGGCTGACTCATCCAGCCTCCCGGGGGCTCCCCAGCCCCTGTCACTCTCAAACCAGACAGTCAATTCACAAACAGGCCAAGGCACACAGAAAGTCAGACAAGAGAACATCCATTTTCTAAAAGTGCTGTTCTGAAACACAGGATTTAAAAACAACCTTTCCTAAAAGATGTGGTATTAAATTCTGAGTTCAGGGATACTAGACTTTTATGTCCTATCTTGCTCCTATGGAAAGATATGCTGATAGCCACTGTAGCTAGCATTCCCCATGATAGCCTATGGGGCAAGATAGCCTTACAATAGTGAAAAACGAAAATGGCTGTAATTCACTACCAGAGCATGTCACCTCCACTAGTACATGATCTACCTTTCACATACACTGCACCATGCCCAAGGGGGTACCTTGGGCCTTCCATAGGGGTGTCCAATGTGTACAAAAAGGGAAGGGTTAGGCCTGGTCAGTGGGGACACTGACCAGGAGGACATGGCAGTTCACAGACTGCACACAGGCACTGTGGTGGCAGGCCTGAGACACATTTTAAGGATACTCATGTGGGTGGCACAAGCAGTGCTGCAGGCCCACTAGTAGCATTTGAATCACCAGCCCTGGCACACTCAGTGCACTTTACTAGGGACTTCTTGGTAATACAAATATGCCAATCATGGATAACCAATCACAATAACAATTTACACAGAGAGCATATGCACTTTAGCACTGATTAGCAGTGTTAAAGTGCCCAGAGTCCTATTGCCAACAGCCACCGGTCAGGAAAAACAAGGGAGGAAGAAGCAAACAGTTTGAGGATAACCGTGCGAAAAGGGACATTTCCAATACAAACTTTGTTAGACAGAGCACAACCCAAAAGTTTGTTACCACAATGACTTAAGTAAATCAAGCACACGTGACATCATAAATGGCACGACTCAGATATTGTCCAAAAAACAGAAAAGTCTTTTATTTTCAAATCTTCATCACAGTTGACACGTAGACATAGAGAAATTCACAGCCGACACGTGTTTCATCTTGGGACGACTTTTTCAAGGCTAAGGCAAACTGTATTGACGTTATGATTCCACACCATTTCCTGAGTTGTTGAAAAGAGACTTATATAGAAAGAACCAAGCTTTTGTACCGGTTGAAGCTGTTTAATCAGTATGGTTCACTGTTTAGCAGAAAGAACTGTTGTATCTTGGACAGGGTAGAAACAAGGAGTTCCTGGTGAGCAAAGATTCCCCGAACTGTAATGGAAAATTCAAAATGCGAATAACTTTCGTAGAGTAGGCAAGTACGGTAGACAGTCCTGTTGCTCTTAGAGTACAAAAATACAACGTTCAGTTGAAACGGCAGCGACACCACCAGTACGGGAAGAGCCACCTGATAATGGCGAAGAAAGTAATACCCCCGGGGCTTGAATAGCCTGTACGGGAAGTAGTCTCGAAATGCCATTTCCAACACAACCCCATTCCAGCCTAAAGCCAGGGTAGACCAAACGATACCTCGATGGGATTCCCTGCTTAATGCGATAGAACACAGAAACTGGCCCAAACAGCAGGGCACTATTCCTGTTCTACGCCGTCCTGAACCCAGTTGGATCACTCTATCCATACTCTCAAGGTCCACCATGCCAATCCATGTGGAACCCTTCTCCTCACCTGTGGACACCACCTGTGCAGCACCTAACCTTAACTTACTCACAGGTATATCCCAACAGACAGACAGCAAGCCACAGTGGCCACCAACAGTGGTCAGGGATGAGACCCAGGCCTTATGCCTCTCAGTGCTCTCAACCCCCTGTGGCGTCAAAGGGTGTGGGGCAGTATCCCCAGGTGCTTGGCTCCCTTTGTCCACTCCCTCTCTTGTTAGGTTAGGTCTGACATCCTGGCACTGACCCACCAGTCCCGGACCTTTATCTGGTGGCTGGACATGAGGCTGGGGTGGGCTTCCCCACACCCGGTCCTCCTCTTCCTTGGGGAGCTGTACCCTCCCATCTGGAGCGGTACCCCCTTCTAGAATAGCCAGGGCACCTGTGGCCGTTGTCCTGCACCATTCATCCACCAGTTCAGGGGTTCTATCCTGCAACCGGTATTCCAGGTCAGGGGGGACACCCCAGAACTGGCCCTCAAACCTAGGCTCCAAAGCCTCCAGGTCAGACAACACCTGAACCTGTCTTCCCGACCCAGGGCCCAACCCCTGCGGTGGAACACTTGCCCGGCGCACCAGGACTTCACTCACAGATGTGCCCACACTGGTAGACAGTACCCACCTGGCCAACACAACGGTGTGGCCCAGTCCACCCCCCGGGATGAGACTCCTGTCCCCATTCCAGGGGCAACCCTGTCCACCAGGACAACCAAGAAAACAACTTTCCTACCAGTTCAGGACCTCCCTCCAGCAACTGGTCTCCCAACCTAGGGTTTAAGCCCTCAGGTTTCACCAGGGTCAGAGGCGAGGACTCCCTCCCTCTGCACCCCCTTCCAGGGCACTGCACCCTCCCTACTGGAGGGCTACCCCTGGAAGCCAAACTGGTCAGGGTACTGGTTACAGATATCCTTCCTTCCAGGTCAGGCAGATCCTGAACCTGATCTCCCAACCCAGGGATCAATACCTGCAGTTGTGCATTTGCCTGGCACGCCAGGACTTTTGGGAACTCACATAGTACCCCCTTGAGGGCGACACATGACTCATGTGTCCCGTGACAGTCTGCCTGGCGCAGATCCCCCGACCCCTGTCCACCTGACAGTGCGCGAAGATCCCCCAGGACAGAAGTGGTGTCACCATGTTCATTTCTGGGAGACTCCACCCTTCTGGCTGGCCCCTGACCCACTGGTTCTCCCACTGGGGACTCCGTCCCCCTCTCACCCCTCAGTCTGGACTTCTGCACCCTCCCAACTGGAGTGGTACTGCCAGACACCAGAACAGATGGAGGCCTGGTTACAGGCACTCTCCATTCACTAGACACTAGGAGATCCTCCTCAAATGGCCTAATAACACCTTCTAGCCCCCCAACCTGGTGTTCCCTTAAGGAACCCTCCAGGCCCGGAGACTGGGTTTCGGGCACCGTGAGACACACCATCCCACACTCATTCCTTCTCCAATGAGACCAGACATGAGCCCCTACACCCCTCCCACTACACCGGGACCAAACTGGGCTACACTGAACCTCTTCCACCTCACAAGTCTGGAAGATATCTATGCCACTCCTTTTGGGATCACTCCCCAATGCCTCCTCAGACTCTCTGGAATCCACCAAGAGGTCTGCCTCCAACGCAAGCTCTCTGGGATCAGAGAACTCACACTCCACCGGGTGTTGGCAAAGCTCTGGAAAACAGGGACTTAAAATATGCTCTCCAACAAATGAATCACACAGCCCCCCACAGTTGTTAACCAAGCTACCCTTTGCCTCACCCTCCAGTGCCTCACACAAGTACCCCACACCACTCTCCTGAGACTGGCAAGACAGTATCTGACTGTCTCTGTCACAGAACCCACACTCTTCTGGCTGGTCTTCACACACACACACCAAAGTTTCTACCATGGGGGAACCCCTCTCCCTGTACCTCTCATCTAGAGTCAGTAGAGTGTCCCTCCCACCACTAGGAATATGGTCCCCTGTGCCAGTCCCCCAATCTACTTCAGGGACACCGCACACCACTGGAACTACATCATAAACCTGAAACCTCTGATGTATGTCAACCCCCTCCCACAAGTCAGGCGCCACATTTCTGGGTATTTGTACCTTTCTCTCAGCACTGGGACCTATAATCTTGCTGCCACCATCTGAGCTGGACTCCACCTCCAACTCAGCAAATCTCACCTCCTGAGCTACCCATGTTTCTTCTTCAGCTGAGACACTCATGGCCTCAAGCCTCTCGAGCTCCAATTCAAGCTTCCTCATTCTCAATTCATGGAACAAGATCAATTTGAATTCCTCCAGGGCACAGGCATTTTTGCTCTCCTCTGCCACCCTTTCTCTCTCCGTTTGCTTCAGCTCCATTTCAAGCCTCAACATTTCTAACTTATGATATATAGCCCTTTGGTTTTCCTCCAACTCCTCTTGGGAAAAACTTTCAGCTGAATGGTTGCTGCCAGCACTTGAGGCTGCTCTGGACGCAGGCAGATCCTGTGACCTGAAACCATCCCTTTGTGCATCCTCATCCGCTTCTGCACCATCTGTCTCCCCAGCCTCTTTGGTCTCCCACCAGGCCCTTAAGGCCTCCTTAGCTCCTCCTTTCTGGAGCAGCGCTTCATGGGACATCCAAAGCTCCTGCAGTACTACCTGAGTTGACCTACTTTGTAATGACTTAACATTTCAATATCAAACTCTAGTTCCGCAACATCACTTGCTGGTTTACCATTCAGAGATATGATGCTTGGATTCTTTCAGGGTTAAGATCAACAATAGAACTAAAAATAATAAAATCAACCGTAGTATACGGTGGCGTAGTGGTCTGCATTCACTAGTGATGCACACCAATCACTGTGGGTCTTGTGCAAATACAAGTTCAAATCCTACCGCTGACCAACAATGTTAGAACTGGGGGTCTCTAGTTCGCAGAGGTAGGTATCACTGTCCAAATAGGGACCCTTGCTTCTAGTCAGGGTAAGGAGGAAACACTCTTTAGATAACCTCTGCTCACTCCCTTGGTAGCTTGGCAAAGGCAGTCAGGCTTATCAAAGGCAATGTGTAAAGTATGTGTACCAACACTCACAGCAACACAGCGAAAACACCACAAACTGACTCCACAACAGTTTAGAAAAATAAAGGTATTTAATCTAAACTACACAAGACCAAAACGACAAAAATCCAACATACACAGTTCAAGAATATGGTTGCAAAAGAGTTCTCAAGGTTGCGATAAAATAATCCACAGTTGCGTGAAAAGTTCACAGTTGCGTCACGTTTTGCAAACAGTGCCTTTTAGAAGCGACAAAGTTCCAAAGCAGAAGATGGTGCAGTGGAAAACAAGCGATGTGTTGCTCCTGAGATCCTGGGGAGGCGATGCGACAACCCGCTGCAGCAGTGGGCGTGTTGAGACGAATCCGGTCTGTATGGGGAGGAAGGCAGACTTGTATGGATTCCGGTGCGTAGGTTCCGTAGGAAGTTTTCTCTTACGAAGGCACGATGCGATGATCTTTGGAGTTGTGACAATCTCTGGGGTGACGATGCGCAAACCAGCGGGGATCTCTCTCTCGCAGCTCCTCGATGCGATGGCTTCTGCGTCAACACTCGCAGCGATGTGATGCGGTCCGCAAGCAAGCGGTGCGGCGATCTCACCCAGCGACGACAGGCTCTGCGACGACACTCGCAGCGATGGTAATCTTCCCACACCGGTCTATTGCGTTCCGCAAATGAAGGATGCGATGGCTCAGGAAGCGGCAACAGACCCTGCGACGATCTTGACCTTCATAGCGGCGGGAATTTCCTCGCACTGTCGGGGATGCGGTCCGCAAGCGAGCGACGCGACAACATTTGCAAAAAGTCTTTAAAAGCTTGGGTTCCAGCTTCCCAACACAGGTACAACTTCCAGAGGCACCACAACTGGGCCACGCACTCCAGGAAGGACATAACTCTCTCAATAGAGTTCAGGGAAGCTGGGGGTGAAGTCCTTTTATTTCTGGAACTTCATAACAGGGAGCCAGCTCTTCTCAGGCCCTTGGAGACTCCTTCAAGTAAGGGGACACAGCACAAAACAAAGTCCTTCCCCTCTCCTTGGCAGCAAAGCAACAGTAGGTCAGTCCAGCAGAGCAACAGCAGGACAGTCTTCCTTCTTCAGTTTCAACTTTCTCCTTGGCAGAGGTTCCTTCTTGATTCCAGGATGATCTAATTTTCTGTAGTCTGGGGTCCTGTACTTATACCCCTAAAAGTATTTGGTCCCTTTGTGCAGGTGGGCTCTGAGCCCGGTCTGAACCAGTACTGGGTGTTCCTCGAGCACTTTTTTTTCCTGGCCTCTCCTTTCCATTCAGAGAGAGGGACAGGGTCGTCAGCCACCCAGCAGGAGGTGGAGCAAGCATTGTGGAGGGAAAGCACAGCCCTGGAGCACTTTGTTGACATGATTCCTTCTCTCCTTTCACAGTGCTGGGCAGAGACATCAGGCGCACCACAGGGGGTGGAGCCAGCACTGTGGGGGGCCGGCACAGTCCTATTCAGGTCCCAGGTGCTATTCCCTCCCACCACTCAAGATGCAGATGCAGTCATTCAGCCTAGGGCTGACTCATCCAGCCTCCTGGGGGCTCCCCAGCCCCTGTCACTCTCAAACCAGACAGTCAATTCACAAACAGGCCAAGGCACACAGAAAGGTCAGACAAGAGAACAGCCACTTTCTAAAAGTGCTGTTCTGAAACACTGGATTTAAAAACAACCTTTCCTAAATGATGTATTATTAAATTCTGAGTTCAGGGATACTAGACTTTTATGTCCTATCATGCTCCTATGGGAGGATATGCTGGTAGCCACTGTAGCCAGCATTCCAAATTATAGCCTATGGGGCAAGATAGCCTTACAATAGTGAAACACGAAAATGGCTGTAATTCACTACCAGAGCATGTCACCTGCACTAGTACATGATCTACCTTTCACATACACTGCACCCTGCCCAAGGGGGTACCTTGGGCCTTCCATGTGTACAGAAAGGGAAGGGTTAGGCCTGGTCAGTGGGGACACTGACCAGGAGGACATGGCAGTTCACAGACTGCACACAGGCACTGCGGTGGCAGGCCTGAGACACCATTTTAGGGCTACTCATGTGGGTGGCACAATCAGTGCTGCTGGCCCACTAGTAGCATTTGAATCACCAGCCCTGGCACACTCAGTGCACTTTACTAGGGACTTCTTGGTAATACAAATATGCCAATCATGGATAACCAATCACAATAACAATTTACACAGAGAGCATATGCACTTTAGCACTGATCAGCAGTGGTAAAGTGCCCAGAGTCCTATTGCCAACAGCCATGGGTCAGGAAAAACAAGGGAGGAAGAAGCAAAAAGTTTGGAGATAACCCTGCAAAAAGGGCCATTTCCAACACCGCATTTGCCACATAATTCATCGTCTGCTGCATAATCTGCAGATTATAAAAACAAAAAATTCTAGCTCAAAAGTTTCAAAAGTTACTAGAAACACAGCGGCACATGTTGTCGCGCAGTGGAAGCCCTTTTGCAAAGGTTGACTGGCCACCTTTCTGTTGCTTATTGCTATATTAGGGTATTAAACTGGTACTAGTGAGGTGCACCCAATGCCTAGACAGTGTTAACAAGTGTAAAAAGTACAAAATCATGAAATATTATTTAAAAATGTGCCGCATTATGGCTCATAATTTCTCATTTCTTACTGGATAATTTGCTCAAACTTTCCGCATAATTTGGTCCTCTCCTGCTGCATAATTTCAGCAGTCATGCCGGAAAAGGTACCATTAGAGTGCTTGCTACAATTTGTTAAAACCCATCTGCCAAATTCACACTTAGGGGCTGATTCCGATGTGGTTAGGAATGGCTCCAACCTTCGGTCGAAGCCATCATAACCGCAGAAGAGTCATCAATTTCGATTCCTTTCAGAGCGAGCCATTCCGATGGGCTCGGTCGGAAAGGAATCGGACTCGGTGTTCCGGGTGGCTTTCGACATGCTCGGAGAGTCCATCCGCCATCTGGAAACCCTTCAGTACTGCCCTGGCCGGCTGTTTCCAGCTGAGAGAGTACGATGGCAGTTTCCCACTGCCTTTCTGTGCTGGCTTTTCCGACACTGAAAGGCATTGGGAAACTGTCTTTGGGGGACCCCAGCCAGGCTCCCTTGGATGCAAGGCTGCCGAATGGTTGCCTAGGGGGCACCATAGGTGCCCTCCCAGTTGATCCCTGCATTTGGTGGCAGGCACCTTTGGGTGCCTGCCACCGGGTGCAGGGATGAACTACACCACTGCTCTTTCAATGAGAGCATGCATTCCATTTGGAATGCATGGTCCCATTTAAAAGCATAGGCATGCGGCCGAACAGGGTTCGTTGCATCCTACTTGCAGGTCTGGAACCGACGACAAAGGTCGTTTGGTTCCAGTTCCTGACCGATGTCGGACGGACTGGACTCTGTCCGAGATTGGAATGGGCCTCTAAGCTGCTCACGTGCTAAAAGGCCTTGCAATTGGAAATTCTTAGTGGCATGTAGCGTGTGTTTTGCTAATCATATATTTGCAGACTTGACCGTACTCCATCAAGGCGGACACTTCGATGCCTCCAGTTTTAAAAGATTTCCACAGTTGGTAGGTTTACCTCTGCACAAAAAGCCTACTTGCATGTCAGAATATTGAGTACATAAGTGTAATGCCACAAGAATATCATCGACCAAAATATCATAGATGTAATGTAAATATAATGGATGCAGTTTAAATCGGTTAGTATAGGTTCACTATTCCTAACTCTACAACCACGTGCCTTAAAGATGTTTTATTGTTAAGGTACATATATGTGGAGATCGCCCAGTAGATATTTTGGTCATTGATGTTTTTGCTTTAAAACTTTTTTAGCGCAATATTTAAAACTTGATATTCCATTACCATATCACCACACATCTGCTCCCAATGGAAATCAACTGAAAATTAGGATGTATTATTTTAGACAAACTTTAATGTTTGCAGGGTACACTGGGGAAATAAAAGAGGGAGTATTAATGTGAGGATTTCTTTGAAGGATGTTGTTTATTTGGGGTGAAGCAGTGCAATCAGACTCCAACCATAGACCAGCTCTCTGCTTGTTATTGAATGCCATGTCATATGCAGCCTAGCAACTCAGAGCCAGTTTGAAAACTGAGAAGTTGTTGTTTCTGTGGATCCTATAGAGCTAACTTACATGGTTGACCATGCCTCATTTTAATTTTCTTACAGTGGAGCATCGTCTCTTGTGAGTGGGTAAGGATGAGAATCACATTAAATGATCTGCTTCGTAGGGAAAAGGAGTTTGTGGCTGAATCGCGATTCCTAGTAACACAGCAAGTATCTCACTTAAGGATTTTCCTGGGCCTGGTGTTCACGAGGTACATTTTGGCCAGTCCACAGCATTCCAAGTTTAATATCTGAGAGTGGTGGAACCAGGTGTATAAAAGCATTATTGCCAATGTTTAGATTTGGTGCTCGGAATGGTGCCTTAAAACTGCACCAGTAAATACATCTCCCTGTGACACCGGTACCTGGCGCAGCATAACCATGGCAAATTACGGGGCAGTTGTAATGAAGCCCTCAGCACCTTTAACCTGGGCACGCGAGTCACCCATCAAACGCCTTAATTGCCTTCCAAGATCTGAGTGTGTTAGTTATTGCATTGAGTCAATTCTCCAGCAACAAATGCATGGCAAGGGACTGTGAGGTTTCGGATCCATGTTTGAGAAATTGAATTGTTTACTGAAGGGTCACTGAGGCGCAGGGGAGACAAGAGTTAGTCCTCTCTTGGGAAATGTTCTTATTTACAGGCCAATGATCGTCACTGATGCATCAGGATTTGGCTTGGATGTGGTGTTCGATTAGCACTGCAGTTATGGTAATAGTTAGCATCAAGATAGAGTGGTCCAGACATCCATCAGGCACTCTCTAGGAATGAAAGATACTGGTAATCAACTCTATGTTGTAATTTATTTCAGAGTGACAGCTGGGATGATGGCTTACACTGTCACCTGGAGGTTCGAATTTGAATCCCAGTGCAGCAAACTCAGCCCATAATCCTTCAGAGATCGTTCAATTAAGTACCATAAAATGGGTAAAAGTGACATCTGTTATTTACAAGGGTTAGAAAACCACAGAAGTGTGTTATTTATTGCTGCCTGTAAGAAATCGGGTATTGGTTGAGGGAGGTGGAAGCACAACTTAGGCAACAACTACAATTCTTGTCTGAGGAAACCACAAAATACACTAAATAAACTTGTGCTTAACTCTTTAGTAGCTTGGCACAAATAAATCAGGCTTAAGTTTGAGGAAAACTGTAAGGTGCTTATGCAGGACTCAAACAGTAATAAAGTGAAAACACAACTCAAGAAAAATCACACACCAAATTAGTACGTTTTAATAAATAAATTAGTAGCAGAACAACAAAAATGTAATCAGTAGGACTAAAGATACAATTTCAAAGATTTAGGTAGATACACTGCCTAAAAGCACCAAGTGCTACTTGTGGTCATCTAATCATGCTAGACCGGGGAAAGTCGCAAGTTCAGACTGGCCATGATGGAGCGTAGAGCAGATACAGTCATGTAAAACTTTTAACCTTCTCAAAGACCGGCGCAAAGAGTTCCGTTCACATGGAGGAGGTTGCGGGGAGCAGGAGAGTGTTGCAGATGGTTGCTACTGTAGCCTGAAGAGCAAGCCTAGCTTTGTGAATTGTTGTCGCTGTAGCACGAATATCCGGTCGGGCGTTGCAGATGGCCATTGCTGGAGCTTCGCGATAGCGATCACCCCAGTCTGTCTTTGATGTAGCACGATGTGCAGATCTCGTGTTGCTGGGGGTCTCTGTAGAACAAACAGTCAGGCTCACCAGTACTTCATGTTGGTGGTGATTTCGGGAGGCTGAGTCATGTAAAGCCCAAAAGTTCAGGATTTCTCCTTATCTTGTAGAAGAGTGCTCTCTGATGTCAGGCAAGGTTTGAGGACCCAGAGAGGCACCTCTTGGGGATCAGGTAATCATTCTAGAAGAGGCCAACAGGGATCAGGCAGGTCCAGTTGCAGCAGTTCAGCTAGGCAGAAGCAGGACGTCTTCTAGAGCTTGTTATGTCCCTGTAGCTCTGAAAAGGAAGTGAGCCAACTGAACCTTGGAGTCACACAGATTAGCCTTGAATAAAGGAAGCAGGTGCAGTCTTCCTTTTCAGAGAGCATGGCATGCTTCAATCAGCAGGGCAGTCCTCTGGAGAACAAGGCAAGTCTCAAGTAGCAGGGCGGTCCTCTGAAGTACAAGTCAGCCCTTCCTATGTGGTGTCCACAGGTCTAGGAGTGTACCGAAGAGGTGGTTCAGGAGGTCTAATATTTAGATATGGTGTCAACCTTTGAAGTGGGGTAACAGCCTGGCTATCCAGACATCTGGTTCTGGAAAGATCTTTCCTTCCCCTACCATGGCTCCAAGTACTCTGGGGTGACAAAAGACCACCGGTTTGTGCGCAGAAGGCATTATTTTGAAATGTAAGTAGGACAGGGGACAGCTTCAGCGCACCTATCCTGGCAGGAATGCCCATTCTTCCAACATTTAATCCCCGGATTGTCTCACTGTCTGGGAGGAATACAAAAAAGGCCACTGCCAAGCTATTCACACTTATGTGACCTAGGACACGGGCAACAGCCACCAGATGTTTAGGACAAGCAAAATGCCAAGTTTCTAAAAGTATACAAAAAAATATACAAAAAGGGTGATTGATGGAACGCTTGAATTACTCTGCAAAACATCCAAATCCATCATTATTTTGCACACCATATCACCTCAATTTGGACCCATCTACAAGCAAATCAGTCTTGACTCTGATCCAATTGGAACAGTCCTGCCCGCATTGGGATGCAGCCTGAGCAATTTGCCAGTGTCTGAGATCAAGAATTTCATCCATCACCTTGTTGTTTTTTAACTTTCTAAAAGTGCCGTTCCAGAACTGTGACTTAAAATCCAACTGTACCATTAAAGAGAATTTTGAATTACTATTCATTTGAGTCCAAACTTGCACTTCCTAACTGCTCCCAATCAAAAGTAAGCTTTTACTAAATGTAATATGGTAAACCAGTGTTATCCAATGAGAGAGATAGGCCTTTCAATAGTGAAAAAACACAACATGTGGAACTTAAAAATGCATTTCCTACTTTTTAAATAAAATGCACCCTGCCCATGGGCTATATTGGCCTACCTTAGGGTGACTTACATGTTTTAAAAAGGAAGCGTTATGCCTCGCAAAAGGTTTATTTTGCCAAGTCGGATTGGCTGCATTACCGGCTGCAGTTGCAAGCCTGAGGCATGGTTTAAAGTGGTACTTTGGTGAGTAGCACAATGAGTGGTGCAGGCCCATTCATTAAATGTAATTAATTAACAGCCTCTGTTATATGTAGTACAATATGCTAGGGACTTATAAGTAAATTAAATAGGCCAATCAGGTATAAGCCAGTTATACCATGTTTTAAGGAGAGAGCACAAACACGTTAGTACTGGTAAATAAACAGTGGTAAACTGCACAGAGCCCTAATGGCAACAAAAACGAAATTCAGAAAACAGAAGGGGGTCAAAATGTTTTGGGGAAGACCACATCAAGGATGACAGGTCAGCCAATGCTTATAAATCATCTCTTTATCCAAGAAAAAGACCGGCAACCTTTTTCCCAGAGTAGTGCAAGGCAGTGTTCTAATGTTTTTTTGTTTCTTCGATGGGTGATGTACGAGGGAAGGAGCATACATTTTCCAGTTTATCAAACCTAGTAAACACTATAGTTTTGTTTGATCTCTGTCCCGATGAAAGCACTAACAGAGCTAAGAATGGGAGCAGAACATCTGCATCTTAGAGCAAAGAATGAACCATGTTTTGTCTGTATCTGGGCACCTCTCCTCTCACCATATTCAGGTGTATGAGTGCAATGGGAGAATACAAATTGGGATTGTGTGGGATGAAGAGGAACAAACCATTGCTTCATACTGAGACCAAGAAGTATATTTACAAGGCCCCTGTTCCACTGAAGTCTAACTTTTTTTGACACTCCGGTGGTGCACGATGCTGAGCCATGTTTACAGGACTTTGTATTCTAAACGGAAACATGGTTGAAGGACAACTCTAACCCGGATCTTGCCCTTGCTATCTCAGCTGGCTACCGAATCTTGGGCAAAAACCGAAGTGGTAACAGGGCCGGAGGCGGTGTGGCTATTATTTTCAAGGATTCCTTTGAAGCATCTATTACACCACTTAACCATTGAGGTAACATTGAAGCCCTTGTCTTCATTTTAAAAATCACCCCTTCTTTATCTTTATCCGGCATATTGGTGTATAGATCCCCAATCCTGACTGTCCCAGCAGCTCTTTTTCTGCTTTATTTGATACCATAGAACATTACTAGCTCCATTACGCCAATGTGTCCATTTTGGGTGATTTCAATGTTCATGCTGATGATCCTACTTCCTACTCAGCCACCCAACTCATTCAAACTTTAGCTGGTCTTAACTTAATCCAACTTGTCCACGCTCCTACCCAGGGGCCCTGCCACATTTTTGACCTGATCTTTACCAATATTTCTAGTATGCAGGTCAAAAAATCAGCACGCTGATTTGGTCTGTCTATTTCAGCATTAAGTTTTTTTCATGTCAGGGACTCCCCTTACCGATTGACAATGCCCCTAGCCCTGAAATAAAAAAGGAAGTGCGAAGATGTGTCTGAGGAATCGTTGGCTTAGTCTCTCAGGGCCCGATTCACAGAATGAATTTAAGACTAAATCCTAAACGTACTACTATTTGGTAGTCACAGAATACCGAAAGCTTGTCACAGAGTTCAACCGAGGTGGTGATAACATTCTTGGTCCTTGAGGGGAGATAAACAAGTTCACAATTTTGTAAACCTCTTTAGAGGAATATGCCGCTGTCTTGACATGAAGAGCAGAATGTTCTTTCATGGCAGTGCGTGTTTGTTTGTGAAAACTCCTAAGCGCTGCTATGTAGAGAGACTTAGCATTATAATCATACATCTTCCTCCAGATGTGCCCTACTTTTTTGCATTGGCTTTTTTCTGTTCTTAAGTTCTGGGAGAACTAGGGTGGAGATGGCCTCGATCTTTTTGGTATAAACTTCTTTAAGGGAGAAAGTTGGCCTAATGAGCTAGATATCCAGCAGTCAATCAACAACAAGTCTGATTCAACTGCTTCGTTCAAAGACGGGAATGAAGAACTGAGGGCCCGATTCACAGAATGAACTTAAGACTAAATCCTAAACTTACTACTTTTTGGTATTCACAGAATGCACTTACTACTTTCGGGATTCACAGAGTGAACTTACTACTTTCGGGATTCACAGAATGAACTTACTACTTTTGGTATTTACAGAATAGATTTAAGACTACTAACTTTACGTCCGCACTCCGGCTGGGAAATTCCGGCCCGGTGCGGAGCTTCCGGCTTGGGGGCCGTGCTTGCGGCCCTGAGACGGAGCTTCCGGGTCGGAGGTGGGGATTTAGCCATGGCTGAAATGTCCACCTCTGGGCCGGAAGCTCCGCCCCCAGTCCAGCCCGAGTGTGGAAGTAAAGTTAGTAGTCTTAAATCTATTCTGTGAATACCGAAAGTAGTAAGTATGATCATAATGCTAAATCTCTCTACATAGCAGCGCTTAGGAGTTTTCACAAACAAACACGCACTGCCATGAAAGAACATTCTGCTCTTCATGTCAATACAGCAGCAAATTCCTCTAAAGAGGTTTACAAAATTGTGAACTTGTTTATCTCCCCTCAAGGACCAAGAATGTTATCACCACCTCGGTTTAACTGTGTTACAAGCTTTCGGTATTCTTTGACGAGAAAATCCATAAATCATACTCCTCTTTTGCTGAGTCTGCGATAGAGGGTTTAGTCACTAACTCAGGAGGTGCTAGTCAGAAATGGCTGGGGATTCATTTGGTAACAAACCTTTCTTCTATGAGGTTGCCCCTATTTCAGAGCAATTCTCTCTAAGCAAGCTCATAAAGGTATGTCCAGTGCACCGGATGATGTATGCCCCTCACATATATTCAAAATAATGGCTCCTCACCTTAATCTATTGCTCACCAAAATCTGGTATGCATGGGTTACATCTGGAGTTTTTCCATAATGTTGCAAACAGGCAGTTCCTTTGCCTCTCCTTAACAACCTAATGCCAACACAAGTGTGTTGAGCAACTATGGGCCTATAACTCTCCTCCAGGCACCGGCCACAAATTTTTGAAAAATGTGTCAACATACAACTGGCCACCTTTGTGAAGGTCAATTGTATTCTACATTGCTCTCAGTCGGGCTTCCGAGCAGGTTTAAACACAAAGATGGCTCTTGCGGAGGTGACCGGGTATGTCAAAGAGAATTTAGACAAGAACACTCCAGTCATGGTGTTGCTTCTTTATTTGTTGTCAGTATTCTACACTATATCGCATTCCATTCTACTGAACAGACTTAGCATGCTGGGCATCCAAGGCAAAGCTCTCTTCTGGATCAAATCCTTCGTGGAGGGCCAGATCCCAATGGGTGTATTTACACCCACATTTTTCCTAACCCAAACCCCTGGCATGTGGTGTGCCGCAGGGTTTTGCCCTTAGTCTCCTTCGGTTTAATCTTTACTACTCTCCTTTGGCGGATGTCGTAGAATCTTGGGGTGTTAAGGTTGCGTCATACTCCAATTATACTCAATTGCTGTTCTCCTTCCAAGATAACACTGACGCAACTTTCTACAATTTTAAAGAACATTTCAGAGGAGTTGTTACCTGGATGGAGGTAAACTGCTTAAAACCTAATTCCGATAAAACAGGAGTCTTTGTTTTCAATCAGAGCAGACCTCTGCCGCATCTCTTTGGTGGCCTAATGAACTTAACACTCCTCTTATTCCTATTTCTTCAGCTAGAAACCTGAGCATCACATCTAATTCTTGCACTCCGACTCTCTAATCAAGCAAATCTCAGCGGTTTTGTTTTATGAAGCTGATCATTTTTTAATAGTTTCTTAATCTGGTTTCTGTGGAGACAAGAAAAACAGTAGTCCATGCTTTGTCACCTCTCACCTGGACTACTCAAACACCTTGTACCTTGACATCCCTTCCTACTGATACGCAGACTCGAGTTAATCCAGAATTCAGCGGGAAGATTCATTAGGAGAGTCCCAGGTCACCATCACATTTCTCCTCATCAGAGACATTTGGGCTGGCTTTCGGTTGAACAGTGAATTACATTTAAACCTCTGACGCTGGCCTTCAGAGCTTTCCATGGTGAGGCCCCACACTCCAAGCAGACTGCCCCTTACTTTCAAGAAAGGGTACTCAGATCCAGTAACAGCTGCCTCCTACAGATCCCTAAATTCTTGTGATCCTGCAGGGGGGGCAGTTCCTTTCCTGTTCTCAATGCCAAACTCTGGAACAGTCTTCCCTCCAACTTGCGCCAGGTAGAATCGCTGACTTTAAAAAAAGAAAGTTAAGACCAGGCTTTTCGGCAGTGTCTAGCCTCTATGTTGTCTGACTGGCCTTATTGTCTGCTTGAGCAACGGGGCGCTTCTGCTTGAAGCAGCTGTGCACTTTATCAAGTGTTGTTTGATTATACATTGCATTTGTATCAACAGAGCGAATATTTGATTGCCACTAAATACCGGTATAGATAATATAAAAAACAGGCCTCTGAGGAACTCTAGCATGAGGAGTGTCGATGTATGTAATACATAGATCGGCACTCCCTATGCTGGGTTCTTCCAGATCGCATCCCTTTTTTTTTTAAAAATCTTTTTATTAGAGTTTTCCCCCCCCATTTTCATTGTACAGTGCACAAAAGAAAAGTAATTACATTTTACCATGCGGGACTTGTCACAAATCATAAAGATTTATACAAATAAATCAGACATAAGAGATAAACTATAAATGAGGACAAAGCAAAACAAATAGTTATAATAAAACAACAGTTTAGCACAATTCATTTTCTAATCTACCCTGGATCTCTCTCTTTCCACTTCTGTATATGATCCCATATCTCATTTCCTAGTTTTTTACTTATTCTGCCCCTTCTTGCATAAATCGCTTTCTCGAGATAAAATACAGCTAATAATTTCTTTAACCACTGATGGAAAGTGGGTGGCAATCGGTCTAGCCATGCTGTGGCAATACAGAGTCTTAAAACAGCCATAGCCACAAAAATAAAGTACTGGTAATTAGTCTTACCTATTCTATCCTCTATTCCTAAGAGTATAATTGATGGTGTTAATGAGATTTATATTGTTAATGATCTTTTAAGGAATACTTCAATTTCCTCTTGGGTTGTTTTTAGGTGTGGACAAGCAGCAAACATATGGACTAAATCAGCCTGGGTACTGTCACATCTCGGACATGTAATGCCTGCTGAACATGTATACCAGGTGCTGGTCTAGTAGGGAAACAGTATATTAAATGGTACAAACAAAAAACACTATTAAACCTGAGCGAGCATTAATAGCACTCTTAAATGTGTGCAAATAAAGGACACACACAGTAGAGAAAGTGTGTTGTAAAAATAGCAACGAGCCTATCATTGGAGCAATTAGGCCTAGACATAATGAAGGAACAGCTTGACTCCTTTCTTACTGCCTACACGGCCGATGGCATGCATGAGAAAGAAGCAGCTAAAAACTCACACAGTATGAAATGTTCCTTCAGTCTATTGCGAGCAATAATTGTGGCAATTGATATACAGATTCTAGAATTCACTTCTATGCTTATGATTAAGTGTTCGATGCTTGGAAAACGCATTACATTATTGACACTGATTTGTAGAATAAAATAAAAGAACTTCATAAAACACTTTGCATTTATCTACTAGATAGGGTTGCCACCTTTCTCATAGAAAATGCTTGCCATTTGTTCAAATTTTATTTATTTAAGATTAAATTCCAAAAAGGGAAAAATACCGACTTCTGTTGAATTCCTAGCTTTTTTTTTGTTTACTTTTCTGTATAAATACATTGCAGCCACGTAGGTAAAATCTCGTCTCGTGGTAACCCTCCGATTTGAAAATTCATTTTCCATTCATGAAACAGAAAGCAAAAAATGCCTACTTCTATAAAAACTCCAAAATAGGACCTGGGTGGCACCCCAGAATGCTCTCAAATACAGACAATACACAGGAGATTCATGCTGTTGAAACACACCAGAAAGTATGAAATGGGTCACTCTTTTATAAACATGGTCAGCCCTACGAGCCTCGGAATCATTACAGTTTGATTCGCGGCCCAAAGGTCAGGCTTTTTCGCCGCGCTCCCGTGGTCTCAGAAGATGGACGCGGCTTTTCTGTTCCAGTCACAGCAGGGCTCTCTGCCACTGTACACGAGTTGCCATTTTCCGAGCTCCCTCTCTTGCAACACCTACTGACCACGGACTACTATTAGAAAATGCCACTCAGAAATACGTTTAACAGGAACCGGTTTCTATTTTTGCTGCACCAAAACGATGACAGAATAAAATCATGTTTCCTACAAAAACAATAAAATAAATATCAATATAGTATGGCATTTCGCAATCCATGGTTTAGGCCACACGAGGGTTGCCACACGGAATTCACCGTAAAATAAAAATATCATGTCCTGATCTGTGTCACGTCTTTTACCTTGTTACAAACAAAAGGGAGCAAAGGTAACAGCCTTTGCTGAAGGATTTTTTTAACGTGTGCAGGGTCCCCCGGTTTGCCCACACGGTGAAAGCCGCTGTGCAGTTTGATGGGGGTTGGTATGAATTCCTTCCTCTTTCGCAGCAACTCTTCCCAGAGGGCTGAGGGACTCACGCACAGATGCTGTCGTGAACCTTCACCTCCGCTCAGTGGAGCAGCAGCACCACCCTTTGGTCATCCGGCTGGAACAGCACCCTGCCTGCCTGAGCGCAGCCAAGGAAGACGCGAGCAGGGGACGCGCTCCAAGGACCCGGCGCGCGCGGCACCAACCACATTCTCTCGTTTATATATTATTTCAATACAGTGAATAGACCGGTTGGTTCACTTTGGTTGTCCATTTGAAAAAAACAGAAAAGCACGTTCCGAGCAGAAGATCTCGCATTTTGCTTTTGTAATTATGGTTTCTATTTTTGAATGTAAAAAACAATTTTAAATACATGGAAGCAGTTGTTATGTAGGCTTCGTACAAATGTTTTCCCACGTGTTGCGTTTTCTAAAAAACAGTTGTTTTGAAACATAATACCATTTCTGATAGCACGAATCAATTATATATTCTTATTTCAACATGGGACATGCGTCGAATACACACTTTTTGAATTTAAGGATTGTCTAAAATGGGAATTAGGCGAGTGTTGTTGGACATTTCGTGTTAAGTGTGCCTGTGCTGAACGATGTCCAGAACAATAGTCTTATTGCTCACGCAGTCTTGCATCGGTAGGAGCACCTGTTTTTCTTCCCTTCCAGGTGTGATATGTGATCTCGTCACATGTCCTCCACGGCAAGGGAAATTCTCCTTGCATTTGCATCTGTTTATTGCCCTTTCATGGATTACACTTGTCCCATGCTGGATTACAATACTTCTGGAAAATACATTGTAGGACACATGTCACGCAGTGCGTTTGCTGCAACCCTCGCATCTATTCACGCAAATCTAAGATAAGTACTCCATTTACTGCAGTTTTGAGATTAGAATTTTCAGCCCAGAAGCTCCTGAGCTAAAAAAATATTTCCACAGAATAGATACATAGTTTGACAGCAATAAATAAAAGCCAACACAGCGTTTGTGTATTTTTGCTATTCTCCACTGTGGGTGTTAAGGTTTCGATGTTATTGAAATAGTCCCCTTTTTAAATATTGTTGAATGTACAGTTTAGGCAAAATTAATGTGGAAAAGTTAGTATTTAATCTTGGAAAATTAGACCAAACTACATACATTTATATCCCATAGTTTAGCACACTCTTCATTTTTATTTTGAAACATGCGCTTTTGAGGAAGTATGTTTTCATGTTTATTTATTTATTTAAGAGTTTTATATAGCGCTAGCAAGACCGGTGGGTATCAGAGCGCTTTACAGCTCACGTCTCCGTCTATGATTAGCTCACCAGCAACAGTTATATCTTCACTTCTTATTCCTACTTGATTTCTCGAAGACTTTCATTCATTCAGTCTATATTGTGAACATCATTGTAGTAGGAGTAGTAGATATGTAGTGAAATGTAGCTAACACATCTTTAATGCAAAGTCTAAAATAAAATACCAGAAAGGAGCGTAGTTGGAGCCACATCTCACAGGGCCTGATGAACACAATATTTTGTGCATACTTGGTGCACAAGTACATTACATGTCTGCTGATTTTCCTGCCCACTATGTTCGCCTGCTGCTGAGGAAAATCTGAAAATGGTGTGCATTGTCTGCATTCGTATTTTTGGGGGCGTGGCTTCAGATGCAGAAGTTAACGAACACCAAGAAAGCCAGATCATCGTGAGCTTTTAGAAACCATTTGAATCGTTTTTCAAACCCAATTTCCAGAACAGCACCTGGTGCCTAGAAGCTGAGGTAAGTGTGCAACGTGAAAAACATCTTATCTAGGCACTTCCATGTTTCTTGGGTTCAAGGGAAAAAAGTCAGGTGTAGGGGAAAAGATGATTCCAGTGATGAGGAAAATGAACTCAATTGCGACAGCTGTGTGCATCCACATTTCGGATTCCTTTACTGGAAGTTTTACAACGCCCCCAAATGTGTAGAAATGCATGCACGTGACATTTCTTTAACATGTTCTGAATCAGACCCACAGAAACGAAAACATTCGTAAGCAGCCACTTCTTCAGATTAAAACAAAAAAGCAAACTGCATTCTACTCCCTTCTCAAACTTTATTTAGTGAGAAGTGTTCATGAAATAATTCAATCAAATCCTCATTAGGGCCAGACTATTAATTGAACACCATACCTACCTTCCACACAGTGCAATCTTTTCATCCCCAGTCTGTTATGAGTTTCACTACAAAGATGCTAATTGAAATGTGGGTTTTTCTTCTTGCTGCTTTCAGAAAATTAAAGTGAAGTAGTCAATATCTTTGGATCTTAAAACTGCGTTTTCTTTTTTTATAAAGCAAGTTATATTATATCCTATGAACATTTACTTAAATTTTCCTCTGTCAAGATGATAAACCTGACCACTATAACCCAATTTTTAATGTTCTCATAATGGTAACAAATCTTTCCCCCATGAAGCCTTGGTCTACGGAGAGCCTTTCCTTTCACACAGGAGCCCTCAGTAGAGCAAAATAGTTCCTGATTGCAGATCACAAAACAAATGCATTTTGTGCGTCAGGTCAATTACAAAATAAATGTGTGCTTATAGACTGCTTTGGGTGCTCAATTGCATTGCACAAATGCATTTGCTCCTAGAAATCTATGATGGCAAATGGGGTTGGGAAGTGTGTCAGGCACAGATCTAAGCTCACCGCCCAAGCACAGAGGAGGCGCCTAGATCTGCACCTGGCTGCTGGGATTTGCTCCAAGCTGCATCTACCATTCCCTTATGGCAGTAGTGATGGGCTGTGAGCCAAAAGCAGCAGGGAAAACAGCGTTCCTGCCAGCCCCATATTTTACTGAGCGAGTGTAGCGTCTCCAGGAGGATTTTGGGCCATTTTTTTTTATATAAAGGTCTACAAGAAAATCCTGTGTGTTCCATCAGGATGTTTATCAAGCTTGGCAGCTGATGACCCCTCTGTTCATCCACCAATAAACGCACCCCCTTTGGTTCTCCTGGGGTTCTCCCTGTGTCCCATGCGGCCAGTCCAGACTTGTATGGCAGCCCTGAACTAACAGTGCCAATCAGTCAACGTCCCATGCCAGCATCTATGGCACCATGTGCTTACATTACATTTCTACAACTAGAGTAGGGGTAAAATGTAGTTAATTTCTTTGACATGCCAAACCCTTGAAGCCCATCCAATGGTCGTGCCTCTCCCAAAGGTGATGTGAGTTAAGAGGCTGGGCCTCCAGACACCAATAGCCCCTGTCACTTCATCTATGTGACTCATGGAGTCCTGAATATGGGACCGCTTGTGACTCCCTGCTGGTGTAAGGTGCCACAGAATGCCGCTGCAGCAGCTGTGCTCGCTCCACGGCTATCACCTACCCATGGGTCACGATTGAGAATCAGTATCTGCCGCCACAGAAATTGCAGCATCGGCTGGCAATGACCACTCACACATTTACATGAACTGGCTGCTTTTTATGCACATTTACATTATGCAGAGTTATTGAAATGATGTTGTGGATCTGGTGCTCCTCGACCTGAAAGGCCACTTTTGCAGCAGAAACATTTGTTCCAACAGCATTACCTTTACAAGGCCATTTAGATCACCCTGAAGTTTGGTGGTTTTAGTATTATTTTCTTTTTATATCACACAGATGTGAAAGCACAAGCATTTTATGCTTTGGCTCCTATTTCACATCAGATTTCCCAAAGGATTAACTTGCAGACAGTGTAAATTCCAAACATCCCTTTCGCTCACTCCAAAAAATATAAGAATATGTGTAGAAAACAGCATGGTTTTGAAAGATCCCAAAACTAAATCATACACCTTTTAGGAATTGCCTGGTTCACTGTTCTGATAGCAAGAGTTGTAAATCTGCTAAGTGGCATGCTAGCCAAAAACAAGCCGTTGTCAGAATTTTAAACAGTCCCTTGCTGTCAGAGCATTTGTGCATGCTAAATGTTATTAAGATTTGTGCAGCCATTTGAAATAATTAGCAAGGTGAAAACATTCTGCTTACAGTTTCTTAATACTACACTGGTGGAAATTCCATTTGAACAGTTATAGATGGGTACTATTAAACAATAATGTATTTTAGTTAGGAACAATGTTAACGCTTTGACTTACTGCACTATAGCTTTGACATTTTTCTGACTCTTCAATATTTGAATTCACCCGTAGATGTTGGTAGGTTCTGTTAGTCAAGCTTTGTTAAAGTTCCATGTGTGTTTTCTGGACAGCATCTATCCTGTATGTTTGAGGAACATACCGTTTGATGACATCCAAATGAGAACATTAGGTAGGCAGCATTGTCTACATCTTTAGTGAAGTATATGTTTGGAAAATGTTAGGTATTATCAGCATATTGGTGAATCAGGGGTGCCATGTACAAATTAAACTGGGTAAGTGCTAGCCTAGAGTCCTGTAAAGTGCCACAAATGAGGATGGAGGGAAAGTAGCAGTCAGTATCCAACTTCATTAGCTCTTCATGACTGAACAGTAATAAGGAGAACCAGCTGAGGATCCTGTTCTTAAACCCCTTGCATATATCCAGCTTGTGATTTAGTCTCTCGCGACTGGTTGTATGGAAGGCCTTCAACAAGTCCAGAAAGATGAGAGGACAGGTATCACTATTTTCCAAAATGCTGTGTTTTAAAATACAGAACGGTGCAAGCACTAACCTTTATTGCTGCACTGGGTTCTTACTAGAGCAACAAGACTAGCAAGGGATTTCTGATATTCTCCTTATGGTGAGAAGTAAACCATGTAGTAACACACAATTGCACAAGCTGATTATGTTTTGAGTCCTTTCAGAGCATTACTCCTCACTCATCTGTCTACCATTCCCTTATAAATCCCTGAGGCTCTAACCCACCTAGTGGTTGTCTTAGGAATTTCCTACTTGAGGTTGATGAGCATCTTCGGTTATACTTAGGGGCATATCTCCGATTTATCACCACCTTAACTCATCAAAAGTGGAGATAGAACTAACAACCCATTCACAAGCTGGTGCAAACAGCATACATCGTCTGAATTTCCGTGATAACAGCCCCAAAACATAACACAATGGCGGACACCACTAAATAACAATAATGAGATGCAGAGTAGGCGTTCCCGTGCAGAAACACACGAAAAAACAACACCACTTTCACAAAGAGCTGACAGATCCGCGAAGCAAACCGAAAACATGCTATAAGCCGTGGTAGCCACAGGTATTTAACACCTGCCTCAAGCAGGTGTAAGGACAGATGACTACCTGCAGTAGGCAACGGTGCCTGCACACAGCCACACCTGAAGAACAAACGATGCGATGGAGCTACTCATCATGCAGCTTGGAGCCCTAACAGGGCCACAACACCCACCACCATCACCCCCAGGACCCAGACCTGCCCCCCTGGACCACTACAGAGGCAGCACAGAGTAAGACAGCGGACCTACCGAAAACGCACCACTCTCACAGACCTAACGCCAGAGGAAGTCATTGCCCACTACAGGCTCAAAAGGACAACCATTCACCACATCATGACCCACATCGCCCACAGGCTGACGGTCCCAACACAGCGGAAAACCAACATCCCTCTGCAGACAAAGCTGCTGGCTGTGCTGCACCTATTGGTCTCTGGTACCTTCCAACCAAAAACTGCCAGAGTCGGAGGGGTCTCACAGCCAGCCCTATCAAAGTTCATCACACCTGTCCTGGATGCCATCCTCAGCTTCATATATTAGTACCTTCACTTCCCCAACACCGCGCAGGAACAGCTGGAGACAAAGCAAGGCTTCTATGCCATAGCCGGATTCCCAGCCGTGTTGGGGGCAATTGATTGCACACATGTCCCACTTGTGCCCCCTGCGGATACTGTACACCACTACCGCAACAGAAAGCACACACATTCCATCAATGTGAAGGCAATAGTGGACCACCGGGGACTCTTCACCAATGTAATCGCCAACTACCCAGGCAGTGTGCATGATTCCTTCATCTTCCGACAGTCCATCATCAACCAGCGCTTCCAGGATGGCACATATGGAACGGGACTGCTCGTTGGTAAGTACCAAGTCAACACACCACACATCCAAATGCCTCCAAAGCACAATTCACAACTGTGGGGATGCACACGTGACCAAACTACAATCAACATGTCAAACTACACGACCACCTACCAGACACGACCACACCACTCCATGGTCATCCTGGCCTACCCCTGCAGCCAATTCAGACATTTCATGGCACCACAGCCACACAACAGTTGAACATGTGGACATGTGGAATGCAGCCATAATGCATTTGAAGCACTGCTCTGCCCACATGACCCGACCCCAGTCTCCCGCAGGTCAGCATCCCGTGGTGGTGAGCCCTTGTCGCCCGCTGTGGATCCGGGGCCACTAGCCCTGTGCAACTTGTGTCAACCCCCTTGTAGTTCTGACATTGCATTTCTGACAGTTGGTGTAGTTGCCGGCATCAGCTAGTGCGGGCTGGCTGACACTCACCCCACACACAGCCAGCACAGGCGTCACTGGATTGGTGGACCTGCAATCACATTCTGCCGAACCAAGTATTGACTCTTTTCTCCCTGCACTGTCACAGGTGATCAAGGTTATGCACTCTGTTCTTGGATGATGACAACCCTCTGAGACCCGGCCACACATGCCCAGAGGCAGTACAATGCGGCCCACATCCGCACCTGGGGCATTGTTAAATGTACAGTTGGAGTGTTGAAGTCACGTTTCAGGTGCCTGGACGGCACAGGTGGAAAGCTCCTGTACAGCCCGGACATCGTGTGCAAGCCGTTCATTGCATGTTGTGAGTTGCATAACATCTGTTTTTGCACCAGGGCCCCATCCCATGGATCCCAGTTCCAGAGGTACCAGCCGGTGCACAGACATAATATCGACTCCACAATATCGAATGGACAAAATATCGAGTAAAAAATATCGAATATAATAAAATATCGATAACAAAAATATCGTTGTTAAAAATATCGATTACAATAATGATAATAAAATATCGAGTCCAAAAATATCGACATGACAAAATATCGAATAATAGTAAAAGTAAAAAATATCGATATTATGTTGAAAAAAGGTAAAAAATATAATTAAATTTTAATAGTAATATAAATTGTAGTTAATGTTTAGGAGCGGGATGTTGGGTTAATAGGGGATAAGGGTGGGGAGTAATTTAAAATAAATAATTAATTAATATATGTTTGTAAATATTTTTATATTTTAATTGGGAGATAATTAATAATAATTATTTAATTAAATTATATACATTTCTATAAAATGTTAATTAGTAATTAATTGGTAATTAAATAATATTAATTAGTTAATTGGAAAATAAATCATATTAATTAGTTAATTAATTAATATAATTGGTAATACAATTTTATGTAGTAATTAATTGGTAATTAATTATTAATTAGTTAATTGGAAATTGAATAATATTATTTAGTTAATTAATTAATATAATTGGTACTAAATGTTTATGTAGTAATTAATTGGTAATTAATTAATATTATTTAGTTAATTGGAAAATAAATAATATTAATTAGTTAATTAATTAATATAATTTGGTATAAATTTTGTATTAGTAATTAATTGGTAAATAATTAATATTAATTAGTTAATTACATTATTTAGAGTAATTGTTATATATATAGTTTTTTGTTATAGTTCAATAAATGGGGAAATATTTTTTAATAATTAAATGAAAAAAAATACAGTTAATGTGCTAAAATATTGTCATATTTGTTTTTGGTATAAATTGAAGTTAATGTTTAGGAGCGGGATGTTGGGTTAATAGGGGATAAGGGTGGGGAGTAATTAAAAATAAATAATTGTTTATGATATGTTTCTTATAAATGTAAATTATCAATTAATTGGTAAAGAATACATATTAATTTGTTAATTAATTCATATAATTTGGTACATATTTATCATTAGTAAATAATTAGTAATTAATTAATTTTAATTAGTTAATTTAATTATTAATAATGTTTTTGTTTTTTAATATTTTGTTATTATTAAATATTTGTTTGGGAATACATATTATAATTAATTACATTCAATTAATTACAGCTATTTTGCTAATATATTAACTTATTAATTAAAGTTAATTAATCATTAATAGTTAATTAAATATTAATAATTACATTTGGGTACAGGAGGAATTTTAGTGTTCAGGGTCAGTTTTCTCTCTTTAGGTAAAGGGGTATTTGTATGTTTCAGGGTCAGTTTTCAGTTTGTGGGTAAAGGGGTCTATTTAAGGTTCTGGGTCAGTTTTCAGTTTTTGGGTAAAGGGGTATTTTTAGGCTTCAGGGTCAGTTTTCAGTTTGTGGGTAAAGGGGTATAATTTAAGGTTCAGGGTCAGTTTTCAGTTTTTGGGGAAAGGGGTATAATTAATGTTCAGGGTCAGTTTTCAGTTTTTGGGTAAAGGGGTATTTTTAGGGTTCAGGGTCAGTTTTCAGTTTGTGGGTAAAGGGGTATATTTAAGCTTCTGGGTCAGTTTTCAGTTTTTGGGTAAAGGGGTATTTTTAGGGTTCAGGGTTAGTTTTTAGTTTGTGGGTAAAGGGGTATATTTAAGGTTCAGGGTCAGTTTTTAGTTTTTGGGTAAAGGGGTTTATTTAAGCTTCAGGGTTAGTTTTAAGTTTGTAGGTAAAGGGGTATATTTTTTGGTTCAGGGTCAGTTTTCAGTTTTTGGGTAAAGGGGTATATTTAATGGGTCAGGGTCAGTTTTCAGTTTTTGGGTAAAGGGGTATATTTTTGGGTTCAGGGTCAGTTTTCAGTTTTTGGGTAAAGGGGTTTATTTTTGGATTCAGGGTCAGTTTTCAGTTTTTGGATAAAGGGGTACTTTTTGGGTTCTGGGTCAGTTTTTAGTTTTGGGATAAAGGGGAATTTTTAGGGTTCAGGGTCAGTTTTGGGTTTTTGGATAAAGGGGTATTTTTTAGGCTTCTGGGTCAGTTTTCAGTTTTTGGGTAAAGGATAATTTTTTTGGGTTCAGTGTCAGTTTTCAGTTTTTGGGTAAAGGGGTATTTTTTAGGGTTCTGGGTCAGTTTTCAGTTTTTGGGTAAAGGGGTATTTTTTAGGGTTCTGGGTCAGTTTTCAGTTTTTGGGTAAAGGAGTATATTTTTGAGTTCATGGACACTTTTCAGTTTTAGGGTAAAGGGGTATTTTTAGGGTTCAGGGTATGTTTTGTGTATATAAAGTGTGAGAATTTTTTTTATAAATATTACAAATATTTGAAAGATTTTAGTGCAAAAAAATTGCTACTTTTTATGCTAATAATAATTTTTTTAACTACTCAGCAAAAATTAAACTAAAAATATATGTTAATAATATTTAAAAAATATATATAAATATTTGACAAACTTTACACAATAACATTATACTAAAGTAGCTATTCTAATTTATACATGGTCAGTCTTCAGCACCTTTCCAGATATTACTTTCACTTGAGTAGGAATAGTAAATAATAATTGGTCAGTGTCCAGCAACTTCTCTGATAATACTTTGAGTGGAGTAGGAATAGAAATTATTAATTGGTCAGTGTCCAGCACATTTGCATATAATTTTACATTAGTATGTTATTATATTACAAGACAATGCAAAATGGATGTTTTCACAAAAATTTATTACAATTTTCAAAATTTTTCATGTGTAATACAATACAATCACTATCAAATATAACATAAACATTTTTGGAAATGTTGTATTTGCAGAATAACACATTATCTTTTATGTACATGTTTTAATTTGTTACACAAAATTTTTTCACAACATTTCTTATGTCAAAACAAAATATTATTATCAATCGCTTTCTGTAACAAGTATTTATATTGAAATAAATAAAATACCAGTTATTTTTCTGTTTCTTCCATTTATATTTAATAATGTTAATATTATATATTAATATTATTAAATATTTAATTTTAATATTTTATTTTTTATAAAGTAACATGACAATTATTATATTTGCTCAAGATATGGAAATACAAATTAATAATTTTTTTTAACATATTTCTGACAATGTTGTTTTTAAATTATACATATAAATATATTATGTTGTTAACTTTATTACTGTAAAGGGGAATAATATGTTTAATAATAATATCTGGTATTGGTAAAAGATTATGTATGCAATTATATACTTTTATAATACTTAGACATTATTATAATTTTTTTTAAATTAATTAATAAAAATAATAACAAATATATTTATTATTATTAATATTAATTAATTAACTTAAACATTTTTCTTTTCTTTTCAGAAATACATACATTCAGAGAAATAAAAATACATTATTTAAGGGCATTATTTATATAGTAAATGGTTATAATTTTTATATTAATAATAATAAATAAGTTATATTATTTATTATTATTAATTTTTTACAAAACAATTATTAATGTTTAGTTATAAACAAACACAAACTTATTCCTATAAATGTACACAAAAATAATTTTTTTACATATATTATTTCAAGTGTTACATACCTATTTAATATTATTAATATATATTAATTACTATATATTAATTAATATTAAATACATTTAAATTTTTTACACAGTTTAAATTATAATGAGTCTACTGTATTCATTTGTTACAATAACAATGTGTATGTATTATATTTTTATACTATAACATTGTATTTTCTATGATACCTTCTCTAAATTGGTTTAAGGGGACTACTTTTTTACCGCGTAAGGTTATTGCGCTTCATTCAGGACTGGAGAAGTTCGCGGTTGGGAGTTGCTTCGTGTGGAGAGAGGTAAGGTAAATTTTATATACCATTTATGACTGAGTGGTAATGTTTGAGGGTATATTCGAACTGTGTAGTGTTTTTGTGTGTATGTATGAATTGTTTATGTAGCGTTTAGGTGTAATGTCGTCGTTATAGATGCGTCGTGTATGTTTGAGTTCTAGTGTTATTTGAATTGTTAGGAAATGTCTTCTTACATGGTTAATGTTAATTGTGAGTGTATTTACAAATTTTATGGGATATTTGTGGGTGGGTTTCGTTATGTATAATTTTTTACAGGTTCCGGCTCCTCGCATGAAAACTACATGCAAGGAAGCGTGTTTTTTTTCGGAGATACTAATGTATGACTTATTATAGTTATATTTTTACGTGTATCTCCTATTTTTCGTGTTTGCCAGGAGCGGATTTTATTAATTGTAACCTTTTTTCGGGTTTTTTGAGGGTTTCGTATTGGATTGATACATTGGTATGCGTCACCGTTTTTTTTAAAGTTGTGTGTATATCACTTTAAATACTAAAGTGTCCACACTACTGTTTTCGGGATTTCCTGGAGCGTTTATTTTATTTTTACATCATTTTCGGGTTTTTGATGGTTTCCCATATTGGATTTCTCTTACTTTGTAATGGATTGTATGGATTTTATTTTGCTTCATTACGTCTCTTTCATCTACAAAAATTGTAAGTATTTTTATATTTCTATTTATTGGGTGGGAAATGTCCATCTTTATGTAATGTGTATGTGTGATGTAATTATAAATATTGCATATTTGTTCATAAATAATGTCCAAAATGTTGATAACTTTGTAAAACAAATATGTCTTATTTATAATTGTTTAGAAATGTTTATGATTGTTATATGTACCATTATTGTAAGAAGATTTTAGTATATTTTGTCTACATTTTTATAGTAGGGTTTTAGCTATTATTGACAGATATTCTAATCCTCTAGTTGTAGGGTATAGTGTGACTTGACTTTGCAGTAGTCGGAACATTTGTTTAGTTTGTTTACTTAGTTTTGGACCAAGTTGGGTCAGAGATTGTTCCATTCTTAGTTCTTGATAGCTTTGTTCTTTTATCAAAGCTTCTAGTAGGTTATGGAATGTGGGTCTGGTTCTGCTTGTGGTAGCTTGGAAAGCATTATGCCACCCTTCTACACTGTTGTTGGTTTTAGCCTCTTGGTTTGAAGTACTAAGATAGACATTCCACCAAGGGATTTGGAATTTGGGTTGGCGTCGATGTCCAGATCTGTGCAACCTTCCCACCCAAGTATCTTCGAAATAATCCAGTAATGGGGTTAGTTTATCTTCATTCCTCTTGTAATATGTGCTCTCAATTAATAAATTATAGTGTTCCGCTACATCGGTAACAGGAACGTAGGCCAGTGCTATCAATTTTTTTATTTGATAGGCAAAGGTGCTATCTGTTGAGTACAAAATACTTAAAGTTGATTTTTGGAGATGTCTCCATATGCTCTGATTGAAATGATAGTAGCAACCCTGGATTGCTGTGTGGGGAAATATTTTCAAAATGCTATTAATCATAGCTAATTCGAAATCAATAATTATTTTTTCTGGAAAATAATTATTGATTTCATTTTTGAGAACATTTAATATTTCTGTGTAAGTGTTTTGCTGTTTGTTTGGTAGCAAACAGTAAATGAAAGGGATGTTATAGTTATGGTATAACCCGTGGATGGAATATAGTTGATAAAAAGGTTTTGGGCATGGTTTAAATGTTCCATCCATCATCCATTGGGGACACTGTTGCATTTTTCTTAAATTACTTGCAGTTGCAAACATTATGATTCTGTTTGTACTGCTTTCATTGTCAAAAAGGATACATTTGTCTTTATTGTGTGTGATGGACATTTCTGGTGAAATAATAATTTCCTCAAAAGTAGTAGGGTTGGGTGGGGTTGTGGAAGTGCGTCTTTTAGTGTATGCTATTGTGCGTTTTAGGGAGTCAATAGAGGGTAGTTGACCTGAAGCATGGGCTGGGACTTTTAACAGTTCCTCTTTAAGGATTTGTGTTGTTGGTCTATCACTTTGTGTGCTATCAGTCTTTATACTTTCTAAAGCATCTCTAATTTCAATATCTGTGACATTGGGGGGATGATTGTGTTCCCTGGTAAATAGAACATTAGTTTCCTCTGTAGCAGCCCTTCCATAACATTTGTTTGAGTAATATTTTGTACATTTCCAGAAAACATTTCTACCACTTTGTCTTTCCTGACTATAAACATAACCCATATAACATAACAGTAATTTATTTTTCTGTGACATAACAAATTCTGCACCTTCTGTGATTTTGTTTTACTTGTTCTAGGAAAGAGTAGAAAGAAACAAAATCAAATAACATATATTTCACTTAGTGGTGCTAACATAATTAATGTTGTATTTATACTTACGTTTACTTAAAGTTGTAATCACAAATGCAGAACTGTATTTTGAGGGACTTTCTTGTATGTATTTCTTTATTTACTGTTGGTATGAAAATATAGAAATGCTAAGTTAATGTTTATACATAACAAACGTTTTTCCTAGGAAAAAGCAGTTTATTAATTTGCTTAGTACTACATTTGATGTGAACATTACATATACTTACTTGTTTAAATAGTTGAGTTGTAGTATTTGGTGGAGTACATCAAGGTAGTAAAGTTTAGATCTGTAGAGAAGATAGAATAAATACATGTCACATATTATAAAAATTATTTTGAACCGTTGGGAAATTGGAAATATGTAAAAGTATACTCACTTCTAAATATGTACTTTTCTTTGCTGTAGGTAGAATAGATGTATGATGTATTCACAATATCTGTAGAGGAAATATAAAATACATAACATGGTGTTAAGAACATAGTTCTTGTTATTTTCGGAAGTTTTAGACAAATTGAAGTATACTTACATTTTTTACAAGGGTAGTCTTGTCTTTTGGTATAGTTGATGTTGGATGTTTTTATGGGATCTGTAGGGAAGATGTAATATGCAAGATATGTTGTTTAGAAAATAGCATTTTAAATATTGGTTGTTTACTAACAAAAACATATATACTTACATGTTTAATTAGTGTAGTTCTATACATTTGTAGTGTAGAAATCGGAAAATCGCTGAATATCTGTGAATAAAATGTTTTAAATAAAGTATGAATCTTGTGAAATAGTGTTTAAAAACAGCTGTTGTTGTATAACAGAGCATTAATATATACTTACTATCTTATTTTGCAGGGGAAGAAATAGGAGCATGTATTAGAATTTATTTTTGTCGTAGTTTCTATCAGAAAAGTAGGAGGAGATAAAAATTAAATAAGTGGAAGAGTTAGGAGATATAAGTAAAAGAGTAGACTACTAATTTTGAATTTTAAATAATGCAATGTAACTTACTTGAATAATTAGCTAGTGAGCTGGATCTTTAAAGATGTTTGTTCAGGAACAAAATCTTCAGAGTGTTGGCATCTTCTTTCTATAGAGTTAGCAGCAGCAAATGGTAGAATGCATTTATCCCTTTTATAGTATGTGTATTTTGTGTGCTTGGATTTGATTGGTTGTAGGATGAAAGGAAGGATTGTATAGGCTAGTTTGAATTTTTTTATGTTAATTGGTGTGTTTGTTGATGTGAGAATGGTGGTATGTGGTGCTTTCCGCATTAAAGCAGGTTAGTTGTTAAATAAAATAGATGTGTAAGTGTAAAAATATTATGAACATTTTAGTTACATGTAAAGATTCTTTTTGAAATGATAGAACGAATTTAATATAATGTATAGCAAATGATGATAAATAGTAATGGTATAAAAGTAACAGGTATTATATGTAAAATGTTTTTTGTATAGAGCAATGACTTTTATAGACGATTAATATGGTTTTTTAGACATGAAAGGGTACAAAAAATAACTCGATATTTGTTTAGAAACTATATTTTTGTACTCTATATTTTAGTAGTCGATATTTTTGTAGTGTTAGGTGTAATTTCATGAACAACGATATATTAGTAGGGTATATTTAATAAGACGATATTTATGTACTCGATATTTTTTAGTCGATATTTTTGTATTTTGTGTAATAAGTATACAAAGTCGATATTTTTGTAGTCGATAATTATTCAACGATATTATTGCTAGTCGATAATGTGACCGTCGATAATATTTCAGTGATCCGTACCAGCCGATGATGATTGTGATGGGGCAGGTGGCCCACATCCCACTGCAGCAGCGGCAGGAATGGCCTGTAGGAATACCATCACTGACACTTACTTCTCATGAGCACATCACATTGTGACCGTCCATGGCAATCAAGCGACAGTAGAAAATGTCCAAATGCACTGCATGTGTGAATAAAACATATTTGCAGGTTTCAGCTTGTACTTGTACATTTTAATGTTACTTTTCCCTGCGATTTCAGATGTGATTTGGCAGGTTGTTCACATTTTCTGAATCAGTTGTGTCCTGTGTTCAAATGTGGTAGGGGTGCTGTTTGTGCCGGGATGTTGTCAATGTCCGGGTGCACTCCTGCTTATGTGCGTATGCTGCACGGTGGATGTGTCGCTCCTGCGGCTCTGATTTGTCTGCCACTGGTCTCTTTTGTGCAGTGTGCCTGTCAGTTCTGTTCCTCCACGGTGCTTGGTTGTTTTGGTGTATATGTTATCCTCTGCAGTTGGCCAGGGTGCATTCGTGGTACTCTGCTGTTGGTGAATTTTGTTCTGTGACATTTTCTGTATGCTGTTCTTGTGCTTTTTCCCACATTGCGCTTGAGTATTGCTGCCCTCACGCTAGTTGTCACTGTTTTCTTATCGCGCTTTTGCCCATCGCAGGTTTTTTCACATTGGGGTTTGTCTTTTTATCTCCGTCGAGGTGGTTGTATCGCGGACATTGTCGGTGGTGTAGTCAAACAATCACATGCTACCACCGTGTTGTGAATTCCACGTTGTCATGGAGTTGTTTTCCCGTGATGGGCTGAAGTGTTGAAAGTTGTGTTACGCTTCTCTTGCGATAGTTATCACACATTCTTGTAAATATACCCCTTAGACTTAAATCCTTGGTAAACAGAAGCACAGACAATTAGAAACTGTATGCCTGAATGATGATCATTACACTTTTGGTGATTCAAGTGGTTGGGTGCTAGATTTATCGGGCACTGTTTACGAAGATTTATCCTGCAGTCTTTATGGACCGGCCTTTATATTCGAACCGGTCCTCGAGTGCATTGTTTATAGTTTCCCAGCACATTGTTGGGCAGAACCTTGACTGATTTGTATTCCTGTTGTCTTGACCTTGTGTGGTCCTTACCAAAACATGCTGAAGGTCTTGATTGATTTCTGACTTCGAAAGTTACCTATTGGATGCTCTGAATTTTTTTTCCTGATGATAACCATACTCATTGTTTTAGTTGAAACACCATCGACGCTCATCTTTGGCATACAGTGAAGAAGAGGCATCTATTGCCATTTCTGCTGTTGCGATTGTTCGGTTCAGTGTTCCTTGTTTATTTTGGCTCTGTCATTGTTTTATTGTTTACACTGTCAATTGCCTTTTCTGTAGTGTTGGTTGTGTAACTGTTTGAGCACCTGTTAGTCTATTGTATTATTGCTTTATTGTTACATTGTACTACTGCTTTAGTAAATAACTTTTTTTTGCAATATCAATTGTCTGTAGGTCCATGGGTATAATTTTCATGTTTTTGGTCTTTACTTAAATGTTTTTTGTGCAATTTTGTGCTGAGCCATTATTATTATTATAAACTTTTTTTGACCCAGGTTCAGGTGACAGGGCTTGCCCTGTTTGATGTAACCACAGTATGATGCTACAACACCGATACAGCCACGGACAGCAAGAGCGAATACTGGTGGGAACCGGGACTCAATATGCAAGGATGCACCCTTAAGCCACAAGTATGATTTCAAGGAGAAGCATTAGTCTCCCTCAGGTGCCTCCTATTTAGCCAATTACACTCATGAGGCCCTCTGAGCTTTCAGAATCTTGGAGATCTCACGGAAAACAGGATCTTCTAAGAGCAGAAGACCGTGGTAATAACATGGAGAAAGTTGACAGAACAGTTGAGGATTTATCAAGGGCCTGCCAACAAAGTAATGGACATTTTGGTACCTTGAAAAAGTGGGTGGGGTTAAAATGGTCAAATGGAGAGGGCATTTGAGAAATTCTTCAGCAGGGATTTTGAGTGGTGTTTTGGAGTTAGGTTCAAGCCATATGCTGCGTCTATGTTGTGCCATGGTGCTGAGACCTGGTAAGAACCTGGCACAGTGAAAGTCTTTGAGTGTTTTTAATGCTGCAGTTTTTGTTCTAAAAGCTTTTCAGAAACCTCATTAATATGGTGCTTTAAGTTTATCACTTTCAATAAATATACTGAGTTGCTCAGAAATGCATTTTTCTATTACCTTGTCTAGCCTTGGGAAATTAGAGGCAAACCAATAGTTATTGAGTTACTTTAGGTCTTTATGGAGTGGGGAGTTCATCTGCTTCGATGGTGTTGCTGGAACCATACACCCCAGAGCAGTTAGAATATAAGTGATCTGTCCCTCCTCTGTGCCACTCTCCACCCTGATGATCACTGGCTCGTCATCACTATCACTACCTTCCTCACTTGCAAAATGTTCAGAAACTTTCCTTTTCACTTCCTCTCGTAGGAGTATCTTGGGACAACTCAGCTATAGGGCATCAACCGCCGGCATTCTCCAACCAACTCACTGAGTAGAGATGGCAAAGAAATGTGTATCTTTAGAAGAAAACAGAATGAGCGAGGGAAGTCCCAAATACATACAATCAACTGAAAAGCCTAATTTGAAAGGAGAACCTTCATTGATTAATGGAATATCCTGCTGAGTTTGTCTGGTATTTGGTTTCCCTGCTCTAATATATAGGCTTCTTGAAGGAAACAAATTGTGAATCTCTGCCCTAAAGTATGTCGTCTGAGCCATATAAGCTATGACTGAGATTATCATGCCCTCTTCTTATAATTGACATACTTTTTCACTAATAGGTCATCTGTTTTTTCAGGACTGTTTTCCTCTGAATTATGTGATGAAGTTCCCAGAGCCTTTCTATAAGCCCTCTCCATTTTTGTAGAATAAGGTTTATTTGAACTCCAGGATCTTAAAAGCAGCATACAATACATAGCAAAACAACAATAAATAGTTATACTTAAAATTATACATGGCTGCATGGGTAAATCTTTATATAAAATTCGAATCACTAGTCGCGTTAGCCATAATTGTCTGAGAGCAGAGAGTAATTAGCCTAAAAGGACAATCCTTGTACAAATACTCTTACTCAATACAGGGTCTCTCTCTTATATATGTTATCTAAACTAACCTCACAAGTATTAAACAAGAAAAAAAACAAGCACTACGGCCTGCGTCTTGCAACCTTTTAAAAGGATAAAAAACACCATGCAAGTGCAGATTGAAATTAAAAAGTAATAAGACCCATGTGCAAATAAGCAGAACATGATCTCCAACACCTAGCATACGTTAGAGGTTTAAAAAAGTCATCCTATTCAGAGTGCTAGTGTAATTAAGATGGAGCACACTGAAGGCAACCACTGATGGCCTGTTATTTGATATATAAGGTCATGCATTAATGAAGAAACAGCAATTGAACAATTACTGATTTTTTAGAAACAGAATCTAAGCTGAGGCTACTATTAACCCTGAAGTTCCTGACCCTCCAGAGTAAGAACACCAACCCAAGTGGCGTGCATCTGGGAAAATTAATGCTGGGGTAGGAGATGCTAGAGATGCACCTATTTGAATATGTTCCCAACAAAGCCACCAAGCTAAGTCTCTGGAAACAGCAAGTGTCATTGGAATCAGGAAATTATAGTTCGGGGGTTCTGGAGCCCAGTGTTTTAGGATATGAGCCATCAAGGGTTTTAGATGTAAATGGACCCAGGGAACTAATGCAGATGTGGGGATGCCACGAATCCCTGGATTTTAGCCAATCTCTGGTAGATGTTGATGACCAATACGGAGAAAAATATTGTTAGTTCAGAAGGTGGCAGCATAGAACTGTAATTCCTGAGTTGGATGTAGCTGAGATTATTTCACATTCGGCAGAAACACACACTTGTAGACTTTCAGAGCATCCGACTCTGCTTTAGAAAAAGATGAAAGAGAGATAAGCAAATTCTCAAGACAATGAATCATTTGTATTCCTTCTAACTGTAAACATACAACCACTGGAACAAATATCTTTGTGAACAACATTGGTGCTGAGGATAGACAGCAAAAAGAACTGTAAACTGGAAATTATGGTTTCATACTGCAAATTGGAGAAAGTGTTGAACTGCCGAATGAATAGAGATGTGAAAATCGGAGTCGTTGGTAGTGGGCTACAATTTGGTTGGTCTTGCTGTACTGCAACATTTAAAAACACTGAAACTTCAATATAACACTTCAAAATATCTTACTTATTTGGGACTGTCAAGAAGTTGCTCAGATCAAAGTTTAAAAAAATGACTTCTACAATCTAAACTTTAGATAAAGTGTCCAGGTCTTGGGTCCTATGTTTTTTTGCTAACTCAGGATCCAGAAAGGAAGTGAAGGCCTTGCGAGAGTAATGCAGCACTCTATCATGGATGCAATGGTTGCAGCAGGAGTGCTGTGGTACCAATAGGACAAAGAAAACTAATGAATGCAGCCATATGATTAGCCGATCAAAGTACATTATTCAAAAAACAAGCCCACAGACTTAAAAAAAAACACAAAGCAATTTCCTGAACACCGTTTGCACCTTGCTATTTTACATAGGGAGATTGCTGTCCAGGGAATCCATGCCCATCATGGCCTCAGGACAAACTCCTGGGTAGCAACCACCCACCACCACATACACAGTCCTTCAACTTGTTGTGAAATCGCAGGACGGTATTGTAATAGTGTCGCCACACACAACATACAGCAACACAACCCACTAGGCCAGACAGAAAGGGAATTGGTAGTCAGAAATTCTTTACATGTCCAGCTGAGCAAAAAACAAAATAAATGCCCAAACAGTAATGTGCATCTTGTATTATTAGTTGCTGCACAGTGGTCAACCTGAGCAGCACTCTATGGGAACAAGCGGCATACGTGTGGAAGCACCAGTAAGCTATGCATCCCAACCACATAGCTTGGGCACAGAGGGAATGAGGACAACAGGGAGCAGAAGGAGTACAAACTTCATCAACTGAAGTAGAGTGCCAAGAACAGGAGGAAGATGATGAGTTTATACAGAGTTTTGGAACATACTGTAAAACGTGTATGGAAGTCATGGCTTCAGGGGAGGCTAATAAAAATATTGTTGCAAAAGCTGCGCAGAACAACTAAAAAGAGCAAGCCAAGCAATTCTACAAAAAACATAACAAATAAAAAAATGTATAATCACCAAAAAATCAAAAAGAAATATAATAAAGGTTTTAAAATATCATAATTCTTTAAAAAAACTTAAACAATATAAAAACATTTTAAATAGACACACAAAAAATATCCAATTGGCTAGAAGCAAACCCCTGTGTTTAATCACACTTCTAGAGGGTTTGTACAAGGAGATCAGGTTGGATGCTTCCAAAAATGTTGAACGAAAGACCTGGCCATAGGCCAGATCTTGTGCCTAACTGCTACTGTGCATAGCTGTGTGCAGTTGGACTGTCCACCCAAAGAACTTGTTACACATGCAAAATTTAGAATATGAGAAAAAATTAGATATCCACTGCAAAAGCAAAGTTTAAAATAACATTAGTTAGGTAATGGAGTGAAACAAGAACTAATGTTCAGAATCCCCAATACCACTGAAATTCTCCAGCTATATTTTAGTAATCTAACTATAGCTTATGCCTCATTCATGCCCTGCCTATGACCTCACATTTTACATTACTCATGGCATGTTATATTACATCATTGTTGACGCCACTGACAATGCTTAACCTGGTCTATGGCTGTGCAAAGCAGGGGTTGGTCGACTGTGGGGGTTTGGGAGCAGTGAGGAATAAGCCTGAGCATGTATGCGATGAACAGCAGGAGGTTGGCTGCCCATGACAGATTAGACCTGGCCCTGATGCATGATCAAAGGCTGTGTACAGTGGGTGGTTTGCTGCCCGTGGGGTTTTAGGAGCATGGCCTGACCAGAGGCTGGGCACTGTGGCCAAAGCCCTGCTGCACACAGCTGAAGGTTGTTTGCAGCAGGGAGGGTTGGCTGCCTGTAGGTGGTTTGGGTGAAGGGCTAGGCTAGAAGCCAGGTCCTGCATCCACCCCCGCGTTAGGCACAGCTATAGGGGGTTGTCAGTCCATGGCGGGTTGTATGCAGGGCCTGGCAGAGGACAGGCTTTGCAAGCAAACTCCCACTGCTCCTGGCTTTTGGCTGAATATCAGCAAAAAACAAAGATTTAAGTGACTTTATAGTGAGGTATGGTAATAACACCCTGCTTTGCGTAAAGAAATCCTCTAAAATTTACAAAAAAACCACAACAAATTATAAAAAGCAATCAAAGACATGGTCGTCTGCTGACCCCAGCAGGCGAACATCCCTGTGATGACTGCAATTCCCAATAGGTCGCAAATTGTAACTTACCTCATTAATATTAATGTCGTAGCTCTATTTTATCCCCATTATGAATCGCTATTTCCAACTTGACATTTTTGTATGTGAGGCATTGCAATTTCCTAATTGCTATTTGCAAAAAGTCACAATTAGGAATTCACAATCCATTAATTCTGTATATAGGGCCTCAGATCCATTAGAAATAATCCCTAAACCCCACAGTGTAATTTTAAGATGTGAGTCAGATAGGTTACATGGCTTAGTGGGTGTGAGAAAGCACACAGAGTTATATAATAATATATTACAATATAACGCCAATGGTAATTGGACAGTTTGGAGCCCGCCACGGACACCTGGAGAAGAGACTGCAGTGTTGGGATTATCAATCCCACGTCGGGCATTTGTGCACTGTCACATCAGCCCCTGTTGAAAGGACTCCTGGAATACGTGGCTGAGGTGGTATTGGGGGACCGGAGGAAGCGCATTTCATGAGGAACTCCAAAGCAGGATACTATTCCTTTGTCCAAGTGGTTGGATACTGTTCATTGCACCCCCTGCATTGACTCTTGACAATTTTCCTTGTTCCCCCGCGCACAATTTCCAAGGGTCTGAATACTGGACTATGGGAAATGAAGTCCTTCTGCTACAACGGGACTCCACGCAGGTGTGCAAGTGGCTGACAGGGGGAGGAGCATACCTGCTCCACCAAGATACAAGGGGGCTGAACTCACCACTACGCTGTGATTGCACAGTTGGGATGCTTTGGGCGCTGAGGAAGGCAGGAGTCTGCCGAAATGCATTTGCCAGTTCGTTATTAAATTGCTTCCAACTGTATCCTCCTGGGTCTCTGTCTCGTTCCTTTGGAGGGAGTTTGGTGTTCATACAATAAGCGTCAACCAGAGATGCTTTTACAGAGACCCCCGCCTCGCCTGTGGCTCCAGATCTTACTGGTACTGAACTGCTGCAGTTCGAAAAAAACGCCAATGGTAATTGGACAGTTTGGAGCCCGCCACGGACACCTGGAGAAGAGACTGCAGTGTTGGGATTATCAATCCCACGTCGGGCATTTGTGCACTGTCACATCAGCCCCTGTTGAAAGGACTCCTGGAATACGTGGCTGAGGTGGTATTGGGGGACCGGAGGAAGCGCATTTCATGCGGAACTCCAAAGCAGGATACTATTCCTTTGTCCAAGTGGTTGGATACTGTTCGTTGCACCCCCTGCATTGACTCTTGACAATTTTCCTTGTTCCCCCGCGCACAATTTCCAAGGGTCTGAATACTGGACTATGGGAAATGAAGTCCTTCTGCTACAACGGGACTCCACGCAGGTGTGCAAGTGGCTGACAGGGGGAGGAGCATACCTGCTCCATCAAGATACAAGGGGGCTGAACTCACCACTACGCTGTGATTGCACAGTTGGGACGCTTTGGGCGCTGAGGAAGGCAGGAGTCTGCCGAAATGCATTCGCCAGTTCGTTATTAAATTGCTTCCAACTGTATCCTCCTGGGTCTCTGTCTCGTTCCTTTGGAGGGAGTTTGGTGTTCATATATATATATATATATATATATATCTGCAAGTTTCACTCCCTCTGAGAACACCTGGACACTGAGACAGCGGTGCACCACAGGGTCAGAGGTTACCCTGTTCAAAATTACTTTTGCACCACGCATAAAAATACGCCAGTGCACTCCTCTACAAACAAAATCGCCACAACAGATCTGGTGTGCCGATTTCGTTTTGAAGAGGAGTGCACTGGCGTATTTTTATGCGTGGTGAAAAAGTAATATATATATAGATATATATATATATTTAGATATATATATATATATTCCAGCTCTGAAGTACCCAACGTACAAAGGAGCACCCGGACCTCAGCTGCACACAGAAAGCCTTGAATGGTAAGCACGCCTCCAGCACAACGATATCCTTTAACTGTTCAAACTGCCCTGGATTCCTGATGCGTTTCGAAGTGTCCCCACTTCTCTTTAGAGGCTTTGGCAGTTATGAAGGAGCGCTTGAGACACCACCCCGCTTCTTGCTTAGATGCACGCCCTGGATGGGACTTATGGGACTTGTAGTGCCTCACGTCGCGCTAATGTTCAGTTGGTAACTTTTCAAGCCCACAGATGGGCCTCGTTGTGTGGAATTCGTGCAAAACCCATATGCTGCTGTCCCATGTTCTCGGCCCGTAGTCAAGACCGTATGGCCCCCGGTTCTTTCAGGGTGGTGCTCCTTCCGCGGCATGGGTCGCCGGGTAAATATTCCAGCTCTGAAGTACCCAACGTACAAAGGAGCACCCGGACCTCAGCTGCACACAAGGAGCCTTGAATTGTAAGCACACCTCCAGCACAACGATATCCTTTAACTGTTCAAACTGCCCTGGATGCCTAACGCGTTTCAAAGTGTCCCCACTTCTCTTCAGAGGCTTTGGCAGTTATGAAGGAGCGCTTGAGGCACCACCCCCCTTCTTGCTTAGATGCACGCCCTGGATGGGACTTATGGGACTTGTAGTGCCTCACGTCGCGCTAATGTTCAGTTGGTAACTTTTCAAGCCCACAGATGGGCCTCGCTGTGCGGAATTCGTGCAAAATCCATATGCTGCTGTCCCATGTTCTCGGCCCGTAGTCAAGCCGCATGGCCCCCGGTTCCTTCAGGGTGGTGCTCCTTCCGCGGCATGGGTCGTCGCGAAAATATTCCAGCTCCGAAGTACCCAACATACAAAGGAGCACCCGGACCTCAGCTGCACACAAGGAGCCTTGAATGGTAAGCACGCCTCCAGCACAACGATATCCTTTAACTGTTCAAACTGCCCTGGATGCCTGAAGCGTTTCGAAGTGTCCCCACTTCTCTTCAGAGGCTTTGGCAGTTATGAAGGAGCGCTTGAGGCACCACCCCCTTCTTGCTTAGATGCACGCCCTGGATGGGACTTATGGGACTTGTAGTGCCTCACGTTGCGCTAATGTTCAGTTGGCAACTTTTCAAGGCCACAGATGGGCCTCTCTGTGTGGAATTCGTGCAAAATCCATATGCTGCTGTCCCATGTTCTCGGCCAGTAGTCAAGATCGCATGGACCCCGGTTCTTTCAGGGTGGTGCTCCTTCCGCGGCATGGGTCGCCGCGTAAATATTCCAGCTCCGAAGTACCCAACGTACAAAGGAGCACCCGGACCTCAGCTGCACACAAGGAGCCTTGAATGGTAAGCACGCCTCCAGCACAACGATATCCTTTAACTGTTCAAACTGCCCTGGATGCCTGACACGTTTCAAAGTGTCCCCACTTCTCTTCAGAGGCTTTGGCAGTTATGAAGGAGCGCTTGAGGCACCACCCCCCTTCTTGCTTAGATGCACGCCCTGGATGGGACTTATGGGACTTGTAGTGCCTCACGTCGCGCTAATGTTCAGTTGGTAACTTTTCAAGCCCACAGATGGGCCTCGCTGTGTGGAATTCATGCAAAATCCACATGCTGCTGTCCCATGTTCTCGGCCCGTAGTCAAGACCGCATTCGGTGGATGCAGTTTGTGGTGTGCAACGCAACCATCGTTGTTAATTTTTGTTTTTTTTCGTTTTTGGAATGATAAGTAATTCTAAAAGTTTCCTGTTTTAATTGTTCTTTTTTTGTTCATTTCTTGAAAAAACACCCCAAAAAATAAAAAATTGTTAAAAAAAATACAAAAGAAAAAAGAAGAAATAAAAGTTCTTATCAGAACTACCTTATCTGGTTAAAGAAAGAACTATAATTGCAAGGTAATGTGTGAAAGTTTGGTTGGATATATGTATACAGCATGATTGACTGAAAGAATGCATTAGTTGTGTATGGTGAATTTATAGGTGAAGATTTATGACGATGTAATGCAGCCTGACATTGCAAGCTCTTTAGCTGCGCTGCACTGTGGCACTTCCGAAGCACAGGGATGTGACATATGTACATGAATATGTTGCAACTCAGTGCTTCCCTCTGCACTGCTGCACAAACTGCAGCCATGCGGAGACACAGGCACCATGATGCAAGGATGTCTGTGTCGTGCGGAGATTGTTTTTGTGCAGGAAGGAGCACCTTCCTGCACAAAAACAAGCAGAAAAGGCATTTTCCTCTTTCAATGTCTGCTGTGGAATGCAGCATGCATTCAAAGAGTAAAAAATGAGGCGAAATGAAAACAATTCTCCTCGTTCGCCTTGCTACCCCAACTCTAGGATGGCGCAGCATTCACACACATCTCCAGATTTACGATTCTGTGTATAAAGGGGTCTTATTTACAAGGAGAGGAAAAACTATGCAGGGTGGCTTTTCTTCTCCTTGTAAATATGAAGGAGGGCCTGGCGCCATCACTACATTACAAAAATTGACGTACTGGTGGCGCAGGGTGCTTGTAAATCTGCCCCATAAGTGCTTAGGTATTGGCAGACTGATACAATAAGAACATAGTGCTGGATGGGTGATTGAAGAATTGCATGAGACTGACAGGAGGTATCCTATGCTGCATGGGTACTACTTCAGTATTTAATGGAGTGGACCAATAGTATGTATCTACTTAGAGATTTGTAGGAATTATGCACAGAATATTTTATGTGTACTTGTGTTGGTGCCTAGGTCATTATATAAGAATACCACTAGTAACTAGAATGATGACAGTACTGCAAACAGAGTGAACACAATGTATACGTGCTTATGTATTGGTGGAGTGATAGGATAAGTAGATAGTGGTAGATACGTGATTAAAGAAGTACATGGGACAGACTGGACGATTCCTACAATGCATGAGTACTAACTGGGTATTTAAAAGAGTGTATCAATAGTATGTAGCTAGTTAGAGTTCTGCTTGGATAGTGCACAACACATTATAGCTGTACCTGTGTCAGTAGCTAGGCCATTCTATAAGTTCATGACCAGTTTCTAGAATAATTTTGTGTTAGTGACTACGCCATTCCTTAAGTATACAACTAATAACTGGAGTAATTTCAGTGTTGCAAAGAAAGTGTATGCTGAATTTATAAGTGCTTAGGTATCGGTGGAGTGATAGGATATGTAGATAGTGCCGGATGGGTGAATGGAGAAGTGCATGGGACAGACAGAAGGATTCCTAGACTGCAAAGGTACTAACTGGGTATTTAGAATAGCGTATCAATAGTTTGTAGCTGGTTCGAGGTCTGCATGCATAGTGTACAAAATATTGTACCTGCACTTGTGTTAGTGTCTAGGCCATTCCTTAAGTATATGACTAATAACTGGAGTAATTTCAGTGCTGCAAAGAGAGTGCATGCTAAATGTATTAGTGTTTATGTATTCACAGAGTGATAGGACACATCGATAGTGCTGGATGGGTCATTGGAAAAGTGCATGGGACAGACAGGAGGATTCCTAGGTTGCATGGGTAGTACTTTACTAAGTAGCTGGTTAGAGTTTTATATATATAGTGCACAGCTGAATGTAGTTGTGCATTGATAGTGTTTGGATTACTTAATCTAACCTTGACAATAGTACATATCAAAAAATGTTAAACATTTTTTTCAGTTATAAGTGCTTTGATATTTGTGAAGTAATAGGATAAGTAGCCAGTGCTGGATGGGTGATAGGAGAAATGAATGGGACAGACAGGAGGATTCCTACACTGCATAGGTACTAACTGGATATTTAGAAGAGCGTATAAATAGTATGTAGCTGGTTAAAGGTCTGCATGCATTATGTACAAAATATTGTACCTGCACTTGTATTAGTGGCTAGGCCATTCTTTAAGTATATTACTAATAACTGGAGTAATTTCAGTGCTGTAAAGAGAGTGCATGCTCAATTTATAAGTGCTTAGGTATTGGTGAAGTGATAGGATACGTAGATAGTGCTGATGGAGGAATGGAAAACTGCATGGGACAGATAGAAGGATTCCTAAACTGTATAGGTGCTAACTGAGTATTTAAAAGACTGTATCAATGCTATGTAGCTGATTAGAGGTCTGCATGCATAGTGACCAGAATATTGTAGCTGTACTAGTTTATCTGGCTAGGTCATTCCTTAGGTACATGACTAGTAACTAGACTAATTTCAGTGCTGCAAAGAGAGTACATGTTGAATTTATAAATGCTTAGGTATTGGCGGAGTGATAGGATACGTAGATTGTGCTGGATGGGTGATTGGAGAAATACATGGCACAGACAGAGGATTCCAACACTGCATAGGTATTAACTGGGTATTTAGAAGAGCGTATTAATAGTATGTAGCTTGTTAGAGATCTGCATGCATAGTGTACTAAACATTGTACCTGTACTTAGGTTAGTGGCTAGGCCATTCCTTAAGTGTATGACTAATAACTGGAGTAATTTCAGTGCTGCAAAGAGAGTTCATGCTAAATCTATAAGTTCTTAGGTATTGGCAGAGTGATAGAATACGTACATAGTGCTGGATGGGTGAATGGACAATTGCATGGGACAGACAGAAGGATTCCTAGACTGCATATGTACTAACTGAGTATTTAAAAGACTGTATCAATGCTATATAGCTGATTAGAGGTCTGCATGCATAGTGCACAGAATATTGTAGCTGTACTAGTATTGGTGTGTCTATGGTTTCGAGAATGGTAGTCTGTATTTTAGGGTGTGAGGAGGTGCATCAGATGATGAATGATGTCATCATTGATGTCATTTGAAATGTCATTAGTGATGTCATCAGTGATGTCACTGACCATGTCATGAGTGATGGAATAGGTAACGTCATCATCAGTGCATTACGTGGGCGTGAGTTATAGTTAGCACAACTAACTATGATGGCTGAATTTCTCTTGTTTTGTACGAGTGAAATGTCCAACTAACTATGACGTCCATGAAGCCTGTGGTTTTTTCAGTGAATTTCTGAGGTTTTTTAAATGCTAATTTCTAACTATAATGTCCCTGAAAATTGTGTTTTTTTCAGTGAATTTTATATATATATGTATTTAATCTCCTCTCACTCTTATTAGGAAGGAATCAGCACTCAGGTTGTAGTTTGGAAGTATTCAATCTGCAAAGGACATAATCCACGTGTTTCGGCTCATCCGAACCTTGATAACGATACAAGACGTCGTTGTAGCATCCTTATTTAAATGTACAATTGCCTCCAGTTGCCAACATTAACAAAGGACTACATATTACTTTAATCCAAAAAGTTGGCGGCCATATTGGCCTGGTCCGGATGTAAAAATTCAGGAATTGATCAAATAAAGAAAAGAAAACAAGTGTTAATATGCACACAATGTAATTTCATCATATCTTGCCATGAGCTCGTCATGACCACACCCGTTTCATTAGAACACTCGCACAGCAGGGGAATTTGCCCAGCGTGCGAGCATTCTAACGGTCATGACGAGCTCAGCTCGTCAAGAGCCACGGTGGTTGTGTGCTCATGACGAGCTGAGTTCGTCATGACCACAACCGTTTCATTAGAACGCTCGCACAGCAGGGAAATTTGCTCAGCGTGCGAGCTTTCTAACGGTCATGACGAGCTCTTCTCGCCATGAGCACACGAGAACCGTGGCTTACGACGAGCTGAGCTCGTCATGAGCGTGGGAGGGGTTATACTCATCATCTGTCATGTCATGAGTGATGTAATATGTGACATCATCAGCAGTGCATTGCAGGCGCGCAAGTTATAGTTAGCTGAATTGCCTATAACGGGGGAATTTCAATGGTTTTGTATGAGTGAAATGTCCAGCTAACTATAACATGTGTGAAACCTATGTTTTTTTTAGTGAATTTCTAAGGTTTTTTAAATGCTAATTCCTAACTATAACGTGTGTGAAACCTATGGTTTTTTCAGTGAATTTCTAAGGTTTTTTAAATGCAAATTTTTAACTATAACATGGCTGAAACCTTTGGTTTTTTCAGTGAATTTCTAAGGTTTTTTAAATGCAAATTTGTAACTATAACGTGGCTGAAACCTATGTTTTTTTCAGTGAATTTCAAAGGTTTTGTGAATGATAATTTTTAAAATGTATTATTTTTTTTATACTGATTTACTACATTATTTTAAACTATTTATTTTTAGATATTTTATTTTTTAAATGACATTACATTTTTCTAATATAAATTGAAAAAAAAGTTTTTAAAAATATTGAAATTGTAATACTTTTTTTTAAAAATATTTTTTTAATTTATAGATATTTTATATAGCAGGCAATGATATCCTATGGAAGGAAATTCAAGTTACTGGTATGTACAGTTAAATTTACTTTTCAGGAATAGTAGTGAGCTAGTTTGGGGAATGAATTCCTCTTCAATCCTGAGGTCCCCTGTGAGCCAACTATCCCACCAGGTACCTCCAGTATGCGCCAGGCAGCTGTGCTGCAGAGAGTCGTTCAAAGGGCATGCCCCCTTTTTACAACACTCTGAAACACAGCTCCGTGGTGCTTACTGGAGATACCTGTTGGACTAGTTGCCCCCTAGGGGACCTCTGGATTGAACAGGAATTAATTCCCCAACTTAAAACGTGCCTCAGGGCATGTTTGCACTCACATCACCTCAAGCCCCGCCCCCTACCTTCACCACTGTGCTAACGCGCCCTGTAGAGTGTTCTAAGTTGGGGGATTAAGTCCCCTTGCATACTGAGGGTCCCTGGGGGCCTACAAGCCCACCAGGAATCTCCAGTATGCGCCAGGGAGCTGCATTGCAGAGAAGTGTAATGAGGCCACCCTCCTTTTTACACCTCTCTGCAACGCAGCCCCCTGGTGCATTTGCAGAGGGGGAACCAATTCCCCTTGCATACTGTGGGACCATGGGGGCCAACTAGCCCACCTGGAACCTACAGTATGCGCCAGGAGGCTGCGTTGCTTTGCCTCGGGGGTGGTGGTCCATGGGGCAGTGTGGGGGGGATTGGGGCCCCCCCACACTTCTTTTTCACTATGCCCCTGGGATTTGGTCCCCCTGGGGGGCAATTTGAATAAAAGCAGACTGGGTTTTTAAAAAACAAAATTTGGGGCCTTGGGGGTCCTTGTTGGACCACCTGAGCAGGCCTAGTGGGTCAAGCTGTTTCTACCCTGCCCCCTTTTTGCGTTCTACACGTTTGTTGTTCTGCTTTCTTGTGCCTCGGTCTACCGAGCACAAGATGGCTGCCAACACTTCCTGGTTTGGAGCGTTCACAGCCAATGAGCATGCAGCTCGTACTTGAAAAGGTACGCGTACGTACTCATACGGTACTTGTACCCCGCGATCTTTGTCAAATGAAAAAAATGGGGGGGCCTTGGGGGTCCTTGTGGGACCCCCTGAGCAGGCCTAGGGGGTCAGGGTGTTTCTACCCTGCCCCCTTTTTGCGTTCTACACGTTTGTTTTTCTGCTTTCTTGTGCCTCAGTCTACCGAGGCACAAGATGGCTGCCAACACTTTCTGGTTTGGAGTGTTGACAGACAGTTGACAGCCAATTAGCATTCAGTTCATGCTTGGGAAGGTACAGAGTACAGTAAGCTTACAGTAAGCTTAACCTACTCGTACCCCGCGATTTTTGTCCCCCAAAAAATTGGGGGGGTTTTGGGGGTCCTTGTGGGACCCCCTGAGCAGGCCTAGGGGGTCAGGGTGTTTCTACCCTGCCCCCTTTTTGCATACTACACGTTTGTTTTTCTGGTTTCTTGTGCCTCAGTCTACCGAGGCAAAGGATGGCTGCCAACACTTTCTGGTTTGGAGTGTTGACAGACAGTTGACAGCCATTTAGCATTTAGCTCGTGCTCGGGAAGGTACAGAGTACAGTAAGCTTACTGTAAGCTTACAGTAAGCTCCTCTAGATATACTTATGATTTTACTTATGATTTTCTCAGGAACTACTGAATGGATTTACACCATTCAACAAAAAGGGTCATCTGTGAACCGAACTCTACCTTTTTGCCAAACTTGGTGTAATTCCGTTCAGCCGTTTGGGCTGTAGCCCTTCCCAAAGGTCCTATGGAAAATTGCATGGGGAAAACATGTTTTGAACCCCCCTATTTTTTCGGCCCCCGTTTCATGAATCACCTCCAAACTTTCAGGGAAGGATCGGAGTGGATCAGGCCATTTTCTTGGAGAAATTCGCAAAGATTCATCCACGGGCGCCAAAGTTATTCCAAATAGAATGTTGCGGATTTCCTATGGAAACTAGGTTTTAACTATAACTACCTACTGGCGACCGGCAGTAGGTTATATATATATATTACCTACTGGCGGTCGCCAGTAGGTATATATAGTTAGGATTTTTTCCCTATGGGATTTTTGAAAATTCTATGTCTAATAACTTTGGCGTTTGTGGACGGAATTGGCTGAAATTTTCAGGAAAATGGCACATTTTGTTTCTGAGCAGCCCTTGAAAATTTGGGGGGGGGGTTCGTCAAGGGGGGGCCGAGAAAAAAGGGGGGCCCCAAAACGTGTTTTTAACATTGAGTTTTCCATAGGGCGGTTGGCCTCACTTTTAGCCCGAACGGCTGAATGGATTTGCACGAAACTTGGCAAAATTGTAGGGACTGGTAGCCCGATGTGCCTTTTGTAGGTCTCAATATATGTGCTTCAGTGGATTTTGAGAAATTAACGTTCAAAAAAAGATATATATCTGTAACAGCGGACCGGGCAGCGCTCCAGTTCGCGTACTTTTCGCGCAACGGAGCTTTGTGAAGCGAAGCTGATTGGTTCTCCGGCGTCTGTAAACATTCCAAACAGTCCGTAGCGGCCGCCATCTTGTCTCTCGGTAGGATCGAGAGACAAGAGGAGGCCAAAGCGAAGGGGCAAATGACCATAAGGGGGCATAGTAGATCCTCGCTGACCCCCTAGGTTTGATGTGGAGGTTTTAAAAGGGCCCCGCGGGGCAAAAAAAATAAATAATAATAATAATCGAACGGCTGAATGGATTTGCACGAAACTTGGCAAAATATTAGGGACTGGTAGCCCGATGTGCCTTTGCTAGGTCTCAATATATGTGCTCCAGTGGATTTTGAGAAATTAACGTTCAAAAAAAGATATATATCTGTAACAGCGCTCCGCTTCGCGTACTTTTCGCGTTACGGAGCTTTGCGAAGCTGATTGGTTCTCCGGCGTCTGTCAACATTCCAAACAGTCCGTAGCGGCCGCCATCTTGTCTCTCGGTAGGATTGAGAGACAAGAGGAGGCCAAAGCGAAGGGGGAAATGACCATAAGGGGGCATAGTAGATCCTTCCTGACCTCTTAGGTTTGATGTACCATTTTGCCAAGTTTGGTGTAATTCCGTTCAGCCATTCAGGCTGTAGACGTATGTAAATGTCCTATGGAAAATTGCATGGGGAAAACACATTTGAAAGTGTTGAAATTTAGAAGCAATTAAAATGTTACTTTGGTTTTGTATTTGTGTGTGATGAAAGTTAATTGGTTATGTATATATGTCAAATGAGAGGAAACCACAGCCATTTTGTGATACTACTGTCTGAGGTACATTTGTGAGGAATTTTTGGTGGTGAATTTCTGGTGTTTGATTTACACAGTACTAACACTTCTCCTACTTTTAAAAAGGTGAGTTGTTAATTTGTAAGGGGAACTATGTTGTACACTTGAAGATAATTTGAAAAATGTTTTCTGTTATTTATTTGCAGTCCTTCTGTTATACTAAATACTTGATAAAGTTAGTTTTATATTATGTATTACTAAAAACGATAAATGAAAGTGATTATTTTTTTCTGCAATTTACAGCAAGCAATTTCAAAATAAAATGGCTCACAATGAAGAGACCGTGGCAATTTCTTTTGAATTGTCCACTACATTGATTGAAATTGAGAGCACCAATAATGAAATATTGTCACAAGGAGGAGATGACTTGTATGATTCCATTAGATTGATTGAAATGGACAGCACCAATAATGAAATATTGTCACAAGGAGATGACTTGAATGATTCCACTACATTGATTGAAATTGAGAGCACCAATAATGAAATATTGTCACAAGGAGGAGATGACTTGTATGATTCCATTAGATTGATTGAAATGGACAGCACCAATAATGAAATATTGTCACAAGGAGGAGATGACTTGAATGATTCCACTACATTGATTGAAATTGAGAGCACCAATAATGAAATATTGTCACGAGGAGATGACTTGAATGATTCCACTACATTGATTGAAATTGACAGCACCAATAATGAAATATTGTCACAAGGAGGAGATGACTTAAATGATTTTTTTTATCAATCTGTTGATGGCGAATTTATCGAATGTTTGGAGACCATAGAGTTACAAGAATCATCATTGCAGACTTTTCATGAGGAAATTGCTGATGAGGACATGTTACTAGTTTTTTCAAATTTAGAAAATTCTGAAGAATAAATTTATATTTAGAAATCAAAAATTGTTTGAGACATTATTCATTTTTATTTTTAATTTATGAGGTTGTAGCGAAGTGATTGTAGTATAAAATGAGACTTATAGTATAGAGTGCAACATTTTTATGTTACATGGTAAGTTTACTCATATTTACTTCCCTTCTGCCACTATATTATCTCCAATGTGTATTTGACATCTCTTCTTCATCTCCGGCCTCCTTTCTCTCACTGTGTGTCTCCGATGCATCTTATCGCTGCTATTTTGTGTAATTACAGAAGAGAGTAAAATAAAATAGTTCGGAACGTGAAAAGGGGGCAAAGTAGAGTACCCCTCACCCCCTAGGCCTTTTTAGGCGGTCCCAAAAGGATCAGTTTCTGCTTTCCTGAGAGATTATGGTATGAGTTCCATATACCACAATAATTTGCATTACAACATGCAAGATATCTATCTCCTATTACCAACTTTTGGAGATATTCGCGCTAAGCGCGATTATCTCCAAAAGCTAACACCTGCCCTGAGCAGTTGTTAGCCATGTTATCCAATGGGAGGTGGATAACATGGCTAAGAGCATTAGCTCGGTAATGCATGAATATCGCGGACTTTTTAGCGATATTCATGCATTGCGGCCGTTTATTATCGCATTTGCGATAAACCTTGATAATAGCAAGGTTTATCTTCGATAATTTCTGACGATGCTTAGCGGTAAAAAATTCGTTGGTAAGCATCGTTAGCGATAAATATCGCTTAACTTTGGTAATATGCACCAACGTCTGTTAACGTTCGATTCGAAGGAAATGAGGAAGTGTTGAAAAACATTGTCTGCGCCATCTTGCCTTTTTTGAAATGCCACACTTTTGTCGTGCACGGCAGCCATTTTAGATGCCTTGACCAGACCCACTCTCTGCACGCTGTCGATTCGTAGCATGGCTCCCCACCCTCGCAAGCATCTTCCCCAGGCACTGGTCACCCCCGTTCTCGGTCTTATGCATCGGCAATAAACCTCCCCCCATCTGCGCTGCTCTTCCCTGAAAATCACACTCTGTGCCCGCCCGACACCTCCCTTTCGCCCTATTCACTACCGCACCCTCTGACACTCCTCTTCCTCTGTGTCCGATTGTCCAGGCTATCACCTAGCCCTGCAGATGTAGTTTATGGCCCCAGCTGTAAAGAATCACCCCTCTTCAAAGGAGTTATAGTAGATCAAGGCCCACACCCGATGAGATCCGTCACACCACACGTGTTCCTACTATCTGAAAACCATCCTGTATTGTGATTGGGGAGGGGACCGAGCCTGAAGCGGAAGATTCCAGGAATGACTCTTTGTACATCAAAGTTTTTACAATTATGTGTCACATTAAAAATATATAGCACTCCAACAAAGTAGTAGGAATATAAAACTTTAATAACATATAAATATATACAACAAAACAAAAACAGTAAAAACATTTAAACAACGAAGAGACCGTGGCAATTTCTTTTGAATTCCTGATGAGGACATGTTACTAGTTCTTTCAAATTATGAAAATTCAGAAGATGTTGCCTGGGGGTGGGTCGTCAGTAGCAGTCTGTTGTGCGAATAGTTCCAAGGCAGCAGAACGCGCTGAAATCTAGATGGCACGAAAGTGATGTCTAGTAAGTTGCCGCCCAGCAAATAACGGCGTGGGGCGCCGCGGGGGTGAGTGAGTCCAGTAGGCACCACAGCTATTCCTACCGGCATTGCAGAATTACTGCTGGGGACAATGCCTGTGCTGTAGCAGGGTCACAGCAGAAACAAAAAGGATTCTGTTGAAGATGTTGTTGGTTTTCAATTTGAAAACAGTTCTGGTGTCAACTGCTATGCTAATGTAGTGGTTAATGTTTTGTTTTCTCTAGAAAATGTAAAAGAGGGGGAGGCAGTCCAAAGTTCCATTAAAAGGGCAAAGGAAAGGATCGGTGGTTTGAACTATCAGTCAAAAAGGGGAGGGGGTGCAACAATTTTTCCTACCGGGTCACACTGTGCTTTCACCGTAACTGAGGTCTGCACGATTCTAGTAATTCAAAGTGAGGCTGGCGCCAGCATGGGAGCGCCGACGTCCCGCGGATACAGTTTCGTCACTCCACGGGCGATCATGGCAGTCATTCCCCATCGGGGGTCGGAGACTCCCGCGGCTCCTCTAGAATCTTCAAGGTCGTGGAGGACTACGGTGGTGGAGTCAACCAGTGACCGGGCCATTTCTTTATGCTGGGCCCGCTCTTGCCAGGTCGACCGCCATTTTGAGAGTTCGGTAGCTACTGGCGATCGCGGGGTCAAATGAGCGGACGGGCTCCACCCTGCCGGGCGAGACGTTGCAGCATGGCCACAGTGGAAGAACCCTTTTCCGGGCGCCTGGAGCGCTGAGGGTGCAGCTGGGAAGCCTCCACCTGGGGAGGCGGGAGAGGCCTGTTCGCACCGTCTCTCCCTCCCAGTGCACCCCACGGCATCTCGCTTGAGATTTGTTATCGCCGGACCAGGCGATGAGGACGAGGGGGGGGGGGTCGGAGGCATGTGCAAGACATCCCCCCCCAGTGTTGTCGCAGCCATTATTCAAGAAAGAAGAAGTGTCCCGTCCGTCTTCGGGCCGGGCTTCCGGTAGATGTCGGCCGGACGCCCCTGGCTCTGGCCCCATGAATGGGTTTCTTGGTTTATCGGCTGCAGCCGGATCCCGTCGGCCTCGGCCCCCCAACCGTTGGTGGCCGGACCGGAAGAGCATGTGGCGGGACTACCTGAAACTGTCAAGGGCCACCGCGGCCGGACTGGGAGAGAGAGGGGAGGGTCGAGGAGATATTCCCCCCCCTGCAACTCTTCAGCGTTGTAAAGGCAATCCCCTGGCCGGGTCCCGCTGGCCTCGGCCTCTCCTCCGGCTACATCCTACGTTAGGATCTCCTGGCCGAGGCGTGGCAGCAGGACCCGCCTTATATGGGCTGCTCCCGGCTGGGCGTAGCCGCAACCCTGCCCCACCTTGGAAGTTTCCAGAGTGGGGGCGGATGTTCTACTGACTTGCATTTTCCCTAGTCTATCGATTTTTTTGGCGTGGCAGGCGGTGGGACAGCGAGGGGTGATTTGGTTTCTCTTACTGTTTTTCTGGTCTCTCACCACTGGCATATTTTAACGTTTTCTTGTTTCTAGGACATTAATAGGTTTTATCATTACGTTATGTTATCGTTTCTTTGTTCGTTGTTTAATAAAAGTTCATGTTCATCAGTGGCCTACTGATTTTCGTTTTCCTATTCTTTTCTTTCCAGGTTGTTTCATGCTAAAGTTTCTGTTAACAGGATACAGTGATCACTTCGTTATTATTGCATATGTCCTTTTCACTAGGGGTGCTCTCTGGTCGGGCCAGATGACGTATCTCTAGTAAATGGTCCGGGTGAAACAGGTGCATCAATCAGTGGGGAGTAGATAGGCATGACAGATTACAACGGGGGAGAAAGGTCCGCATTACGTACCCTTTCACTATTTGCAAAGATTTTCCTACGTATATTTGCAAACAGGGAATACCTCCAAAAAGAACCAATTCCCAAACAGTCAATGTTTGGGGAAACAATCAATCAATGAGGAACGAAATAGGCACGACGTGTTAAAGGTTTGCGTTACCTACCCTTCACTATCTGCAAAGGGAGAGAGAATATTCCTATTCTTCCTCGTTTGCAGGCAGAGAAGATTCTTAAGAGAATCAACTTCGAACAATTCAATGCTCGATTCAAACAATCAACAAGGGGTACTGTGAACACAAATGAACGCCGCTTATGTACATACACATTGGTATTATCAACAGGTTGTTCCTAATGTTTCTATTTTAGGGAGGTCAAAAAGAGATCCCATTAGTGGCCTACTGATTTTGCTCGATTCCTTTTGTTTTTTTACACGATTTTTCGCTATCTGCAAAGACTAAACAGAGTATTGCGACTCTGTGCTTGTTTGTAAATAGAGAATGAACCAAAGAGAACAATCAATCAAATGGAGAGAGAAGCAGGCACGACGGATTACAACGGGGGCAAAGGCCTGCGTTAACTACCCTTCACTATCTGCAAAGAGAGAGTACTCCTAATAGAAATGAGGGGTGGGGGGCAGCATTCAAAGCAGATCAGTGTGCATAAACACGAAAATGTTTTTACTTACCACGTACTTGACATTCGACAGCTTATGATATTTGCTATTAAAAAACCATTGAAATTCACTGAAAAAACCATAGGTTATAGACCATATATAGTTAGGAATTAGCATTTAAAAAACCTTATTTTACTCACACAAAACCATTGAAATTCCGTATATAGTTAGTTGCACTAACTATATATCGCGCACCCGCAATCCACTGCTGATCATGTCACATATTACATCATTCATGACATGGTCAGTGACATCACTGATGACATCACTGATGACATCTCAAATGACATCACTGATGACATCACTGATGACATCTCATTTGACATCATTCTTGTGCTAATACGATAAACCTCTTCAGACTCTAATATAACCTTAGATACACTCAGTGTATACAGACACTCACACACTGCCACTCATCCATGGAGTTACTCACACACCCAGTCAGTCATGCAAAGAAACAATCTCACCTCCATTTCTTCAACTATACAGTTAAACACACCTTACTTATTGAAACATATACTAACGCATATTTACTCTCTTATACAATCCCTGATACAAGTTCACAATGATCGATACAACCACTCACTCATTCAGTGGCTCTCATGCACAGTTATTTATATATGCCAACTCTCACATGTACTGTGTTTAACATATGTACTTACTATGACATGTAGCATTGAGATATCCATTCACTCATCAATACACTCATGCACACAGTCAACTGCCCATGTAGCTGTTTCCACATGCAGTCTTGAACTCATGCACCTAGTGAATAAACTGCTCACACATCTATGCATAGAGTCACACACCTTCCAGCCACCCCCACACAAACTCAATCTCCCATAGAAATACTTGGGCAACCAATTAATAACACATATAGCCTCTCGTATAGCTAATGATCAACACATGCAGCAGTTTACATCACAACAGACATAATGATGCACAAATTAAGACAGTTTAGTCACTAACCCATGCATTCAGTGAGACACATTTAATCACTCACTCATACAGTCAGTCACGCACCTACTAAATCCTTCATCCAGACACTTATACATCCACTCATTCTTCAATATGTAAGACATATTTTAACTTTACAGAAACATACAGTCACTGGATGTTGTCATCAGTGATGTCATCAGTGATGTCATTTGAGATGTCATCAGTGATGTCATCAGTGATGTCACTGACCATGTCATGAATGATGTAATATGTGACATGATCAGCAGTGGATTGCGGGTGCGCGATATATAGTTAGTGCAACTAACTATATATGGAATTTCAATGGTTTTGTGTGAGTAAAATAAGGTTTTTTAAATGCTAATTCCTAACTATATATGGTCTATAACCTATGGTTTTTTCAGTGAATATATATATATATATATATATATATATATATATATATATATTCACTGAAAAAACCATAGGTTATAGACCATATATAGTTAGGAATTAGCATTTACAAAACCTTGAAAATTCACTGAAAAAACCATAGGTTATAGACCATATATAGTTAGGAATTAGCATTTAAAAAACCTTATTTTACTCACACAAAACCATTGAAATTCCATATATAGTTAGTTGCACTAACTATATATCGCGCACCTGCAATCCACTGCTGATCATGTCACATATTACATCATTCATGACATGGTCAGTGACATCACTGATGACATCACTGATGACATCTCAAATGACATCACTGATGACATCACTGATGACATCTCATTTGACATCATTCTTGTGCTAATACGATAAACCTCTTCAGACTCTAATATAACCTTAGATACACTCAGTGTATACAGACACTCACACACTTCCACTCATCCATGGAGTTACTCACACACCCAGTCAGTCATGCAAAGAAACAATCTCATCTCCATTTCTTCAACTATACAGTTAAACACACCTTACTTATTGAAACATATACTAACACATATTTACTCTCTTATACAATCCCTGATACAAGTTCACAATGATCGATACAACCACTCACTCATTCGGTGGCTCTCATGCACAGTTATTTATATATGCCAACTCTCACATGTACTGTGTTTTACATATGTACTTACTATGACATGTAGCATTGAGATATCCATTCACTCATCAATACACTCATGCACACAGTCAACTGCCCATGTAGCTGTTTCCACATGCACTCTTGAACTCATACACCTAGTGAATAAACTGTTCACACATCTATGCATAGAGTCACACACCTTCCAGCCACCCCCACACAAACTCAATCTCCCATAGAAATACTTGGGCAAGCAATTAATAACACATATAGCCTCTCGTATAGCTAATGATCAACACATGCAGCAGTTTACAGAACAACAGACATAATGATGCACAAATTAAGACAGTTTAGTCACTAACCCATGCATTCAGTGAGACACATTTAATCACTCACTCATACAGTCAGTCACGCACCTACTAAATCCTTCATCCAGACACTTATACATCCACTCATTCTTCAATATGTAAGATATATTTTAACTTTACAGAAACATACAGTCACTGGATGTTGTCATCAGTGATGTCATCAGTGATGTCATTTGAGATGTCATCAGTGATGTCATCAGTGATGTCACTGACCATGTCATGAATGATGTAATATGTGACATGATCAGCAGTGGATTGCAGGTGCGCGATATATAGTTAGTGCAACTAACTATATATGGAATTTCAATGGTTTTGTGTGAGTAAAATAAGGTTTTTTAAATGCTAATTCCTAACTATATATGGTCTATAACCTATGGTTTTTTCAGTGAATTTTCAAGGTTTTGTAAATGCTAATTCCTAACTATATATGGTCTATAACCTATGGTTTTTTCAGTGAATTTCAATGGTTTTTTAATAGCAAATATCATAAGCTGTCGAATGTCAAGTACGTGGTAAGTGAAAACATTTTCGTGTTTATGCACACTGATCTGCTTTGAATGGTGCCCCCCCCCCTCATTTCTATTAGGAGTACTCTCTCTTTGCAGATAGTGAAAGGTAGTTAACGCAGGCCTTTGCCCCCGTTGTAATCCGTCGTGCCTGCTTCTCTCTCCATTTGATTGATTGTTATCCAAGTATTTACTGTTTTAGAATTAGTTCTCTTTGGTTCATTCTCTATTTACAAACAAACACAGAGTCGCAATACTCTGTTTAGTCTTTGCAGATAACGAAAAATCGTGTAAAAAAAAAGAAAAGGAATCGAGCAAAATCAGTAGGCCACTAATGGGATCTCTTTTTGACCTCGCTAAAATAGAAACATTAGGAACAACCCCTCATGACAAATACAAAACTAGTGAGATGAACTGAACTCCACACAATGATGGCTGCAAAACAGCTCGGCTCCGCCACCCACCCCGCCCAAAATAACGATAAAGAGCGGCTGCCATGATTGGTTGCGGAATGGCCACGACGGAGCTACGAAATGATGCTGCTCTCATGCTAACCCCAGCTTCAGTCTGAAACATCCAGAAACACTGTAGACTACCAATTCGATCAGTTCCGGTAGCGCCCCAATGTAACCCGGTAGAGAAGAACTAGCCCTCCCCTCTTTCACTGATGGTTCTTGTTGCCTGTCCCTTCTGTTCTCATTTAACAGAACTATTTAGCCTGCTGAAAGGGGTTGTGTTCCGACCGCTGGTTGGTGGAGACATTTTGACTATATTCTGGACCTGCGTTGTCGCGTAATGCGTCATATGACGCGCCGCGTTAGCGCATCCGGAAGTCATCCGGGGCGCGCAGCGCGTAACGTAAGCATAACAAGTCATGTGACTTGTTAATAAAACTTTTCATTGGTTCATTTTACTTTTCTTATTGTAATGATGAAAGGCTTGCTCATATGACCTAAAAATTACGCTTTTCATTACTTCCGAACATTATTTTTTCTTAAATATATGTTATAATGTTCCAGGCTAATGTACTTTCCCGGAAATTTTACAACTGTCCTGCAAGTAAAATATATTCTTTTTTCGAGAAAAAGAGCGTTTCTTCGTCCCATGATGGAGCCGTTGAGCAAAAGAGGGTCGACCTGCTGTCTTAGTCGCCGATACGCCTGAATATGAGATTCTTATCGATCACTTTATGTTGCAGGAATAGAAAACACAACAGCCCTTGACCATTTATCTTTACTGCGTTCCTTCGTATTATACCTTTTACCCTTCATGTAATTGGTCTGCTTTATTTCACTTGCCTTTTAATGATTCTAAAACAGTGACTATTATTACAAACTTTACCAATGTATATACTACTACCATGTTTTCTTTTAAAAACCTTTATTGTGAAAATTTCATTATACAAATACGAGCCTATAACCACGTGGGCCGGCCACGGAGCAAACTGTAATCGTATGTGATGAGTAGACATTTACACTGTAGAGGAACGTAACGGGCGGGCCATTAGGTTGCAAGAACTAAGGTGTCTAACAGTTACGGAATCGGTGGACGTACATTTTATAATTAAAATACGACAGGGCCAGTTACAATAAAATTATCTAGATATACATTTGCGGGCAAGTACCATGGGTGACGTTAATTCGAACTTTCAACAGTACAGTAATCAATAACACATCAGAACTTAATATCAATAGGGATGTCGAAATATTCAATCAATTCTCGTCCCCGCCCGCCATGTGCTTCAAAACTGCATACGTATCTCGTGATTTCAAGGTTCTGCAACCAGTACACAACAAGGAGTTACGAGTCCCATTTATTCCGGCGCCATTTTGGGCGAGGACGGGCAGGTCCAGGATATAGTCAAAATGTCTCTACCAACCATCGACTATGATGATGTTCATATGCTGTATTTATTAGAGTAACACTCATCTGCCCACATGAAATTAATTTACCACAATCTAAACATGTCATTTTAATCTTTCCAAAGTTCTTCTAAATATTTGGGACCGTTTCCCTTGCCTCTGAAGCTCTCAGTGCCACTTCTTTGATGAATGTACTAGCAGGTCAGGGGTTCTCCTCCAAATCTCTCTTTTATGCAGCACTATAATTAATTGGTGCCACCTCTCCATATGACGATGCATGGTATAGTTACCACAACTATATATTTTTTCGGTTCCTCTGGAGAGTTCATCGTGGCAGATGAAGCGTGTAACATACCGGGCATTTACCTTTTTTTGCATGTACAGGAAAGGAAAAAAAAATCGAGCGTTCGAGTTCTTAGGTGTCCCAGGGCCATTTTAGTGGACCAGGCCCAAATCCAAAGAACAGCTATCTCACAGGCTAATGGGGCGACCCACGCCGAGTTTCAGCATTGTAGGATGACCACACAAGTACAGCAACTTGCTAGACATCACCTCGGTGCCATCCGGATCTCGGCGCCCCACTGCAGATGAAGTGCCTCTCAACTATGAAACCACCAGAAAACGCTTGAGTCAGCTTTGTGTGAAGCCGCCATTTTGATTCAATCAATAGCGTCCCCCTGCACACATTCAGGGACCTGGTCGTGTCTTCAGGTCAAACGAATTTGGGACAAGATGCAGAAAGGAAAAGGAAAAAAGTTCCGCCGGACCCCGGGAGGTGGCCGCCTATGTCATGGGCGATCTTAGGCCACACCAGGGCAATAGTGAAGCTGCAGCAGGTGCAAATAAGCTTCAGACAGTGTTACAAGCGCTGCTCAGAACTCTCAACTATGACACCACCTCGGTGCCATCCGGATCTTGGTGCCTTGTGCTGGTTCCGGCCTATTCACACATCGGTCCGCTACTGACGCCACCTCACAGGCCAACGGGGCACCCCACGCCGACTTTCGGCGCAGCATTGTAGGATGGCCACACCAGTGCGGCAAATTGCTGGACACCACCTCGGTGCCATCCAGATCTCGGCGCGTTGTGCTGCCTTCGGCCTATTCGCCACAAGTGCGCACGCAACTCAGCTGCATAGCGAGTGAAACACCAAGGGGCGCCCCACTGCAGCCGAGGAACCTCCATCTTGGGGGCGACGCACAGCATCACATTGCTTTCCAATGCAGTCAGATCCTCAAACAGCCCCCACTGACTGACGCGAACTCACAGGCCAACGGGGCGCCCCACGCCGACTTTCGGCGCAGCATTGTAGGATGGCCACACCAGTGCGGCAAGTTGCTGGACACCACCTCGGTGCCATCCGGATCTTGGCGCGTTGTGCTGCCTTTGGCCCCATTCGCACATCAGTCCGCTACTGACGCCATCTCACAGGCTAATGGGGCGCCCCACGCCGACTTTCAGCATTGTAGGATGACCACACCAGTACAGCAACTTGCTAGACATCACCTCGGTGCCATCCGGATCTCGGCGCCCCACTGCAGATGAAGTGCCTCTCAACTATGAAACCACCACTGTGACATCCGGATCTTGGCGCGTTGTGCTGCCTTCGGCCTATTCGCACATCGGTCCGCTACTGACGCCATCTCACAGGCTAATGGGGCGACCCACGCCGAGTTTCAGCATTGTAGGATGACCACACCAACTTGCTAGACATCACCTCGGTGCCATCCGAATCTTGGCATCTCAACGCCTAGTGGTATCTTCCATACAGAAAATATTGTTACGCTACCTTTGGCCCCATTCGCACATCAGTCCGCAACTTAGACATCACCTCGGTGCCATCCGGATCTTGGCATCTCAGCGCCTTGTGGTGTCTTCTCGTCAGAAAATATTGTTGCGCTGCCTTTGGCCCCATTCGCACATCAGTCCGCTACTGACACCATCTCACAGGCCAACAGGGCGCCCCACGCCGACTTTCAGCATTGTAGGATGGCCACACCAGTGCGGCAACTTACTAGACACCACCTCGGTGCCATCCGGATCTTGGCGCGTTGTGCTGCCTTCGGCCTATTCGCACATCGGTCCGCTACTGACGCAAACTCACAGGCCAACGGGGCGCCCCACGCCGACTTTCAACATTGTAGGATGGCCACACCAGTGCTGCAACTTGCTGGACACCACCTCGGTGCCATCCGGATCTTGGCGCGTTGTGCTGCCTTCGGCCTATTCGCACATCGGTCCGCTACTGACGCCGCCTCACGTGCCAACGTATTTTCTCCGCATTTTATACCCTATGCCGCATAACAGGTCATGTGACTTGTTTATAAAACTTTTCATTGGTTCATTTTACTTTTGGTTTCCTAATGATGGAAGGCTTGATCATATGACCTAAAAACAACACTTTTCATTGGATGAAAACTTTTTTTTTTTCCAAACGATGAAAGCCCCACCTTGTTTCTGGATGTTTCAGACTGAAGCTGGCGTCAGCATGAGAGCACCACCATCTCGTAGCTCCGTCGTAGTCATTCCGCGAGCAATCATGGCAGCCGCTCCCCACCAGAAGCCTGCAGGAGTCGGGGCCCCCAAAACTTTTGATGAATTCTCAAGGCGGAGGGGACGCTTTCGAGAATGGGGTCCAAGACCTAGCAGACAAGCGTCCGATTTCCAAGGTGTCCCAGGGCCATTTCAGTGGACCAGGCCCAAAAAGGAAAGAGCCTGCCGCCATTTTGAGAGTCCTGTGACAGCCGCCTATCGCTGCACCGCAAGAGTGGGCGCAACTCAGCTGAATTGCGGCTTTTGACACAGTGGACCAAAAACGGACGGAATGGCAACTGAAACGGTAAAGGGGCGCCCCACTACAACAGATGACACTCCACCTGGAGAGGCCCGTTCACGCCGCCTCCCCCGGGGCGCCCCACGCCGTTATTCGGAGCAGCATTGTAGGATACCAAAACCAGTGCGGCAACTTACTGGACATCACCTTGGTGCCATCGTTCTGCTGCCTTGGAACTATTCGCACAACAGTTTGCTACTGAAGACCCACCCCCCGCGACGCCCCACGCCGTTATTTGCTGGGTGGCAACTTACTAGACATCACTTTCGTGTCATCTAGATTTCAGCGCGTTCTGCTGCCTTGGAACTATTCGCACAACAGTTTGCTACTGATGACCCGCCCCACGCCGGAAATCTGGACGTTGTGCTGCGTTGGGACTATTCGCACAGCCGACCGCTACTTCGTTCTTTTTCCCTAAAAATGTTTATATGTTATTACTATTTTTGTTTTCTTGTATATATTTATAAATTATTAAAGTTTTATAATCTTACTACTTTGTCGGAGTGCTATATATTTTTAATGTGACACATAATTGTAAAAACTTTGATGTACAAAGAGTCATCCCTGGAATCTTCCGCTTCACGCTCGGTCCCCTCCCCAATCACAATACAGGATGGTTTTCAGATAATAGCAACGCTTCTGCTGTGACGGATCTCATCGAGTGTGGGCCTTGATCTACTATAACTCCTTTGAAGAGGGGTGAATCTTTACAGCTGTGGCCATAAACTACATCTGCAGGGCTAGCTGATACCCTAGGACCAGCCTGGACAATCGGACACAGAGGAAAAGGAGTGTCAGAGGGTGCAGTAGTGAATAGGGCGAAAGGGAGGTGTCGGGCGGGCACAGGGTGTGATTCTCAGGAAAGAGCAGCGCAGATGGGGGGAGGTTTATTACCCATGCATAAGACAGAGAGCGGGGGTGACCACTGCCTGGGGGAGATGCTTGCGAGGGTGGGGAGCCATGCTAAGGATCGACAGCGTGCACAGAGTGGGTCTGGTCAAGGCATCTAAAATGGCTGCCGTGCACGACAAAAGTGTGGCATTTGAAAAAAGACAAGATGGCGCAGACAATGTTTTTCAACACTTCCTGATTTCCTTCGAATCGAACGTTAACAGACGTTGGGGCATATTACCAAAGTTAAGCGATATTTATCCCTAACGATGCATTGCAAAGATTTTTTTACCGTCAGAAATTATCGCAGATAAACCTTGCTATTATCAAAGTTTATCGCAAATACGATAAAAACCGACCGCAATGCATTAATATCGCTGAAAACTCAGCGATATTCATGCATTACCGAGCTAATCCTCTTAGCCATGTTATCCACCTCCCATAGGATAACATGGCTAAGAACTGCTCAGGGCAGCTGTTACTTTTTGGAGATATTCGCGCTTATCTCGAATATTTCCAAAAGTTGATAATAGGAGATAGCGATGTTAGCGACTGTTTCCAGTCGCTAACATCTTGGCATGCCCACTTTGCATGTCATTAGTGATAAATATCACTCACATGCAAAGTGGGGCCCAAGATGGTCGCTATCTCCTACTAGCCGTCGCTAACTGGTGTTAGCAACAGCTAGGTAATACAGATATAATTTTATCTCCGCGAAGCGGAGCGCTGTTACAGATATATATCTTGTTTTTGAACGTTAATTTCTCAAAATGCACTGAAGCACATATATTGAGACCTAGCAAAGGCACATCGGGCTACCAGTCCCTAATATTTTACCAAGTTTCGTGCAAATCCATTCAGCCGTTCGATTATTATTATTAATTATTTTTTTTGCCCCGCGGGGCCCTTTTAAAACCTCCACATCAAACCTAGGGGATCAGCGAGGATCTACTATGCCCCCTTATGGTCATTTGCCCCTTCGCTTTGGCCTCCTCTTGTCTCTCGATCCTACCGAGAGACAAGATGGCGGCCGCTACGGACTGTTTGGAATGTTTACAGACACCGGAGAGCCAATCAGCTTCGCTTCGCAAAGCTCCGTAACGCGAAAAGTACGCGAAGCGGTGCGCTGTTACAGATATATATCTTTTTTTGAACGTTAATTTCTCAAAATCCACTGAAGCACATATATTGAGACCTAGCAAAGGCACATCGGGCTACCAGTCCCTACAATTTTGCCAAGTTTCGTGCAAATCCATTCAGCCGTAAGATTATTATTATACCGAGAGACAAGATGGCGGCCGCTACGGACTGTTTGGAATGTTTACAGACACCGGAGAGCCAATCAGCTTCGCTTCGCAAAGCTCCGTAACGCGAAAAGTACGCGAAGCGGTGCGCTGTTACAGATATATATCTTTTTTTGAACGTTAATTTCTCAAAATCCACTGAAGCACATATATTGAGACCTAGCAAAGGCACATCGGGCTACCAGTCCCTACAATTTTGCCAAGTTTCGTGCAAATCCATTCAGCCGTAAGATTATTATTATAATTTTTTTTTTTTGCCCCGCGGGGCCCTTTTAAAACCTCCACATCAAACCTAGGGGGTCAGCGAGGATCTACTATTCCCCCTTATGGTCATTTACCCCTTCGCTTTGGCCTCCTCTTGTCTCTCGATCCTACCGAGAGACAAGATGGCGGCCACTACGGACTGTTTGCGGCCACTACGGACTGTTTGGAATGTTGACAGACGCCGGAGAACCAATCAGCTTCGCTTCACAAAGCTCCGTTGCGCGAAAAGTACGCGTCCTAGGCCGCTGCCCGGTCCGCGCTTACAGATATATATCTTTTTTTAAACGTTAATTTCTCAAAATCCACTGGAGCACATATATTGAGACCTACAAAAGGCACATCGGGCTACCAGTCCCTACAATTTTGCCAAGTTTCGTGCAAATCCATTCAGCCGTTCGGGCTAAAAGTGAGGCCAACCGCCCTATGGAAATTAACATGGGAAAAACGCGTTTTGGGACCCCCCTTTTTTCTCGGCCCCCCCTTGACGAACCCCCCCCAAATTTTCAAAGGCTGCTCAGAAACAAAATGTGCCATTTTCCTGAAAATTTCAGCCAATTCCGTCCACAAACGGCAAAGTTATTAGACATAGAATTTTCAAAAATCCCATAGAGAAAAAATCCTAACTATATATACCTACTGGCGACCGCCAGTAGGTAATATATATATATATATATATATATATATATATTCCTTATATATATATATATATATATTTATATTCCTTATATATATATATATATATATATATATATATATATATATATATATATATATATATATATATATATATATATATATATATATATTCACTGAAAAAACCATAGGTTATAGACCATATATAGTTAGGAATTAGCATTTAAAAAACCTTATTTTACTCACACAAAACCATTGAAATTCCATATATAGTTAGTTGCACTAACTATATATCGCGCACCCGCAATCCACTGCTGATGATGTCACATATTACATCATTCATGACATGGTCAGTGACATCACTGATGACATCACTGATGACATCTCAAATGACATCACTGATGACATCTCACTTGACATCAATGATCACATCACTGATGATATCATTCATGTGATAATACAATGCATCTCCTCACACTGTAATATAACCTCCGTTACACCCAGTGTTAAATAGAGAGTATCATTTTTGAAACCATTGACACACCAATACTAGTTACTACATACGCACTCACTGATTCCTATGTCTACACACACATTCACTTCATACAATCATTCATACATACAATCACTCATCTTTACAACACTATCATATGCACTCATACACCTATACAGACACTCACACTCTGCCACTCATCCATGGAGTTACTCACACACCTAGTCAGTCCTGAAAAGAATCAATCACACTTCCATTTTCTCATCTATACAGTTAAACACAGAACACCTTACATTTTTGAAACATATACTAACACATAGTTACTCTCTTATAGAATCACTGATACAAGTACACATTGATCTGCACAGAGTCACACACCTCCCAGCCAGCCATACACACACTCAGTCTCCCATACAAATACTTGTGCAACCAATCAATAACCCATATAGCTACTTATATAGCTACTGATCAACACATGCAGCAGCTTGCACAACAACAGACATACTGATGCACACTTTCAGACAGTTTAGTCACTAACCCGTGCACTCAGTAAGACGCATTTAATCACTCACTCATACAGTCAATCACGCACCTACTAAAACCTTCATTCAGACACTTATACATCCACTCATTCTTCAATATGTAAAACATATTTAAACTTTACAGAAACACATAATCACTGGATGTTGTCATCAGTGATGTCATCAGTGATGTCACTGACCATGTCATGAATGATGTAATATGTGACATCATCAGCAGTGGATTGCGGGTGCGCGATATATAGTTAGTGCAACTAACTATATATGGAATTTCAATGGCTTTGTGTGAGTAAAATAAGGTTTTTTAAATGCTAATTCCTAACTATATATGGTCTATAACCTATGGTTTTTTCAGTGAATTTTCAAGGTTTTGTAAATGCTAATTCCTAACTATATATGGTCTATAACCTATGGTTTTTTCAGTGAATTTCATTGGTTTTTTAACAGCTAATATCTGTAGCTGTAAAATGTATTCTTCTTTAAATCCAAAAATATATTTTATATGTTGATGAATAATTTTTTTTTTTAATATTTTTTTTTCTTCGTTCCCGCTTCGCGAATCGGGAAGCTTCCCGTTAGCTGACCTTGATGCCGCGAAATAGACCGCGAGCCGGTAAACGTTTCTTTACCACAAGTGCCGCGTTAGAAAACAACATCGTGACGCCTCCCGTCCGCATGACGTTTCACGTTGTCGCGTGATACGTCATATGACGTGCTACGTTAGCGAACTGGTACGCGAAGCGAGTCGCAAAGCGCAGGTTTCTGGAAGCAAACCGGGAGGCCCTGCAAAGCGCTTAACGTAAACACAGCAAGTCATGTGACTTGGTAATAACACTTTTCATTGGTTCATTTCACTTTTGGTTTCCTAATGATGTAAGACTAGGTCATATAATCTAAAATGAACACTTTTGATTGGTTGAGAACTCTTGTTTTTCCCAAATGATGAAAATCCCTCCTTCTTTCCTCACTGTGACTTTCATCATTGTGAGAGAAAGACCCTTTGTGATCACTGAGCAATGGCTTCTTTAGTAGCTTCAGCTGGTGCTTCCCCACCACCTCCACCACCTCCAAGGAAGAGAGGACCACCTGCTCAAGTTATAATTCAACAAGAAGAAGAAGAAGAGGAACAGGAGGACGAGCACGAAGAGAGGCAGTTTTTGCCTGAGCAGCCCAGGACGTCTCACCGGAAAGAAAACTTCATTTGGCAATTTTTTAAAATTCCCAAAGGTCAGAAAAAAGTAAATGCAAGATACGTAACTTGCCTTATATGTCAAGATAGACTGTCCAGAGGGACCGACAAAAAATACAGTTTCGGAAACTACACAATGCATCGCCATATGACTAGGTGGCATCCTAACAACTACAGTGCTGCACAGTTTCGGAACGACCTAGATAATCTCCCTATTATGGCCAGAAGATCTGTTGTACCGGAAGTAACGGGACCAGAGGGCAGGGAGATGGTGCCAAATATACAAATGAGATTTGGTGATGTAAAACACATCTGCGCATTTTGCGATGGATTCATTTCCCACGGAGAAAGAAGCATCACTCTGCTCAACAGAGCTATTGACTATCATATGCAAGTTTGTCCGAAACGCCCAAAATAATAAATACTTCATTTTTTTGTTTTGTTGCTCCTGTTGAGCCCTTTACAATGAATCGTTTTCATTGCCCCCTCCAAGAAAAACCCAAAAAAATATAAAACTGTTCCGAAAAATTCAAAAACAGTAAAAAAAGTTCAGAAAAATAAAAAAAAAAGTTCTTTTCAGAACTACCTCCCCGTTATTAAAAAATTGGTACAATATTTGGAACTGTGCCAACCTCTATTTCTCTTAGTTCGCTTCCCAGTTCGCTCGCGGGTACGCGAACCGGAAGCGACCCAAAAACAGTAAGTATAAGGGAAGGAAACAGACACTTATGTTAAAAGAAAGACAGCTATAAGGGAGTAAACTAGAGATACCATTACCCGTAATCCACTGCTGATGATGTCACATATTACATCATTCATGACATGCTCAGTGACATCATCAGCAGAGGATTGCGGGTTTTTTGGCAACATGCCTTATCCACGGTTTAATAACGCTGCCTTTTGCTTTATATAAGTTTTCAAATTGTATGAAATATATACCAATAGGTCGTTATAAACCTTTAGGTAGTGCTTTTCTTCATGAGGTCTGGTCGCTTCCATACACATACAGATGTTTCAAAGATGATCAAGAAGTTTATCTGAATGGAGAGGAATGCACTGAGACGCCAGATCATTCACTAATGTGTAGGCACATACATTTACACGGTTCATGCAACAAACACCGACCAAATATGGCTTGCGTGTTGCAAGGCACGCCAGTTCCTGCTATCATCCCCACGTTCAAGTTGTTGGAAAATGGTAGTTATTTGATGCTCAATAATGAAGATTGTTCTGAGTTAATTAAAAGTATTCCTTTTATCGTAACAGTAAGTGAACGGGTTATTTGCTGCAGAAATGTTCTATTTCCTCCCACACATGAACATAGGGAGTTTTCAATCTGGCCACAAATACCAACCTTGAGACACGTTTCAACGGCATGGCAAGAATAAGAGCTCTTTTGTCTCAGAGAGAGGTGGCCTTGAGTTCGGCCCGTGAAACTTTCGTACTTCACATAGCGAACACCCATACAGAGGTGCAAAACCTTTTTCAATTAACATTTGCCTTTCAATTTCAGCAACATGTTTCCGACTATCTGTAACGCATCCTCCACAAAGTCCCTGGTGCACTTTTTTAAAGTTGTTACCAGTGGTCTCGTGACTTCATTTGAGAAAATCTTTGGAGTCATCCCTTCTTCCTTTCATTGTATTTTCTGCACTCTGGTTCGTGGATTGGCATTTTTACTTGCATTACCAGCGGACGCTCTTGTGCTTTTTTACATTTTTAAATATGGATGTCCCTCCTATGCAACCTCCGACCCTGCAGCTGCTGACACTGTTCCGCAATCGCATGCTAGAATATTATGGCACAATGCCGTTGGCGATATTAAGCACGGCATATGGATTATCTTTTCGGTTCTCCTACTTCACCTGTGTCCAGCCTGTATTTCACTGCCTGACCTGTGATTTCGATTGGGCCATTGATTTGTGTCTCTGCGGACCGGTTTCTCCTGACGTCGACTTTAATCAGCTGATGACTCCTATCATTACTCACGAGTTGGTTTGTCCTGGCGAAAGGATTATGGCTGTGGCATTGATGCATGGACTACTTGGTCCCTGGAATTTACTGGCGGCAGCACAGTCTTTCTTGGAACAGAGCTTTCTTGAAAACCCACCGAGCTGTCCTCTGATGGTGATAGAGGATCCGGTGCTGGGAGAGCACGTATGTTCTTTTCCGCTTTTAAATTGGATGGCTGAACTGTTTTCGGATGAAGACGGTGACTTCCTATTGGAGGCTGTTGCAGCTTATTTTGCATACACAGTTATGTCATAGACCTTTTTCATGTTTGATATGCTGAGTACTAGCATTTCATTGACAATTCATTGACTTATTTGTCAAGTTTTTATTATTTACCTTGCCTATTGGCTTAAGACTCGATAAAGTACTTGGCTGTTTTATTTTTCTTTAGCATTAAATTTTCCTAGTTTTTAATGCTTTACCTTGCGGACCGTCCACATATAAACTTGCAATCTGCTCTCATGAGATGGCACTTCTATTATCTTATTCAGTTCGTTTCCGGATCATGAGGAGGTGTCATCTAGGTCCTGGATATCTTTACACCGTGTTAAGTTAGCATGGGCTCATTACCGGTTTAAACGCCATTTTTCCTTTTTTGCAACTTCTGCACACGACACTTAGTTGTTGCTTTAGCTTTCCACCTAGTAGTTCATCGTGGTTTACATGAGAATAATATGTTATTGGTCTACTATCTGCTTTACTTGTTAAACTATATCTGTACAGCGACTGCTAAAGTTTCAAGAACAACACGATACAGAATTGTTATGAGGTCTGATCTCCACGACTTCATACTCATAACATAAGTGCAACTTCTGCCAATTCTGGGCATGAGGCGGGTTTTATATTGCTTTGCCGAACACACATACACAACAGTTGATACGGTTCACATGAAGAGAGAGCTGGTGTATGCTGATGTGATTCCTTCAAATCTAAGACACTAAAGTATGGGCACGCCCTAAACCAACACAAAGAGACCTTCTTAGCAAATAATATAATATGTGTATTAGGGAGGGTGAGATATAAGCAGCCGCGGGCCGTGGAGGGAGTTACGATGGGGCAGGAAGGCGGGGAGGGGGAGAAGCAGGGTGGAGCCCTCTCTACCTTGCCCCTCCCCCTCCCCGCCTCCCTGCCCCACCGTAACTCCCTCCACGGCCCGCGGCTGCTTATAAGTGTTGCTAACTCTTATTCATTTACAGCATGTTAACATACTGTCACCATTCGCTTTTTATGTACTAGTAACTATGCTGGTAATTTTGCTACTGATAATATGTGTACTTGTATTCTCCACCCTGCTTCTCCCCCTCCCCGCCTCCCTGCCTCACCGTAACTCCCTCCACGGCCCGCGGCTGCTTATAAGTGTTGCTAACTCTTATTCATTTACAGCATGTTAACATACTATCACCATTCACTTTTTATGTACTAGTAACTATGCTGGTAATTTTGCTACTGATAATATGTGTACTTTTATTATCTAAGGTACTACGCCTGAGAAGACGGCATTAGTAAATAAACATTTCAAATACACATCTGTTCTTCTTAACTCCATGTTCTGGTTTCTAAGAAATCTATAACGACCGACTGTTCATGAGTTCCACGTATCCTGAGGTACTATAAGTTCATATTCTGGATTGTCTAAACATTGAGAGTTTGTTATATCCAATGTGACACTGTACCTAGCTTGCTAAATAGTTTTTGATTACTAACGTGAGTTTTGGGACACCCTAATTCGCCGAGGTTCCAATCCTCTGTCCACAGTTCTGTGTGAGAACAGAAACCCTGCGACAGGGGCACCCCCGACCCTTGCTGGAGCTTCATCACACTTGCGATACAACTCCAGCAATGCATTCGCCGAGGTTCCAATCCTCTGTCCACAGTTCTGTGTGAGAACAGAAACCCTGCGACAGGGGCACCCCCGACCCTTGCTGGAGCTTCATCACACTTGCGATACAACTCCAGCAATGCGCCACCTTTACGGCACAGATACATCACGCATCTGTGCTGTTTTTGCCCCATGATGCGCCGCATTGTAAATGCAGCACACCATAGGTGACGGAACAGCGGCACAGAATGACTAACACATCCCTGGTGATGCGCCAGTCATCATAAATGTATCCCTATGCTTCTTATCTTGTTAGAGATGAACCGCCATATGTATCATCAAAATTATTTGCATTTCCTAAATAGCGAACTTTAAGGAATAAATAGCGATTCTTTACCATTCCTAGTTTGCGATGAGCTATTTGCTAATTAGCCGAATGTAGCCCAATGAAGCCCAATGTAGCCCAATGTAGCCCAAAGATGGCCGCCAGACACACAAAAAAACAAATGTAGCCCAAATATCAGCCAGATGTAGCCCAACTATAGCCCAGTGACAGAATGACCAATCAGCTTCGCAAACCTCCGTTACGCAAAGCGGAGCGCTGTTACAGATATATATCTTTTTTTGAACGTTAATTTCTCAAAATCCACTGGAGCACATATATTGAGACCTAGCAAAGGCACATCGGGCTACCAGTCCCTAATATTTTGCCAAGTTTCGTGCAAATCCATTCAGCCGTTCAATTATTATTATTATTATTTTTTTTTGCCCCGCGGGGCCCTTTTAAAACCTCCACATCAAACCTAGGGGGTCAGCGAGGATCTACTATTCCCCCTTATGGTCATTTGCCCCTTCGCTTTCGCCTCCCCTTGTCTCTCGATCCTACTGAGAGACAAGATGGCGGCCGCTACGGACTGTTTGGAATGTTGACAGACGCCGGAGAACCAATCAGCTTCGCTTCACAAAGCTCCGTTGCGCGAAAAGTACGCGTAGCGGAGCGCTGCCCAGTCCGCGGTTACAGATATATATCTTTTTTTGAACCTTAATTTCTCAAAATCCACTTAAGCACATATATTGAGACCTACAAAAGGCACATCGGGCTACCAGTCCCTACAATTTTGCCAAGTTTCGTGCAAATCCATTCAGCCGTTCGGGCTAAAAGTGAGGCCAACCGCCCTATGGAAATTAACATAGGAAAAACACGTTTTGGGACCCCCCTTTTTTCTCGGCCCCCCCTTGATGAACCCCCCCAAAATTTTCAGGGGCTGCTCAGAAACAAAATGTGCCATTTTCCTGAAAATTTCAGCCAATTCCGTCCACAAACGCCAAAGTTATTAGACATAGAATTTTCAAAAAACCCATAGAGAAAAAATCCTAACTATATATACCTACTGGCGACCGCCAGTAGGTAATACATATATATATATATATATATATATATATATTCACTGCAAAAACCATAGGTTAGAGACCATATATAGTTAGCTGGACATTTTATTGACATAAAACCAATGAAATTCCATATATAGTTAGTTGCACTAACTATATATCGCGCACCCGCAATCCACTGCTGATGATGTCACATATTACATCATTCATGACATGGTCAGTGACATCACTGATGACATCTCAAATGACATCACTGATGACATCACTGATGACATCTCAAATGACATCACTGATGACATCATCTAGTGTCTGTGTGTTTTTGTAAAGTTTAAATATGTTTTACATATTGAAGAATGAGTGGATGTATGGAAGACTGAGTGTGTGTGTGTGGCTGTCTGGGAGGTGTGTGACTCTGTGGATATCAATGTGTACTTGTATCAGTGATTGTATAAGAGAGTAAGTATGTGTTAGTATATGTGTGAAAAGTATGGTGTTCTGTGTTTAACTGTATAGATGAGGAAATCGAAGTGTGATTGATTCTTCACATGACTGACTAGGTGTATGAGTGCATATGATAGTGTTGTAATAATGAGTGACTGTATGTATGAGTGATTGTATGGGTGAATGAGTGAATGTGTGTGTAGACGTAGGAATCAGTGAGTGCGTATGTAGTAACTGGTATTGGTGTGTCATGATGTCATCAGTGATGTCATTTGAGATGTCATTTGAGATGTCCTCAGTGATGTCATCAGTGATGTCACTGAAGTATGGTGTTCTGTGTTTAACTGTATAGATGAGGAAATGGAAGTGTGATTGATTCTTTACAGGACTGACTAGGTGTGTGAGTAACTCCATGGATGAGTGGCAGTGTGTGAGTGTCTGCATAGGTGTATGAGTGCATATGATAGTGTTGTAATAATGAGTGACTGTATGTATGAGTGATTGTATGGGTGAATGAGTGAATGTGTGTGTAGACGTAGGAATCAGTGAGTGCGTATGTAGTAACTGGTATTGGTGTGTCATGATGTCATCAGTGATGTCATTTGAGATGTCATTTGAGATGTCATCAGTGATGTCATCAGTGATGTCACTGACCATGTCATGAATGATGTAATATGTGACATCATCAGCAGTGGATTGCGGGTGCGCGATATATAGTTAGTGCAACTAACTATATATGGAATTTCATTGGTTTTATGTCAATAAAATGTCCAGCTAACTATATATGGTCTCTAACCTATGGTTTTTGCAGTGAATTTTCAAGGTTTTGTAAATGCAAATTCCTAACTATATATGGTCTATAACCTATGGTTTTTCCAGTGAATTTCATTGGTTTTTTAAAAGCTAATATCTATAGCTGTAAAATATATTCTTTATTACGTGACGTATCACGTAGCCACGTGAGACGCCTCATGACGCGTCGCATAACCGTGACGTATCGGCTCTGCAGCGCAAACAAAACCCGTAACGTAAGCGTGCCGGAGCACGCTTACAGATATATATATTTTTTTTAACCTTAATTAGACAAAATCCACACGTGCACATATCTTGAGGCCTTGCAAAGGCACATCAAACAAACAGTCCCTACAATTTTGCCAAGTTTGCTGGAAATCTATTCCCTTAATTTTTTTTTTACTGTTTCTCTTGGTTTTCCCCTTGTTACGCTTACCGGGACGCTACCCGGTACGCGAACCGGACGCTCCAAAAACACAAGATGGCGGACTCCCGCTACGCTGCCGGTTAGCTGCCCGGTTCGCGTACCGGGAAGCGCCTCTACCGCGAAAAATCGCGGGGGACTTTAATATCCCCCTCATCAATCCTAGGGGGTCAGGAGGGGTTTACCTTGCCCCCTTTCCTTCATTTCCCCCTTCTTTTTTCACCACATCTTGTCTCTCGAACCTACCGAGAGACAAGATGGCGGCCGCTCCGGACTGTTTACAATGTTGACAGCTACGCTGCCGGTTAGCTGTCCGGTTAGCTGCCCGGTGAGCTGCCCGGTTCACGTACCGGGACGCGCCTCTACGGCACTTTAATATCCCCCTCATCAATCCTAGGGGGTCAGGAGTGGTCTACCTTGCCCCCTTTCCTTCATTTCCCCCTTCGTTTTTCACCACATCTTGTCTCTCGATCGTACCGACCGGCTCCGGACTGTTTAGAATGTTGACAGACACCGGAGAGCCAATCAGCTTCGCTTCGCGAAGTTCCGTTACGCGTCAGGTACGCGAACCGGGGCGCTAACCGGAGCGCTGTCACAGATATATATATTTTTTTAAACGTTAATTTCTCAAAATCCACTGGAGCACATATATTGAGACATAGCAAAGGGACGTCGGGCAAACCATATCTACAATTTTGCCAAGTTTCATGTAAATCTATTCAGCCGTTCGAGCTAAAAGTGAGTCCAACCGCCCTATGGAAAAATGAATGGGAAAAACGCGTTTTGGGACCCCCCTTTTTTCTCGGCCCCCCCTTGACGAAACCCCCCAAAATTTTCGGTGGCTGCTCAGAAACAAAATGTGCCATTTTCCTGAAAATTTCAGCCAATTCCGTCCACAAACGCCAAAGTTATTAGACATAGAATTTTCAGAAATCCCATAGAGAAAAAATCCTAACTATATATACCCACTGGCTATCGCCAGTAGGTAATATACATATATAAACATATATAATCTGCATATCTATATAAATATAAATGCATGCATACATATACATATATGCATACATATGCATGTTATTTACATGAAAGTTTTAAAAACACTAATAAAAGCAAAGCTAAAAAGCCACCTCATTACAAACAGAATGGCTTTAACTTAAACGAGGGCGAGATCTATTGCATTTTCAATGCTTGTTTACTTTGGTTCTATCAAGAAGGCATTCAGATGTGTCACACATTTGCCATAAATTCTGAATGTTAGCACTCTAGTTGCTCATTAGATCACTGTAGTAAAGCTAGTGCTCACCAGGGAAGTCTGCTGCTAATCATGGTTTGCAGCCATTTTCCCGCATTTTTTATCCCGCAGACTTTCAGTCCGCATACCATTATCCCGCAAGGTCATTGACCTCGCATACCATTATCCCGCATTTTTTCAAAACGCATGTGCATTTATCGCGCATGCCTTTACAAAGAATTACGTTTTAAAGGCATGTATGGTAAATGCATTTGCGTTGTGAAACCCACGATGACGAGAGAGGTAAGTGGGTTTGTGTTAATTTTTTCGTGGGTTAGTGATTGTGTAGTGTAGTGTAGTGTTGTGTAGTGTAGTGTTGTGTTAGTGTAGTGTAGAGTTGTGGTGGTTGTTTAGTGTAGGGTCATGCTGGGGGTAGTGTTTTAGGGTTTAGGGTTGTGTTGTAGTGTTTGCGTAGTGTAGGGTTATGCTGGGGGTAGTGTTCTATGGTTTAGGGTAGTGTTGTAGTGTTTGCGTAGTGTAGGGTCATGCTGGGGGTAGTGTTTTAGGGTTTTGGGTAGTGTTGTAGTGTTTGCGTAGTGTAGGGTCATGCTGGGGGTAGTGTTTTAGGGTTTTGGGTAGTGTTGTAGTGTTTGCGTAGTATAGGGTCATGCTGGGGTGTAGTGTTTTAGGGTTTTGGGTAGTGTTGTAGTGTTTGCGTAGTGTAGGGTCATGCTGGGGTGTAGTTTTTTAGGGTTTTGGGTAGTGTTGTAGTGTTTGCGTAGTGTAGGGTCATGCTGGGGGTAGTGTTTTAGGGTTTTGGGTAGTGTTGTAGTGTTTGCGTAGTGTAGGGTCATGCTGGGGGTAGTGTTTTAGGGTTTTGGGTAGTGTTGTAGTGTTTGCGTAGTGTAGGGTCATGCTGGGGGGTAGTGTTTTAGGGTTTTGGGTAGTGTTGTAGTGTTTGCGTAGTGTAGGGTCATGCTGGGGGTAGTGTTTTAGGGTTTTGGGTAGTGTTGTAGTGTTTGCGTAGTGTAGGGTCATGCTGGGGGTAGTGTTTTAGGGTTTAGGGTAGTGTTGTAGTGTTTGCGTAGTGTAGGGTCATGCTGGGGGTAGTGTTTTAGGGTTTAGGGTAGTGTTGTAGTGTTTGCGTAGTGTAGGGTCATGCTGGGGGTAGTGTTTTAGGGTTTAGGGTAGTGTTGTAGTGTTTGCGTAGTGTAGGGTCATGCTGGGGGTAGTGTTTTAGGGTTTAGGGTAGTGTTGTAGTGTTTGCGTAGTGTAGGGTCATGCTGGGGGTAGTGTTTTAGGGTTTAGGGTAGTGTTGTAGTGTTTGCGTAGTGTAGGGTCATGCTGGGGTGTAGTGTTTTAGGGTTTTGGGTAGTGTTGTAGTGTTTGCGTAGTGTAGGGTCATGCTGGGGGTAGTGTTTTAGGGTTTAGGGTAGTGTTGTAGTGTTTGCGTAGTGTAGGGTCATGCTGGGGTGTAGTGTTTTAGGGTTTTGGGTAGTGTTGTAGTGTTTGCGTAGTGTAGGGTCATGCTGGGGGTAGTGTTTTAGGGTTTAGGGTAGTGTTGTAGTGTTTGCGTAGTGTAGGGTCATGCTGGGGGTAGTGTTTTAGGATTTAGGGTTGTGTTGTAGTGTTTGCGTAGTGTAGGGTCATGCTGGGGGTAGTGTTTTAGGGTTTAGGGATGTGTTGTAGTGTTTGCGTAGTGTAGGGTCATGCTGGGGGTAGTGTTTTAGGGTTTAGGGTAGTGCTGTAGTGTTTGCGTAGTGTAGGGTCATGCTGGGGGTAGTGTTTTAGGGTTTAGGGTAGTGTTGTAGTGTTTGCGTAGTGTAGGGTCATGCTGGGGGTAGTGTTTTAGGGTTTAGGGTAGTGTTGTAGTGTTTGCGTAGTGTAGGGTCATGCTGGGGGTAGTGTTTTAGGGTTTAGGGTAGTGTTGTAGTGTTTGCGTAGTGTAGGGTCATGCTGGGGGTAGTGTTTTAAGGTTTAGGGTAGTGTTGTAGTGTTTGCGTAGTGTAGGGTCATGCTGGGGGTAGTGTTTTAGGGTTTTGGGTAGTGTTGTAGTGTTTACGTAGTGTAGGGTCATGCTGGGGGTAGTGTTTTAGGGTTTAGGGTAGTGTTGTAGTGTTTGCGTAGTGTAGGGTCATGCTGGGGGTAGTGTTTTAGGGTTTAGGGTAGTGTTGTAGTGTTTGCGTAGTGTAGGGTCATGCTGGGGGTAGTGTTTTAGGGTTTAGGGTAGTGTTGTAGTGTTTGCGTAGTGTAGGGTCATGCTGGGGGTAGTGTTTTAGGGTTTAGGGTAATGTTGTAGTGTTTGCGTAGTGTAGGGTCATGCTGGGGGTAGTGTTTTAGGGTTTAGGGTAGTGTTGTAGTGTTTGCGTAGTGTAGGGTCATGCTGGGGTGTAGTGTTTTAGGGTTTTGGGTAGTGTTGTAGTGTTTGCGTAGTGTAGGGTCATGCTGGGGGTAGTGTTTTAGGGTTTAGGGTAGTGTTGTAGTGTTTGCGTAGTGTAGGGTCATGCTGGGGTGTAGTGTTTTATGGTTTTGGGTAGTGTTGTAGTGTAGGGTCATGCTGGGGGTAGTGTTTTAGGGTTTAGGGTAGTGTTGTAGTGTTTGCGTAGTGTAGGGTCATGCTGGGGGTAGTGTTTTAGGGTTTAGGGTTGTGTTGTAGTGTTTGCGTAGTGTAGGGTCATGCTGGGGGTAGTGTTTTAGGGTTTAGGGTTGTGTTGTAGTGTTTGTGTAGTGTAGGGTCATGCTGGGGGTAGTGTTTTAGGGTTTAGGGTAGTGTTGTAGTGTTTGCGTAGTGTAGGGTCATGCTGGGGTGTAGTGTTTTAGGGTTTTGGGTAGTGTTGTAGTGTTTGCGTAGTGTAGGGTCATGCTGGGGGTAGTGTTTTAGGGTTTAGGGTAGTGTTGTAGTGTTTGTGTAGTGTAGGATCATGCTGGGGGTAGTGTTTTAGGGTTTAGGGTAGTGTTGTACTGTTTGTGTAGTGTAGGGTCATGCTGGGGGTAGTGATTTAGGGTTTAGGGTAGTTTAGTTGTTTAGTGTATGCTAAAGGCATATTCGTTCTAAAAGTTTTCGTTATTTTAATTTGCGGCCTAATAGTACATGCGGGATTTTTTTTGCGGACTGATGGTATGCGGGATTTCGTCATATATTCGCTAATCATACTTTTTATGGCAAAATGAACCCCCTCATTTTGTTCATTTTTAAATTAAATGTTTTAAGAGTTACCACTTTATTCCAATCAAGATGGCTTCAGGTGTGCCATACCTTTGTAATAAGTAGGACTGTTAGCACTCTAGTTGTTCTTTAGAACACTCTGGGACATTCTGTCATTGGGCTATAGTTGGGCTACATCTAGCTGATATTTGGGCTACATTTGTTTTTTTTGTCTCTGGTGGCCATCTTTGGGCTACATTGGGCTACATTGGGCTACATTTGGGCTCCAACATATATATAGCCCAATGTAGCCCAATATATATTTTTCAAAGTTAATTTTCGTAAAAACCACTGGAGCCTATATCTTGAGGTATAGCAAAGGCACATCGGGCTACCAGTCCCTACAATTTTGCCAAGTTTGGTGTAAATCCATTCAGCCGTTCAGGCTAAAAGTGAGGCCAACCGCCCTATGGAAAATTGCATGGGAAAAACACGTTTTGGGACCCCCCTTTTTTCTCGGCCCCCCCCTTGACGAAACCCCCCCAAATTTTCAGGGGCTGCTCAAAAACAAAATGTTCCATTTTCCTGAAAATTTCAGCCAATTCTGTCCTCAAACGCCAAAGTTATTCGACATAGAATTTTCAAAAATCCCATAGGAAAAAAATCCTAACTATATATACCTACTGGCTATCGCCAGTAGGTAATATATATATATATATATATATATATATATATATATATATATATATATATATATATATATATATATATATATATATATATATATATATATATATATATATATATATATATATATATGCCACGAACACCTTCACCAAAGAAAGTCTGAAGCCACGTTAGGGGAATACAGCGGAGTTTCTTTATTGCAGTTCGACAGATCAGCATGGGCGTATGCATTTCGGCCGTGTGGCCTCTTCAGCGCCCCAGGTGTAACAGGTGAGAAATAACGCCCAACAGTTCTGCCCCAACTCAAATAGTTCTAGTTGGCTCCACCCACAAGCGGAGATCAGTGTCACCTGCTTCAGAGTAACGAGGGTGAAACAAACTACATGTCCCAGCATGCTGTGTTTCTTGCCAGGACTGCCGCAAGTGTGCGTGTAGGGCAGAATCTGTCAGCAGCTTTCACCCAATGTCCCGCACTGCCTTTCCACAATGATGAAGCTCCTTGCGTCCCCAACTGCATTCAAATCGGAAAGAACTCACGGACGCCTTGAGTGGGTTTGCAGGCAATTTATTCTTACAAAGACTGCACAGCAACGCGTTTCGACTTACATCTCGACGTAAGTCGAAACGCGTTGCTGTGCAGTCTTTGTAAGAATAAATTACCTGCAAACCCACTCAAGGCGTCCGTGAGTTCTTTCCAATTCGGAAATTGCTGTTGGCGATACATTTCCCAGGGCTACCGGTGCCCTGATCACGGACCGCCCTGTGAGACGGCCTCTCACAGGCCGTCTCACAGGGCACATGCCCAGAGCTTTCACCCAACGAAGCACAAAGAATCAATACCATATACAGAGTGCCTAAGGATGACACGGAACTGTAGCAGGAAGGGAGATTTGAAAGATGCTGAAAAGAACTTCTTTATGAGACTGAGAAATAGGGGCTATAGCAATCAGACACTGGACAAGGCAGAGAGAAAGTGTGGTGAAAAGAACAGGAAAAACCTCCTATTTCTAGTAAAGGAGAGCGCCACAAACACCAAGGAGAAAAACACACACCAGAACCCTAGACTTATTACAGGCTACAACACGTAACATGCCAATCTGCGTAAGATTTTAAACAGGCACTGGCCGTGGGTACGCAGTGACCCGAGTTTAGGTCCTTTCTGTGACAAATCACCATCAGTCACTTTTAGAAAGGCAAAATCAATGAGGAACGAGCTAGTGTGCAACGCCCCTACAAACATCAAAGGAACCACGTGGCTTCAAGCCAGAAAGGGATTCAGGAAGTACGCAAAATGCAAGGCCTGTAAACATGGAATTAATATCAACACAGTCAGGCTACCCTTTAGACATACACCGTATACTATCAGAGGGAGCTACACATGTAAGACAGAATTTGCTATCTACGTGCTGGAATGCACTTGTGGAAAAAGGTATGTGGGCAACACAATATATCAGGCACACGTTAGAATACTGCAGCACCTCAGGGCGATCACAAATGACGACCAGGCATACCCTGTGGCAAGACACATCAATTCACATCACGCAGGAAACTTACAAGATTTGACTTACTTTGTAATTGACAGCGTACCCAAGAACATCAGAGGTGGCAATCGTCAACTGGCATTGAGAAGACTCGAGTCTAGATACATAATCTTGCTAGACTCAAAAATCCCCAACGGGTTAAACGCAGATGAGGCTCTTAATGTGCACCTCTAGTCCTCAGCTGCTTGGCCTGCTAATCTTTAACCGCTCCAAAAACATCTGAAACTCACCTACTTTATCTCAAATAATTTCATTTGGCACAATACACACGACACAAATATATTTTCCAAACAACACATTACAACACTAAGTAATTCACAACACATGTGAGTCAACGCGGTCACAAGCACTTTAGATCACGCTCGAGCGCCAATCACTAGTGTTTACAAGCCGCAGTCATATGAGGAATTGGTCCCCACACCCACAAGGGTAGGATTGAGTGGCCGGTTGGTATATGAGCGATTTAAGCAACCAGTCATGGCAATTTAGTGGCAAGAGTCTATGCACAGACATGGATGACACAAACTCAGCATGGCGACACGTGTGCGCCATATGAGAGCTAGACACATGAGAACTACTCAAGTAACGCACATGACTAGTGCTTACGACGACTGGCGCATGTTGTTTTAATACCCATAAACAACTCTGCCAACAACATATTTGTGTGAGATTCACAAAACATAAACACATCCCGCAATTATGGGTTTATCCAAGGGAGACTTTGTTCATCCAATCATAAAACTTCATTTGCGGCACACACATAAAGTGTTGGCAGCTAGTGATATAGCCACTATTGGGTAATAATATTGAACGTGTTGACTCACGGAAATGCTTAATTTTATGTTTTAATTTTATGTTCTAATTTTGTACATAAGTTCTATTTCATACAAATTGTGTTCATCATTGAGTTGTTAAATGCGAAGTAACATTTATCTTAGCTATGTATAATGGTTTGATGCATCTAGCTAAAGCTTTCAAGCAGTGATGTAATCCACATGATAACTCTTCTATGTTTTTTGGAGTGACATGTTGCCATGACAACCTAAACCAGATGTAACCTGTCAAATTTGCAAGTATTTACTAGTGGATGTGGTGAAAAAAGATGTAGTGAGCAAGGCAGTTGATTACCGTCGAAACACGTCTGGGCTGTTAATCGGAATAAAAGAAATCTTACTTTGGCATTTATTCACGGAATCAGTGCCTTCTTTGTATCGGAAGATGGAACTGGTGTTGGATATATATATATATATATATATATATATATATCAAAAAGATCCCGACCGCCTTTCGCTGCGTCCCGGGGGGGCAAATTAGGGGAGCAATTTTTTTGCATAATGGGGGCTTGTAAGGTGTCCCGCGCACTGGGGAACGGCATTCCTCTGGTTTTATTTTGAAGTATGTGGGGGGGGGTTATGGCCCTACTCCCCACAGTCTCGGGGAGCGGCACCCTTGGGTCTCTTTTAAAAAAAAGTATGTTTTGAGCTCTCTCTCTCTACCTCCCCGTACACGTCGCGGGAAACGCCACCTTTCTGGGGCAGTAATATGTAAAATGACCTTCCAGCTCTGGGTACCTGTATTGTCTTGAGTTTTTTAATAATGTTGGGAGGGTGTGCTTGATAATACGTCCTTGTAAATTCCCATAGAAGGCTATGTTCTGGTGTTAACAAGGGATTCTATGGGAAATAACAAGGCTGTATTATCAAGCTTATTATATTGCCGCTTTAGCGGTAGTTTCCTGTCGATAAAAGCGGTGATAATGTATCACCTTTTGTTGATAATATGCTCCTTCATTTTTACGATAGTATGTAAAACTATCCTTTTTTTGTGTAGCAGTTGTACTCTCCACACATGCGCAGCCTCGTTTCGAAGCCCACGTTTTTTTCTTTTTTTTCAAGTTCAAGAAACAAACCTTTCTTTATTTCAGGTAATAAATTTGCTGCTTTGTTTTCCCAGGTTGTGTGTGTCACCCGCTTGTGTACTTTTATAATATTATAATAAGCGTATTTTATCTACATTTATTTGGAACGTAGTGCCGAGGCGCCAAACGTTGATGAGGTATTCCGTCCACCACCATTTTAGTAGTTTTTCACCGTTGTTTTTATTATATCTGTTACATTTTATCGTCCTCCTATATTTTTTGTGATCGACGAGATTTCGAGGCACAGACACCATTGTGTTTATCCTTAAACTCTGATGTTATCAGACTTGGTCACACGTATTCCTAAAAACTAATTTGAAGGACGTAAGTCTCAGCCATTACAACGCGTGTTGGTCAACACAAAGACATTATTAAGATTATCGCCGCTTTTATCGGCAAGAAAACTGCTGATAAAGCGGCGATAAAGGGCTTGATAATAGTGTGTGTATTCCCATAACAGCCCAAGTTAACACCAGAACCTGGGCTGCTATGGGAATTTCCAAGGCCCTATTATCAAGCCCATTATCGTCGCTTTATCGGAATTTTTCCTGCCGATAAAAGCGGCGATAATGTATTGCCTTTTGTTGATAATATGCCACTTCGTTCCGTGCCCTGCATCGCATTTTGCGATGCAGGGTGCGGTATGAAATTCATTTTATTAATTTAATTGTTTACTTACCTGCAAGGATCCAGATTCCGTTGTTTATCACCCCCCAACCCACCTGCCTACCACACCACAACTCCCTCCACGGGCTGCGGCTGAGTCAGTTACTTGTACTTACCTTAAGCATAATAAATAATAAAAAAATTATATATTATGAAATTATCACCTGTGGAAGATACAAAAAAACACAGTTACAATATATATTTTACAACACACAAAAATTTGTAAAACATTTCATTTGCCTTTTTTGTTGTTCTCAGAATATATTGAATTTCACTACAAACAGTGAGTTCAATAGTACTCATCACATAACAGCGGGCAAAAAAAAGACAATCCATAAGGATATCTTAAAAAAAAACCAGTCAACATTCTCAATAACAATATAAAAAATAGAAATAAAACATATCTTAAATGTTTTTTCTAAGAGCAATTTCTTACGTAAATATAACATATCTCACACGATCATAAAATAACAATACATTATGATTAATTTTCTTACACTGTAAATAATGTTACTTACAAATACATGGTGACAAAATACACAGCAAAAAGTCCTTAATGGTTTCGCACACTTTTCCTTACAGCCAAATAGTAAGCATCAAGTGCTTTGTTTGGAAGTTGTTCAATAGTAATCCTGAACGTCCGCCTCCCAGGCTTCTGATCCAAAACCACCAACATCATCTATGGGTCCCCCAGGACTCATCCATCAGTCCAACGTCGTTCAACATCTACATGGCCACCCTCACACAAGTAGCCCACCATCACAACTTCAACAACATCTCCTACACAAAGAACACCCAGCGCATCCTCTTCCTCATCAAGAAGCCACATACCACAAAAAGCAACCTCCACGACAGAATGAAGGACGTCCAACTACATAAAGAGCAGCACTGTAAACACAAACTGGCACAAGATGAAGGTACTCATCCTCAGACTCACCCTATCAGCCTCAGACAACTCCTGCTACCTGACTACACTGTGAACAGTAGCAACACCTAGCAACCATGTCCACAACATTAGATTCAACCTCAAATCCTCCCTCTCCACATGTAACCAAGTCTACACCGTCTCCTCGTACTGCTATAACACCCTCCACAAGCTCCGCAACATTTACAAGTGGATCCTAACCAAAAGAAGAAGAAGAGTGACACAGGCCCTCATCAGCAGGAGACTACACTGTGGTAAAACACTATACACATGAATTCTAGCCAAACACCTCCAACAGCTACAACCAATCCAAAAGACCTCCACCTGAGTGATCATCAATGTCCCTGGCTGCACCCACATCACCCACCACCTGATACACTTACACTGCCTCAATATCAACAAAAGGATCCCCTTCAAGCTCCTCAGTCTCACTTACAAAATACTCTACAACACCAGACTAATCTACCTTAACAGCACTAATCCTAAAGGGTAAATACTGATCTTAAAATTTTACCAAGCAAAAGCGATAATTATCGCTATTGCTTGGTTAGCGATAAAAATTGATCGCCGAGCTGTGTCGATTTTTATCGCAGATAAACCTTGCTATTAGCAAGGTTTATCTCTGAAACGATAAAAATCGGCCGTAATGCAGTGATATTCATGCATTACCGAGCGAATGCTCTTAGCCATGTTATCCACCTCCCATTGGATAACATGGCTAAGAACTGCTCAGGGCAGGTGTTAGCTTTTGGAGATATTCGCGCTTAGCGCGAATATCTCCAAAAGTTGGTAATAGGAGATAGCGATGTTAGTTCCAGTCGCTAACATCTTGGCACGCCCACTTTGCATGTCATTAGTGATAAATTTCTCTGACATGCAAAGCGGGGCCCAAGATGGTCGCTATCTCCTACTAGCTGTCGCTAACTGGTGTTAGCGACAGCTAGGTAATAGGGAGATAATTTTATCTCCGCTTTCTTGGCGTTTAAAGCCAAAAAAGTGGAGATAAATCCCTTGATAATATGCCCCTTTGTCTTTAATTTGGTAACTCTTTGGGCAAATGTTGCTTACAAACTAATTGAGTATCATTACACTGTATCCAACCTTTCAAACATTTTAAATAAACAATGTAATGTCCAGATGTGGTAGAAGGTCCATCATGAAAAATAATAGCAACAGCTATAAAAGTTCTTCCTGATATTGAACATTGACCAGCTGCAAAATGTTTAAAGTTTTCAATTTTGTTCCATCAGTTCTACAATGTTGCAGCATTAAAATAACATACTGTACATATCTTTGTATAAGTAATGTGGATGACATTTCTGATTTACATTGGCTACACTGCATGTTTTGACTTGCTCCTCTAATTAGATTGTTAAAAGACACTGATTGACAGTCAGGTAAAGTCAAATATATGAATCTCTCAGTGTCTATGTCAGTGCTACATGTAAACAAACAATTTTGACAGTCATGTTGCCATTTATAAGAAAGGCCAAAAAGGTTTTCAATATCTATACCTTCATCTTCCAGTACACCAAGCATAAACATTAAAAATTCCTGACAATCTTGCTGAATATTCTGCGTAAATTGACCAGAACCAGAACATATGTCCAAAACATTTCGAATATCAGAAAGACTTTGTATTTTACTTTTATCACTACTACATTTGTCATAAACAGAATTCAACAATGAACAGAATCTTTTGTCCCAATTTTCTACAATTTGATGTTGGAAACTTTCAAGAAAAAAAACAACATTGACCACTACATTAGCATAACAGTTGACACCAGATCTATTTTCAAACCGATAACCAACATTCTCTTCAACACTGTCCTTTTTCTTTTTGCTTGCAAGCGCAACTTCATCTTGTTTTTTTCTTTCTGTACAGTTTCACAACAGATGTTCTCAAATCTTCTTTTTCTACCTACCACACGCTTTTCAATCATTGGATATTGACCTAAATTGGGTGCATATTCTCTTCTTAACCTATTATACTCTTTCACACAGTTTGCATCTGCAGAAACCTTTGTATCATCAAAATCAATCAAGTACAATCCAGATAAATTCTGACTCGAGACAAAGTAACATATGCCATACCTTCTTTAAACACGGTACTTCCAATATTTACTAAAGCACAATCTACACTTAAACCTTGAGATTTATGAATGGTCACCGCATATGCCAAACAAACAGGAATCTGTTTTCTGCAGAAATACACATCTTTTACAAGCAAAAAACGAGCTGCACAATGACTAACTTGTTGTACTTCAGCAATTTCATCAAATTTAATTTTCAAAAATTCAATCCCACCTCTATTTACATAATTAACAAAATCAACAATTTTACCCATTGCTCCATTTACTAAACCTTTTTGCACATTCAAATTACGTCGCAAAATTACTCTACAATTTACACATGCATACAAATTCTTTTCTAAACCAGCAGTTTTACTTATTGATTTCTCTAAACAATCCAATTTCCTCTTCGTTTTCACTCAAAATAATACTGATTCCTTCATGTTCTATTTTATCAATTGCTTCCAATTTTATAATTTCTTCATTGTCCAACTTTAACATTTCTTCATTGAATATAGAACATTCATGCAGTGTTGGCATTAAGCAGATTACAGATTTGTTTTCTGCAATTCTCATGTATATTTTCTCTGGGACAATATTTTCATTTGGAAACAAATTGGAAAGTAATTGTGTCTGTAAAGCTTGTTTGCCATGTTCGGTTAATTTTCCAATTCTTATATCTTGAAGAATTGTTCCATAATCAACATCATGTGCTTGTCGCATATTTGTAGTAAGTTCCTTATACTAAAAATATGACCAAATGTTTACATTGCCAATATTCCCCAAAGACTTTCTAGTATCTTCATGTACCAGTGTTTTAAACACTTGCTGTCCTTTTACAGGAGTAAGTTGTAGAAGATCTCCAAAAACTATGACGTGTTTTCCTCCGAATAATACGTCATACTCTGTTTTAAGAATTTGCTGCATTCTTAAATGCACAAAGGTAAGCATTAGGTTTGAGACCATGCTTACCTCATCAATAATGAGAAGCTTCATTTTCCTCAACACTCTTGAATCGTCACAAGAAGCTTCTCCAGATAGCTTGTGGTATTGTAATTTGTTGTCATAATCTACTGGTAGCATTAATAAACGATGTAAAGTAATTCCTTTAATATTGTGAGCTGCTAATCCAGTTGGAGCAGTGACAACACAAGACAAATGCGACTCAGTTCTTTTTTGTAGAAAACTTGTGATTACTTTAATTTAAAAAGTTTTTCCTGTTCCATCTTTTCCACTCACATACATACGGATAGGTTCAAATGATGAGCAAGAGCACTCTTTCTTCTGATGAAGAAATCCATGGTCAATCTGTTCTCTCACTTGCTCATATATTTCTTTCTGCTCAAGATTTAGTTGTTCTTCCAAGTTTCCTAAGTTTGTTAGATCTTCTTGACCTTGATACATGACTGTTTCGACCTCTTCCATAGCAGTTGCTGCTTCATTTAGAACAATTGGTTCTCCTAATGGGTCCTGACTGAATGGAGCAGAAGTTTCACTCTCTTGAGAACTGTCTCTAGCAATCTCAGCTGCAATTGTTGCTTCTTGCTCAATAATGTCATTCAACATTTTGACATAATTAGCAAAAACAGGACATTCTATAGTATCTTTAGTTGCATCGAAGGAATCTTCATAGCTCTCAAAATCTCCAAGTAATTGCAATTCTGAACGCCATGGTTTGAAAGGTTGCAAAAGAGCTAAATAGTAAAATTTCCTTTTGTCAGGTGTTTCGCAACTCAGTTTACGGTGTTTAATCAAATGTCCTTTTGTTTGTCTCACCAGACATCCTTCAGTACCAATAACGGCATTTTTACCATTATGAATGTTTTCGGTAATATTCCGTTTAAAAATATAGTTTTGCAGCACTTCATAGAGACAAATGTTCTCAAGATGATGACTTCTATTTGGATAATATGAATCCAACATATTTGTTTTCACAATATCAGTACTTTCGGATGTATGTCTTTTAGATCGCGGTACATGACAACGCTGCCATTACAACGCAAGTCGTTACAACGACTTGCGTTGTAGGGCGTGGACTGTGGAATATTATAATTTTATATTCCAACACCAGTCCACGTAACAGTAGGGAAGGTGTTGGAATATAAAATTGCAATATTCCTTATACAACAGCGCCATCCAGCGTAAGTCATAGTAACGACTTGCGTTGTAATGGCATCGTTGTAAAGGCATCGCGGTGTTTTCACCGCGTTGTAAACGATGTTCAGCGTACTTTCTGGCTCTTTTTCAACTAAATATTCAATTTCTTGTACAGATTTAAGAACTCAGTTTCGTGTTGCAGCAAGACCTAGACTCACCCAAATGATTCTTCTAGATTTAGAGTACAGACTTGCAGATGATAATCGTTCCGAGCATTCAGACGCTCCAATTTCTCGATGAGATAACATCTTTAAACTGTAACTGTATAATTTCTTACTTAGACTCTTCTCATGGGAAATCTCTTCCCACATTTCCTTCAATTCCGTCTTTTCTGACTTTGTTATGTACAATGTCACATATCGAGCAACAGCAATGGAATTGTCTGCAACGTATTGAATATCCATATTAGCATTCCACATAGACAAAATGACTGAGTTATAGTCATTTATGTATTTTGACTGTTCATTTCTTCTTAAGTTGTAGGTATTTTTTGGAGACTTTCTTGTGATATTATGTTGCAAAGATGACATAAAACTGTTCACTCTTCCTTTCGATATTACAGGTCGAGGAAATGCAAAGCGGCATTTGCTGTAGAATTTGTCCTTAGATTTGTACTTTCAACGACAATATTTCCCACAACGATGGCTTTGGAATCGTAAGACTTGTTGTCTTAAGTTGTTATCCTGTGTACTTTTGGGTATATCACATGTAGCGTATTCTTCAATAAAAGACTACACAGTATCATCTGAGTGTATTCCAAATTTGGGAGCATCTTAGATCCATAAAATAATATGTATGTGAGGAGCACCTCTTGCTTGATACTCCTTTCTCCAAAAGAAATCCAGAACCTCTCCAAGAGGAGGATTTTTGTTATTGGTGATAAAAGACATCATAGCTTGGAATCTATGATTGAAATACCTGCATAAATTAACAGGATCTAAAGAGCACAATTCTCCAGGTGTCTTGTTTTCGTAATTTGGTATATTTGGATTTGCCTCTCGTAGAAATTGAAGTAAATCATCCCAAGCATATTCAGCACAGCTTAGAGTAAGGAACCATGTAGGAGTTCCTAAGTTCCTTAGCATACATTTAAGTTCTCCATGACGACGGTACCAGTACTCATTAGTACCACTCTGACATGCCATCAGATTATTCAGCTGAGTTTCCAAAACATTATCTTTCTGTTGTACTTTATCCATAAATTCCTTTGCCGAAACATTTTGCAGATGTACACCAGTTTTCAATATATGGTTTACTGCATAAGAAAGTCCAGACAAATCACTCTCAAACAAAAGATGAAACAAATATGGAATACATTGTCGAAATCTTGCATCTTCTGCATATAATCTTGATGTCCGGTATTCAGATGCAGGAATCTTCACAGGTCGTTCATCATATCGTCCTCCTTTTCCTGTAGGAAACAACTGAGGGAAACAACAAGCTTCCAAGCTTTTTCCCCATACACTAATGGGACTTCCTTTTGCTTCTTTCATTTGAAATAACTCTATAGCATTCCCCATCATTTCTTTGGAATGCAATAGATGAACACTGTAATGTTCGTAGATTTCTTCAGTTCTGGACACATCCACTTTTTTAATTTGTCCAGATGGCAAGTCAGTATCTTCTTGTACAGTTATTTCTTCTTCTCCCACATACACATTTTTGTAATATTGATTATTTTTTACCAGATACAACGTTGCCTTTTTCACTTTCCTAACATCCACTAATTCTTGCCAGATTTTCTTACTCTTAGTAGAAACGCAATTAACAAGAATAACTATAGGTTCATCCTCTACATTTTCTACACCAATAGTTTCAATATTTTGTTTTAAATCTAGAGGCAAATATACAACTCTTCCCTTTAATTCTCTCTGTAAATCAGAAGGAGGCAGTTTTCCTGTCTTAGGCTCCATACGAACAATAGCCTGAAATGGATGCACACATTGAATAAGAATAGACTCATAGGTATTTTAATCCATCAGTTTCGAAGGAATATTTACCAACTCAAGATGATTATGCACAGCTCTAGCAGGCATTTTGTTCTCATCTAATTTGTTATAACAATATTTACAAATACGTTGATCAGAACCCAAATCAAAACAATTCTGTACCAACACTAAGTTGCAAAATCCTTCCACTCATTATTATTTTCCTTTTCACTTTTTAAATAGAGATCAACAGTCCTGGTCTGATTTTTATAATGAATTCATCGACAACAGATACAAGAATAATTTGGCCTTTCACCTGAAATCACCTTAAACTGTATCATTTCTTGCTCAAAATGTTCTACACTGCACTGTCCTACATTCTCTTCCACATTTTCTTCTATTAATCTCTCACTTTCTCCACTGTCTTCCTGAGGACCAAAGTAACTAATCTCAATTTCATCACAAACATTTGTCACATCTGATACAGATCCACGCAAAAGAGCACTGTTCAACTTTTTTATCAATAGTGCTGGACTTTTCACGTAATACAATGTTCTGACTAATTTCCTCATCTGAGTATGATGAACTGCTAACATCCTGAAATGGTGAAAAATACTTCGACATACTTTTTTAGAAAGACAAGGCCGAGAATGACCTTGCAAACCAGTATTTTCTCTCACTTTGCAAGGGTCTAGTCCTTGTAACATCTTAATCTTTTGTTCAACACTTTTCTTGGTATAATTACATAAGAAATTGCATAAAAAAGTCAATAGATTCTTGCCGCACACTGCAAATACTACTACAATTCCAAGTGTACACTGGAGCTTTAGGACGTCTCCCTAAAACTTCACCAGCTAACACCTCTTCTGCATTTCTAGGAACAATTTTCCCTTTCTCAATAGGACAACCATTTCTAACCTCATAAGCACGACCAGTAGTGTCAACTGCATTCAACAAATCATTACTCTGAAGATAACTTTCTTCATTAAAAAAAGGCTCAGAACTTGAACTATGTTTCCATTCCCCATAAAAAACTCACAAAAATTATTTCTGTTAATTAGTCTTTTCCACCTACTTTTGCCCTTCATTAAATGGATTGGTTTATCTAGTGATCTAATTCTATTGATTACTAAAATAAACAGTTTTCTTTTCAATTCCAAAGCTTTCTCAACTACATTTTCTATAGCTTTCTTCTTCTTATAAAATACTGTTTTTTTCTTATATACCTTAATTTCTTTCAATAAAGTTGATACTAATCTATTATAAATTCTTTTTTCCTAATTTCTATAAATTGATTTTTCCTCCTTGCACTATACATAGTTTTGTCTGCACTTGATCTTCCATTATTCTTTTCTTTATTAGTAGTTTTTTTTCCGTTGCTGATACACTAAAGACATTTTTCTGTTTCTGAACACTACTCTTAGTGTTTAATATTTTTCTCAAAAAAGTGCTCCTGCTCTTACCAGGACTTTCTTTCTGTTTGTTAAGACACATCTCTTCATGTAAATCTTCTTGGTGAGTTCTCTTCAAATACACACTTTTCTTTCGTTGCTTCCTCTTTTGGTACTTCGTTGGCATGATGCAGTATTTTTAGTATAGATAAACACAACCTATGATAAAAAAAATATATAACATTACAAAAAAAAATATATCAAATATTCTGTTATATTACTTACAAGAACAGAGGGAGGAGTATGAGGACAAACCTCGGACTATAAAAATAAAAGGACTTACAACAAAAGAACAAAGAGTATGAAACAAGGAAAATGTAATATAAAAATGAGAGTATAAATAGACAGTACAATATAACGGAATAAAGAAACAGCCGCGGTCCGTGGAGGGAGTTGCGATGGGGCAGGCAGGCGGGGCGGAGGGGGGGCAGGGTGAGGAGTGATAAACAACGGAATCTGGGGGCATATTACCAACAAGTAGCTATATTTATCGCTAAATAGGGTTAGCGACGATTTTTTTATCGCTGCCTATCGCTGGATATGTTAGCAGAGAAAACATGCTATTAGCTACGTTTTTCTCCATTGTGCTAAAATATCCAGCGATAGAGGCGAAATGCGTGAATATCGCTGAGAATACAGCGATATTAACGCATTAGAGACAAAATGGTCTTAGCCATGTTATCCACCTCCCATTGGATAACATGGCTAAGAACTAGTCTGGGCAGGTGTTAGTATTTGGAGATATTTGCGGTTAGCGCGAATATTTCCAACGCTACACCTGCCTTGCTAATAGGCGATAGCGACGTTAGCGACTGCTTTCAGTCGGTAACTGGTTGGGTACGCCCATTTTGCACGTCATCAGCGATAAACATCGCTGACATGCAAAGCGGGACCCAAACTGCTCGCTATCGCCTAAAAGCTGTCGCTAACATCAGTTAGCGACAGGTTGCTAATAGGGCAATAGAATTATCGCCGCTTAGCAGCCGAAAACAAACGCTAAATTGGCAATATTTGCCTATCTCCCCCCTTGGTAATATGCCCCCTGGATCATATCAGGTAAGTAAACAGTTAAATTAATAAAACAAATTTCGGGACATATTATCAACAAAAGGCGATAGATTATTGTCGTTTTTATCGGCAGGAAAATGCAGATAAAGCGACGATAATGAGCTTGATAATATGCCCTTGAGAATTCCCGTACCAGCCCAGGTTAACACCAGAACTTGAGCTTCTATAGCAATTTACAAGAACCTATTATCAAGCCCATTTTCATCGTTTTATTGGCAGTTTCCTGCACATAAAACATCGATAATTTTAACACTGGTCCTTAATAATATGACTGTCAGTGCCATATTATCAGTAAAGGGCGATACATTATCGCCGCTTTTACCGGCAGGAAACTGCCACTAAAGCGGCGATAATGGTCTCGATAATATATCCTTGTGAATTCCCATAGAAGCCCAGGTTAACACCATAACCTGAGCTTCTATGGGAATTCACAAGGATATATTATCAAGAGCATTATGACCGCTTTACCTGCAGTTTCCTGTCGATAAAAGCGGCGATAATGTATCTTCCTTTATTGAAAATATGGCCCATACTCCCTTAATGTACAGAGAGGCACAAAATGATATTAAAGAAAAAAACATAACAGCATGCATTATAGCAAAACATATTTACTACTAAAAAACATTTAACAACGGACGAATATAGGAGCATATTATCAAGACAGGCGATAACATTATCAACACTTTATCGACAGTTTCCTGCTGATAAAGTGGGCGATAATTGTATCACCGAGTCTTGATAATATACCCCATAATTCGTTAATGTACAAAGATACACTGCACACATGCACTCCACAACAACTTTTCAACTCACCTTTCAAATTGAATTCTAGATTAACAGGAATACCACTCATACAGTGGATATTCTTCTACAAAATCTCTGGAGTTCACTGTTTACAGCACAACCGTCAAATTGAACATTTTCCCTCTCATTTTACGCATACATACATATAAATAACCAATTAAAATCCTGTACACAATAATTCAAAAGAAAACACATATTTCTGTTGGTTTAACATTCCAAATCTTTCCAACTAATAGAACTTTCAACCCTTCCCCCATTCCACAATCTGCCAGTTACCATGGAAACACTTCAGGGAACACCTAACTCAGTACACAGGTGAAAAGTTCATCATACATTGTTGCAAATTGAAACAGCAAGTATGCTTGACTGGAGAATATACCAGCTTATCTTATGTAACATTCTTTTCTATCACTTTTTCTTAACAAATAAAAATAAGGCTTTTAAGAAACAGAAACATGGAACCTAGTTTTCTGTAAAGTATTGTCAAACAGTCTATCATTTCTTTTCTTTTTTTGAAAACTGCATGTTGCCCACCATTTTAGAAAAATCTTACTTTTCAAACTACCATTTCATTTACAGACGCCATTAGAGTGCATCCAGACCTCACTTCAAAATGCTTACAGTGTGGATTGTGGGACACAGCTATATTTTCTGGAGTCAAAGGTACGCACAACAGACAAGAATTCACAAGGACCTAGGTTTACCAAATGTAGACATTAAATGGATTGGACAGAGAGGATTAAAGTTGTACCAATTGATGCCATTGGTGAAATTCTTTATGCATCTCCAACACCCTGACCTCATAATTGTGCACTGTGGTGGCAATGACCTACGCACTTTGACTGGGGTAGCTCTGGAAATGCTCATGAAGGACAACTTTGCACAATTGATGACACTGTTCCCCAAAACTGTCTTTGTATATTCTGATATATGCCAAAGGCAGAAATGGAAGCAGTCCAACCGCTATTGTCCACAGTTTGAGAAAGCTAGGAAACATGTGAATAAATCTGTTTCTGCCTTTCTCCGAGACTATCGAATGGGGTCCATTTACAACAACAATCTGCGTTTCAATATGCATAGCATCTATAGGAGAGATGTTGTACATTTTACAGATGAGGGGAACAGAGTCTTCCTCATAAACTTAAGACTCTGCATCGGTACTTACTTGTAGGTACTAAAATCTCGCAATAAACACAACGGCTCTTTTTAGAGCCACACAACACATAAACAAATACACTTCATAACTATCTAAAATAATTTTAATTTTTCTTGCTTACGTACGCTTACGTGACAACTTTCAACGTTACAGCTGTAGGTCGTCCATACATGGTTGGTACGCGTACAATAAATCTACCACTCCCTGAGCAACACTGGAACGCTCTCCCTACCAGAGTACGACAGACCCAGGACCTGCTGGCCTTTAGAAGACTTCTCAAGACCTGGCTCTTTGATCAGTAGTAGCAGCCCCCCCCCACCCAGTCCCTTGAGACCCTCATGGGTATGTAGCGCGCTTTAGAAATGCAGTGATTGATTGATTGATTGATTGATTGATAGTTTCAGAATGTTTCTATCCTGCCCCTTCCATATTTCTCAACTTTGTTTCACTGTTTCCTTGTTACTCGGCTGCCATGACAAATAAGATGGCTTGCAACACTTCTTGGTTTGGAGTATTGACAGCCAATCAGCATGCAGCTCCTGCTCGTAACTGTACATATTTCTGTACGCGTACGCTGCAATTTTTCTTTAAAAACATAAAATAAAAAATAGAGCCTAAACATGCATGTACGACCTTCTAACCACGCGTGATCGTCACCACGAAGCCATTAGCATGCATTTTGGGTCATATTATTAATAAAATGAGATGGATTATCGCCGCTTTATCGCCACTTTCCTGAATGATAAAAGCGAGGATAATGTGTCGCCTTTTGTTGATATCGCGTTTTGTTGATAATATGGCCCGAAATTCGTTTTATTAATGTAATTGTTTACTTACCTGCAATCATCCAGGTTCCGTTGTTTATCACCCCTCACCCTGCTCCTCCCCCGCCCCCCTTGCCTGCCTCATTGCAACTCCCTGCACGGGCCGCGGTTGAAAGATGCGGTTGCGATCTAGTCATTTACCACAGAGTTGTGGGGAATCCTTGGTGAGGTTCGCGCTCACTAACGAGTGCGCACTTCACCGAAGACGTTCCGGAGTTCAGACCTGTTTTCAATTGCTCCTTAGACATTCCTGAAGAGAAAGTGGAAATATTTCTGTGGGAGTTAAAGAACGTTGTTTGACAAGTTAGTAAGTAAATAAAGTTACCTGCCATTATAGACAACATTGAATGTACTCAGTCGATGTATTTTCTCTAACTTAAAAGAAGAAACGATAACATTCGTGTTAAGCAAGGTCTTAAGGGAAAAGAACACATTGAGTAAGGAATACTACTAGAAAGACTTTTGAATGAAGAAGGAACATTAGTGAAAACATAAGATTTCAAGGATTGACAGAATAGATAACCAGCAACTGCATAAAGAAAAGTTAGTAGAAGAACACAAGGAAATTAATAATATAAAAATTAGACAATAAACTGAGAGGCTTAGGTTAATGAATGTTACATAATTATAGGTTAAAATCAGTGAGAAAAATAAAGAACCCTAAGCTAAAAGGTTGCAGATAAATACTAGAGGAGAGGCTAGTTCAAAATTGGAAGGGGTAGGTAATTAGTAGGGTTAGACTAAGTTATAGATGAGGAATAGAGATAGAGTAAACACATGAAGTATTTAAAAAGTAGTGTGATTATGATGCCTAAATATACACAGATACACAGTGTTGTTCAGGACAATGAATAGTATATTTTCCATTATAGTAAAACACATTTACTGTTTTGGAAAGGGTAAGGTGAATAGATATATTCTACATTTTTAGTAGTGTATTTAACTATAACAGCCTAAGTCTTTTCCTATAGTCATAAGGAGTGACTGCTTTCAAAATTTAAGAAAAGCTAAGAACAGGATATCCTTATAAGTAATTATAGTTGTATAATTTTGCAAAGGACTAAAACTCTACTAATGGAATGTTATTAGATAATGGTATTTATATAGTATTTTTTTTAAGCCAAAATAGGTGAAAACTGTAGTTTTGTATTATATATTACGAAAAGTGATAAAGATAACTGTTTATATTTTTATACAAGGAGCAAGAACATAAAGGAAAAATTATGGAAAGAGAACAGCCTCATATTCAGGAGATTTTGGATATTACCTTGAGTGTAATTGAAGAACTAATCGTATCTGTCACAGGCAACGAGAGTGAAGAAGGGGAAATTAGTGCTGCAGACATGAATTGTAATTTTGAAGACGAACGCTTTGATGCAGATTTTGTTGAAGTTTTAAATTATGTTGAAATTTTATAACACATTAAATCAGAACCTGCTGACGAGGAAATTGATCTGAATGACATATCTGATGATCTTGTATTGGAATGTCTGTTAAATTATGAGATGTTACAAGAATAAATGTATTGTTGAAAAATAATAAAGGTTTGAGCACTATCTACTAATGTATTTATTTACTAAAAGTGAAGCAGTTATAGATTCAGTTATATATTCTTTAAATGTTTGTATTGATTTAAAATATGCAAAGTGGGTTTGAGGGTATCGATTTCTTTAAAATCCGTATGGAGGATACATGCTGTCTTGTATGCAGGTGCAAACTTGTGTTTTATGCCTTCAATTCCCCAGTCTTTATCCTTAGACCTCCACCAAACACCCTGCCACTGCTATTTTAGTATTGTAGTTAGCCACTCAGCAGTATGTTCTTTTTGATTGTACGGTGGTAAAACTGAAGCTGTAATAAATTTAGTGAGGAACTTTCTTTGCAGAAGTGTAATGATCCAGTCAGTATCTAGATAGTCATGGATTAAAAAAGGACTTAGTGCATAGGCTGTTTCAAACCTCTATGGACTGTGGATCCACTGTTCTATGCACCAGCAAACTTATGTTTTATACGTTCAATTCCTCAATGTGTATTCTAATACTTCCAGCAAACATTCTCACACTACTGTTTCAATATTGTAGTGAGCCATTCAACAGTATGTGTTTATCTGTATACTGTGGTACAACTGAGGCAGTTATAAATTCAATCACGTACTTTCCATGCAGTCTTGTAAACATCCACTCACTATCTAAGTACTCATACATTAAAATAGGCCTTAGTGCACAGCCTGTTTCAAAATCCTTATAGACGATGAATGCAGTGTGAGAAGATGGCCTGGTATATGATGTTCACTATTCTAGTGAGCACCTTGCACCAGTCCAAACAACCCTTATGGTGATGGTTGTAAAGTCAACCTTAAAGACCAGCTATCCTAGGGGTAGCATGGACAAAATCAGTCTTAGGCTAAACTCAAGAGGGCATGTGAAGCCAGCTGTTTTACCATATGCAAACCTTTTAATACCAAATGAAAGGACACCACACAGGTTATATATTCAAAATATATATGTATTTATTTCTAAATAGATCCCCTTAACTCTTTATGAGCACAGGAGCACAAGCGTATAACAAATAACTTAATATAACATACAAAAGTTGCACAAATATGGATAGGCCCTGGTGGCCCTTAAAACCATATACTAAAATAGTGGTATAAGAACCACGTCACAAACAATGGTAAGGCCCGGGGCCTTGGGAATCGCTGGGGCTACACTGGACTAACAGCAGTTAGGATGTAGGAGGCCCACAGGATGTGGGTGCAGTGTCTAAATGCACACGCGTGCACCAATAGAAGTCAATGGGTGCGTAAAGTTAGAAAGTTGCAGATTTGGAAGTCTTCCGCCTGGACTAGAACTTAACCACTTAAAACTAGGACACTAGGGATGTAAATCTCTACAGGAGCACCGCAGTACTCACGTTACCTCACCCACAGGAAGCGGGTGCATAGGTGTCAAAGTGTGTCGGGTTTCGTCGTGGAGTTCTATGGAGCCTTGGAGAAAAGATGCTGCAGGCGACCAGGAGAGAAGAGTCTGGTTGGATCCAGGAGTGGATCGAAGATGTAGAGTACCTGAAGGCAGAGGGGATAGAGTCTGGGTCACTAGCCAGTGACCAGGAAGGAACCAGGAAGGAACCAGGCAATGTCGGGTTGCGATCAGGTGATGTTGTGAAGCTTGTCTCTGCTGCCACGTGGACCAGGAGGTGTCGACGACAACCAGGCGCTGAGCACGGGCTGTCTCACAAAGGCTCTTGATGTCGGCAGTGTCGGATCTTGATTCAGAGTCAACAGGCCTTGGCAAATGCAACCCACGCAAGAATCAAAGATGGCTTCTGGATCAGACCAGCAAGATCTGATGGGCTGCCCCTTTTCAGGGGAGCAAGGGCCAGTCCGGAGCAACCAGACCAGTGTTGAAAATTTGAAGGTTCATCGTCACAGAGGCCACTAGCCAACGGGCAAGTGACCGGACAGATGCGTCAAGCAGGAAAATGCAATAGGACCCCATGCAGCACTCGGTGAGTGTGGAGAGGTGATCTTCAGGGCAATTGATGCTCAGGGCTGGGGCTTCTCAATCCCCAATGCACAGCTTCGAGGGTGTCTCAGGAGCTGCACAGAAAGCACTTTGCTGGCTTTCCAAGATGGCTGGTCCCACATCTCTCGTCGCCTCCACGGGTCTTAGCTTTGCTGTGGCTGTGGATCGGGCTGTTGGATATCTGGAAGTCTGGTTCTTGTTGGTCTCTGTTGTTCGAGCTCCGGCAGGAGCAAGAACAAAGCAAACCTTTGAGCGCTTGATGGTGCCTGCTTGCACAGGGTGGTCACTCCTTGACCACAAGGGACATTCTTCAGTCTTCTACGTCGAGTAGGATGTCGAAGGGTCCAGAGTTTTGTATCAGAGTTTCAGTCAGGATTATCTAAATGTCTAAGGACACAGCTCCTACCTTTATTCCAAATCAAGGGGCTGGATTACCTGCTAGGTCCCTCCTTAGGGTGGGACCCAGGAAGGGGGTGGTTACACCCCTTTCCCTTTGTCCAGTTTCACGCGAGAGCTGGGGCTGGAGTGCCCCAGCACCGGTTTGAACTGGCCTATGCATGGGACACCTTGTGTGCCCCAGGCAGTGTCTCGTTTCATTCAGCCCTCCCTGCCCCAATCCACTATCTCCTGTCTGGGGTGGTGCTAGCACCTCCCTGTGACAGGAAACCTATTGTCCAAGCCTCCCTCGCTGGAAGGGCTCCCAGCAGCAGGAGGTCAGACTTGTGTCTGTGGCAGCAGCATCCATTTTGTGATGCTGAGGCTCTGGTTAACTTTAACCTTGTTTAAGGAAAGTAACATGTCTTCTCCCTCTAGAAGGGTGGAATGCTACCCCCGTCGCCAGAATTGGCGAGGGGGTAGTATTCCAAAGCGTATGACACCTTACACGACATGTTTTGATAAAGCCAAATCACAGATAGCATTTAACCGCGAGGTTCATAATGCACTTAAGAGTATATGTTATGGCAATATCCTAGAACAGCTATAAGGACATGGTTACGAAAGCTGCAGACAGGCTCAGCTCATGCTAGAGCACCATCTCACATAAAACCAAGCACTCTGCCTCCAGGATTGTTAAGGCCTGCCATAGGAGTGACTTATAGGTGTATATGTGTCCAGATATAGGTTTAGACATAGGTATACTATATCTAAGCAAGCGGTGATTACACGACCATGCCCCAGCTGAGTGATCAGCCAGTTGTGTCAGTTTGGATGGCAATCCAGGGGTGGCAAAAGATATGCTGCAGCCACTGGTAGGCCTTGTATGCACCTATGCCCTGGGTACCTATAGTACACTGTACAGGGGCTTATAAGGTGACCCAATCCCAATTGGTGATGTACCTAAAGTACATGGTTGTGAATTTAGAGAGAGAACAGCAGGGCTGGGGGTCTGATTAGCAGGCCCACAGCCACATTAAGTCGAAAACCACTGAAGCAAAAAGCAAAAAAATGGGGTGACCATAGGATAGCAGACCCTACTCTCCTACATGTAGTCTTCTATGTACTTGCAAATTTGTGTTTTATACGTTCAATTTACTAGTTTGTATCGTTACACTTCCAGCAAACACTCTGTCACTGTTGTTTCAGTTTTGTAGTGACTCATTCATTGGTATGTAGTAATCCTATCACTACATTAAAACACTAATGGGCAAATATACAATAACTGGCATATCCCCTGGAATATGTCAGTTATTGTGCTCCGTGAGACCACCACCATGGATGCGCCGTATTTACAATGCGGTGTACCATGGGATAAAAATGGCACATATATGTAATGTATCTGTGCTGTAAAGGTGGTGCATTGTTTGAGTTATGTTGGAAGTGCAACGTATCTCCAGCAATGGTCTGGGGGCCCTATGCTCAGACTGCTGTGTCTATCCTTACACCTGCTTCAAGGTAGTGCAGGGTTTTGACACAGCATGAGCCCAAAAGTGACAAAGTGAAATCTTGTAGATTTTAGTCAGCCACTTTTAGGAGGTGTTTCTGCGCAGGAACGCCCTCCCCCCATGTAGGGATGTGTCCTTCTGGTACAGGGATTTACAATGTGACGTACCTCCCAGATACGTCACATTCTAAATAGCACATATCGTGGTGCATCTTTTGCACCACTGCTTCATCAGAAAAGTGATGCAACGTTGGTATAAAAGAGGCACAAGGGTGTTGTAAATCTGCTTCTAGCTAACACTTCCAAATTCACTAGCACTGCATTCTTTTTGAATTTACTTTAGTTATTATTTTACATTAAAAATATTAAATGTAACTTTAAAAATAAAATAAATATAAGTATTTATAATAAAAATGTAGGAAATTACTATAAAAAGAAAGAAATATAATAATTAGTATATTTCAAAATTATCATTTACAAAACCTTTGAAATTCACTAAAAAAACCATAGGTTTCAAACACGTTATAGTTAGGAATTAGCATTTAAAAAACCTTAGAAATTCACTGAAAAAACCTTGGGTTTCACCCATGTTATAGTTAGCTGGACATTTCTCTCATACAAAACCATTGAAATTCCACCATTATAGTTAGTTCAGCTAACTATAACTCGCGCGCTTGCAATGCACTGCTGATGACGTCACATATTACATCACTCATCACATGGTCAGTGACATCACTGATGACATCTCAAATGACATCACTGATGACATCACTGATGATATCTCAAATGACATCATTGATGACATCACTGATGAAACCATCCATGTGAAAGAGTGGCAGACCTCCTCTCACCCTAATATAACCTATAATACACACATTCAAAAATAGATACTAAACTTTTCAAAAAAATGGAGATACCAATACCAGTAACAACAACCTATTCAGTAATTCCAACATCTACATACACATCCACTCATCCACCAACAGTTCTATATAGTCACTTAAACATGTACTCACTCATCATATTTATTCATACATCTATACATCCTGTTACACACCGATACTCATCCATACAGTTACTCACACACATACTCACAAATGCAAATAAACTATCAAATATCCATTTGTTTGCATATACAGCTATACACACACCACTACACTTAGTTTTACAGAAACGTACACATGCTTACTCGCTTAAACAATCAGTTATAGAAACACACACTTATTTATACAGGAACTTTTTCAATCTGTCACTGTCATATATCCTTACTTATATACATCAATACTCACATATACTAGTTTAAAACATATGTACTTTCTCATAAAGACACTTTTGAGGCAGTCATTCAGTTAGTAACACGCCCATACACACATTCATCCACCTTTACAGTCCTGCACACATGCTGTCTTGAAAACATATACAAACAGTGAGTCAGTCATTCATGCATCTGTGCCCTAAGTAACACCCGGGCCGCCACCAAACAATACAGACACTCATTCTGATACTCAAAAAACCAACTAGTAACCCATGTAGACACTTGTGTAGCTACTCACCAACCAATGCAGCCACTTATACAGAAAGTGAGACACTGATACAGATATTTACATATTTAAACATTACTCGCTAATACATGTATTCACTACGATACACTTAATAAGTCAGTTATACAATGAAATTTACAAAAAAACATCCATTTAGATACTTATTTACCCATTTATTCTTCCATTGACCTGTAGATATACATATATAAAAATATTTATTTTTCAGAAAGACACACATTCAGTGGATGATGTCATCAGTGATGTCACTGACCATGTGATGAGTGATGTGATATGTGATGTGATCAGCAGTGCATTGCGGGCGCGCGAGTTATAGTTAGCTGAACTAACTATAACGGTGGAATTTCAATGGTTTTGTATGAGAGAAATGTCCAGCTAACTATAACATGGGTGAAACCCAAGGTTTTTTCAGTGAATATATATATATATTCCTTGTACTCGTCTCACACCAACGGAATTTCTTTCCCTAGAGACTAAGCAAACCCAATTTCGTGCTGAATGTTTCTTTTTTATTTTTTGCCCAGCACCTCCGCCATGATGCGTTTCGGTCCTCCTTGGACCTTGATCACATGACACGTTACATGGGGCAGGTCAACAATTTAAAGTGACAGTGCAACTTTACACGGTATAACCATGGACAAAAGACTACAGTTCATGCCATACTCTGTTTTCTCTTATAGAATTAAAATGCATAATGTCATTGTGCAAAATAGCGCCAATCATTACAAACAATCTGTACAATTTATCAATAAATATTTGGTAATAAATATCCTCGATAAAAAAACTGTTAATAATCAATAAATTTCAAAGAAACCTTTTTTTTAAACACGACTTAATAAAATCTGTGTTAAAATTTCTGAAGAAAAATCAGTTATACCTCATAAAACTAAATGAGATAAAAAGATTAAATACAGTAGTAAGTAAAATCACTGCCTGTACAGTTTCTCAAGAGAATAAAATGAAAAAAGATGTCCAAAATTGATATATCTCATAATTAACATTGCATTCACCGTGGCAGTAAGCATTTTATAATGTATTGCACAACGTCACAAATTCATAAGAGTAGCAGCAATGACGATTAGAGACTTGTATATAGCCCAAGTGGGCAATTCCATGTATTAGCCATGGTTAAAGTGCTATGTGCTATTGAATATGTGCCTCCCCTAAAACCAAAATGTGAAAAATTGAAGTTAAAATACAGATACTTTCTTTGAGCAGCAACAGGAAATATTCAGTAATGGACACTATGCGAAGATAAATATCTAAAAAACAAACTTCTTATACTATTCATAAGTATGTATAAAAATCTTCACTGGAATTCAATCGATTGGGGCTTTAAGTGTCCATTTCTAGTATATATTTAGTTTCCAACGTTCTTAATCTCATGTCACGATCACCATCAGGTCTTAACGGGGGGATACAATCCACCACAAAATATCTTAGCTCATTGGATTTCTTGGCATGACTGCATCAAAGTGACGGGCAAATGGATATAACTCATCTCCATTATTGATAGCGCGTATGTGCTAGAGTATCCGCTTGTGGACCTGCAGTCAAGTACTTCCCACGTACCACAGGCCACAGGGACACTCCAGCACATACACTGCAAACTCCGTCTTATAGGTCAATTTCTTGTCGATCTTAATAGGCCTGTTTTTGAATGGGCTGTGAAACTCTGTTTTGTTCACACCATGCTTACATGCCTTGTAGGAAGCACATTTAATGAAACCCTTACTGCCCATAATCCATGAGGAAGTTGTATTAACCTCTGGACTGCTGGAGACCAGCGTGTTGCTCATAGAGCTGGCCTTCCTGAAAGTTAGATTTGGAGAGCGAGTACGTTTTTCTCCCAATTTAGGGTCATTCTTAATGAGAACACAATTTTTGGTGATGATTTTTCTAATAGCATGTTGTTGATTGCTATATGTTAAAATAAGCCGCAATGGTTGCTCTACAGTAGGAATGTTACTACCTGTACTCCTGGTAACCAATGCCTGAGCTCTGCCATGCGTATTGGCTCTAATTGTGGCTTTGTCAATTATATTAGGACTGTACCCCCTCTCAATGAATCTGGAACGACATTCAGACTGAGCCTTGAAACAGTCTATATCCAGGCTGCATACCCTTCTAATCCGCAACATCTCCCCATAGGGGATGCTGCGGATTAGATGTGCTGGATGATTACTTTCTGCATGTAGCAAAGAATTTCCAGCTGTACTTTTTCTGTGCAGCCTAGTATTTAACTGGTTCTCAGAGATAAAGATCTCAACATCAAGAAAAAATACTGAGGACTTACTGATGTGGCTGGAAAAATTTAAGTTAAGATTGCTGATGTTTAAAGAGTCAATATAGACCTGGGCCTCACTTTCAGTTCCCTTCCAAATGATTAATAGGTCATCAATGTACCTATACCAACGAATTATATGATTGTTCACAGTCTCATTACATGCCGCCATGAGGACCTGCTTCTCCCACAGCCCCATAGGTAAACAAGCATAGCTGGGGGAAAAGCAGGCCCCCATTGCTACGCCCTTAATGTGTTGTTACACCTGTTTTGAAAACAAAAAATACTTATTTTCCAGGCACATAGTGATGATCGCTATCAACATTTTGTTATGCTCAGAATAACATATCGGACATCTCTTTAAGAAATGTTCTACTGCTTTTAGTCCATCTCTATGATGAATACTTGTATATAATGAAGAGACGTCTAATGATATGAGCATAAAATCATCTTTCCAGACCACACTCTCTAGTTTTCGTAGTAAGTCCCCAGTATCCAAAACAAAGGAAGGCAGAGTTCGCACATGTTCCTGAAGGAAAAAATCGACATACTTGCTCGCATTTTCCATGAAACTGCCACAGGCCGAAATTATAGGCCTGCCCGGTGGATTCTCTTTGCTCTTATGGATTTTAGGTATGAAATATACCACAGGCATCACCGAATAGTCATTCTGGAGAAATCGGAACTCATCATTAGACAGTAAACCAGTACTCTTACATGCTATCAGGCTGGAGTAAAATCGTTCCCAAGATGTTTTTACAGTCCTCATATCACTACGCCTGTAGCAATCTTTATCACTGAGTTGACTGGTTGCCTCTGTCATGTACATACTTCGCGGTCATAAGACGATGTTGCCTCCCTTATCGGACTGGCGTACTATCACATTGATGTTTAGGCGTAATTTCTTCATCAACTTGAAATAGGCATCATCCTTGGCTGTGTACCGTTTTTTAAATTCATTTTGTCTCTTTTATAGAATTTTTAGTTCCTGTGTCACTTTCCCATGAAAAACATTGATATTGTCCCGCATCATCCTCAATCTGCCTCAATGTGCTGCTTACCGCTTCCATTGCTTTTTCAACTTCTTGGTGTACTGTTTTTTTGCTGCGCTGTTTGCAGCATTGCCTGCGCTCCCATAGTTTGCGGTTTCTTGTGAGTTTTTATGAACACCTTGTGCACGTGGACGTAATGTTTGGCGCCTGTCTTGTCGTAAATAGTCCACTTCCTGTGCCAAGGTGTATTTCTGAATCCCCATCATTTTTGCTCGAGTAATTTCATTGTCAGAGCCACTGTCCACTGCTAAACTTAAGTCTGATGCTGATGTTGCAGTTGACATTTCATTTGACTGCGTGGGGGGGGCTGTTAGAGGTGGTTGCATATGTTTCTTATTAGCCTTCACGCTGTCATATTTTTTCGAGAAGGTAAAGATTTGGCCATGTTCATCATCCAGTTTATCTCTCTGGAACTTGTAACTCTTTCATATCTTTATGATGTCTTCCTCTCGAGATAACCGAGCCAACATATCCTCCCTGTATTGTGTAATTGTGGATGTGTATGTAGATGTTGGAATTACCTAATAAGTTGTTGTAATTGGTATTGGTTTCTCCTTTTTTAAGAAAATGTTAGTTTCTATTTTTTAATGTGTGTGTCAAAGGTTATTTTATGCTGATAGGAGGTCTGCCACTTTGTCACAAGAATGTTGTCATCAGTGATGTCATTTGAGATGTCATGAGTGATGTCATGAGTGATGTCACTGACCATGTCATGAGTGATGTAATATGTGACGTCATCAGCAGTGCATTGCACGCGCATGTTACAGTGAGTCCAACTAACTATAACGTGGGAATTTCAATGGTTTTATGCGAGTAAAATTTCCACCTAACTATAACTGGTGTGAAACCTATGGTTTTTTCAGTGAATTTAATAGGTTTTTTAAATGCTAATTCCTAACTATAACTGGTGTGAAACCTATGGTTTTTTCAGTGAATTTAATAGGTTTTTTAAATGCTAATTCCTAACTATAACTGGTGTGAAACCTATGGTTTTTTCAGTGAATATATATATATATATATATATAATTTCTATGGCAAAATGAAACCCCTCATTTTGTTCCTTTTCAAATTAAATGTATTAAGTGTTACCACTTTATTCCAATCAAGATGACTTCAGGTGTGCCATACTTTTGTCATAAGTAAGACTGTTAGCGTTCTAGTTGTTCTTTGGAACACTCGGGGACAGTCTGTCATTGGGCTATAGTTGGGCTACATCTGGCTGATATTTGGGCTACATTTGGGCTCTTTTGTCTCTGGTGGGCATCTTGGGAGACTGCATATCAGAATTTTTTTAATGAAATATAAGAGGATTTGAGAAGTCACTCAAAATGTGCCCTAATTTTTCTTTCTTCAGCACTAATCATAATTTCTATGGCAAAATGAACCCCCTCATTGTGTTCCTTTGCAAATTAAATGTTTTAAGTGTTAACACTTTATTCCAATCAAGATGACTTCAGGTGTGCCATACTTTTGTCATAAGTAAGACTGTTAGCGCTCTAGTTGTTCTTTAGAACACTCTGGGACATTCTGCCATTGGGCTATAGTTGGGCTACATCTGGCTGATATTTGGGCTACATTTGTTTTTTTTGTCTCTGGTGGCCATCTTTGGGCTACATTGGGCTACATTGGGCTACATTTGGGCTCTAACATATATATAGCCCAATGTAGCCCAATATATATTTTTTCAAAGTTAATTTTCGTAAAAACCACGGAACATATATCTTGAGACATAGCAAAGGCACATTGGGGTACCAGTCCCTACAATTTTGCCAAGTTTGGTGGAAATCCATTCAGCCGTTCGGGCTAAAAGTGAGTCCAACCCCCCTTTTATCTCGGCCCCCGCTTGACGGATCCCCCCCGAACCTTTCAGGGAAGGAGCGGAGCGCAGCGAGGCAAAGTTAAGGAAAATTACAGGCAGATCCCTCATTCGGCGCCAAAGTTATTCCCAATAGAATGTTGCAGATTTCCTATGGAAAACGATCCTAACTCTAACTACCTACTGGCGACCGCCAGTAGGTAATATATATATATATATATATATCTATATATATATATATATATATCTATATAGATATAGATATATATATCTATATCTATATATATCTATATAGATATATATATATATATATATATATATATATATATATATATATATATATTACCTACTGGCGGTCGCCAGTAGGTATATATAGTTAGGATTTTTTCTCTATGGGTTTTTTGAAAATTCTATGTCTAATAACTTTGGCGTTTGTGGACGGAATTGGCTGACATTTTCAGGAAAATGGCACATTTTGTTTCTGAGCAGCCCCTGAAAATTTTGGGGGGGTTCGTCAAGGGGGGGCCGAGAAAAAAGGGGGGTCCCAAAACGCGTTTTTCCCATGTTAATTTCCATAGGGCGGTTGGCCTCACTTTTAGCCCGAACGGCTGAATGGATTTGCACGAAACTTGGCAAAATTGTAGGGACTGGTAGCCCGATGTGCCTTTTGTAGGTCTCAATATATGTGCTCCAGTGGATTTTGAGAAATTAACGTTTAAAAAAAGATATATATCTGTAACAGCGGACTGGGCAGCGCTCTGGTTCGCGGACTTTTCGCGCAACGGAGCTTTGTGAAGCGAAGCTGATTGGTTCTCCGGCGTCTGTCAACATTCCAAACAGTCCGTAGCGGCCGCCATCTTGTCTCTCGGTAGGATCGAGAGACAAGAGGAGGTCAAAACAAAGGGGGAAATAACTATAAGGGGGCATAGTAAATCCTCGCTGACCCCCTAGGTTTGATGTGGAGGTTTTAAAAGGGCCCCGCGGGGCAAAAAAAATAATAATAATAATAATCGAACGGCTGAATGGATTTGCACGAAACTTGGCAAAATATTAGGGACTGGTAGCCCGATGTGCCTTTGCTAGGTCTCAATATATGTGCTCCAGTGGATTTTGAGAAATTAACGTTCAAAAAAAGATATATATCTGTAACAGCGCTCCGCTTCGCGTAACGGAGGTTTGCGAAGCTGATTGGTCATTCTGTCACTGGGCTATAGTTGGGCTACATCTGGCTGATATTTGGGCTACATTTGTTTTTTTGTGTGTCTGGCGGCCATCTTTGGGCTACATTGGGCTACATTGGGCTTCATTGGGCTACATTCGGCTAATTAGCAAATAGCTCATCGCAAACTAGGAATGGTAAAGAATCGCTATTTATTCCTTAAAGTTCGCTATTTAGGAAATGCAAAAAACTTTGATGATACATATGGCGGTTCATCTCTAACAAGATAAGAAGCATAGGGATACATTTATGATGACTGGCGCATCACCAGGGATGTGTTAGTCATTCTGTGCCGCTGTTCCGTCACCTATGGTGTGCTGCATTTACAATGCGGCGCATCATGGGGCAAAAACAGCACAGATGCGTGATGTATCTGTGCCGTAAAGGTGGCGCATTGCTGGAGTTGTATCGCAAGTGTGATGAAGCTCCAGCAAGGGTCGGGGTGCCCATTGTCGCAGGGTTTCTGTTCTCACACAGAACTGTGGACAGAGGATTGGAACCTCGGCGAATGCATTGCTGGAGTTGTATCGCAAGTGTGATGAAGCTCCAGCAAGGGTCGGGGGTGCCCCTGTCGCAGGGTTTCTGTTCTCACACAGAACTGTGGACAGAGGATTGGAACCTCGGCGAATTAGGGTGTCCCAAAACTCACGTTAGTAATCAAAAACTCCTTAGCAAGCTAGGTACAGTGTCACATTGGATATAACAAACTCTCAATGTTTAGACAATCCAGAATATGAACTTATAGTACCTCAGGATACGTGGAACTCATGAACAGTCGGTCGTTATAGATTTCTTAGAAACCAGAACATGGAGTTAAGAAGAACAGATGTGTATTTGAAATGTTTATTTACTAATGCCGTCTTCTCAGGCGTAGTACCTTAGATAATAAAAGTACACATATTATCAGTAGCAAAATTACCAGCATAGTTACTAGTACATAAAAAGTGAATGGTGATAGTATGTTAACATGCTGTAAATGAATAAGAGTTAGCAACACTTATAAGCAGCCGCGGGCCGTGGAGGGAGTTACGGTGAGGCAGGGAGGCGGGGAGGGGGAGAAGCAGGGTGGAGAATACAAGTACACATATTATCAGTAGCAAAATTACCAGCATAGTTACTAGTACATAAAAAGCGAATGGTGACAGTATGTTAACATGCTGTAAATGAATAAGAGTTAGCAACACTTATAAGCAGCCGCGGGCCGTGGAGGGAGTTACGGTGGGGCAGGGAGGCGGGGAGGGGGAGGGTCAAGGTAGAGAGGGCTCCACCCTGCTTCTCCCCCTCCCCGCCTCCCTGCCCCATCGTAACTCCCTCCACGGCCCGCGGCTGCTTATATCTCACCCTCCCTAATACACATATTATATTATTTGCTAAGAAGGTCTCTTTGTGTTGGTTTAGGGCGTGCCCATACTTTAGTGTCTTAGATTTGAAGGAATCACATCAGCATACACCAGCTCTCTCTTCATGTGAACCGCATCAACTGTTGTGTATGTGTGTTCGGCAAAGCAATATAAAACCCGCCTCATGCCCAGAATTGGCAGAAGTTGCACTTATGTTATGAGTATGAAGTCGTGGAGATCAGACCTCATAACAATTCTGTATCGTGTTGTTCTTGAAACTTTAGCACTCGCTGTACAGATATAGTTTAACAAGTAAAGCAGATAGTAGACCAATAACATATTATTCTCATGTAAACCACGATGAACTACTAGGTGGAAAGCTAAAGCAACAACTAAGTGTCGTGTGCAGAAGTTGCAAAAAAGGAAAAATGGCGTTTAAACCGGTAATGAGCCCATGCTAACTTAACACGGTGTAAAGATATCCAGGACCTAGATGACACCTCCTCATGATCCGGAAACGAACTGAATAAGATAATAGAAGTGCCATCTCATGAGAGCAGATTGCAAGTTTATATGTGGACGGTCCGCAAGGTAAAGCATTAAAAACTAGGAAAATTTAATGCTAAAGAAAAATAAAACAGCCAAGTACTTTATCGAGTCTTAAGCCAATAGGCAAGGTAAATAATAAAAACTTGACAAATAAGTCAATGAATTGTCAATGAAATGCTAGTACTCAGCATATCAAACATGAAAAAGGTCTATGACATAACTGTGTATGCAAAATAAGCTGCAACAGCCTCCAATAGGAAGTCACCGTCTTCATCCGAAAACAGTTCAGCCATCCAATTTAAAAGCGGAAAAGAACATACGTGCTCTCCCAGCACCGGATCCTCTATCACCATCAGAGGACAGCTCGGTGGGTTTTCAAGAAAGCTCTGTTCCAAGAAAGACTGTGCTGCCGCCAGTAAATTCCAGGGACCAAGTAGTCCATGCATCAATGCCACAGCCATAATCCTTTCGCCAGGACAAACCAACTCGTGAGTAATGATAGGAGTCATCAGCTGATTAAAGTCGACGTCAGGAGGAACCGGTCCGCAGAGACACAAATCAATGGCCCAATCGAAATCACAGGTCAGGCAGTGAAATACAGGCTGGACACAGGTGAAGTAGGAGAATCGAAAAGATAATCCATATGCCGTGCTTAATATCGCCAACGGCATTGTGCCATAATATTCTAGCATGCGATTGCGGAACAGTGTCAGCAGCTGCAGGGTGGGAGGTTGCATAGGAGGGACATCCATATTTAAAAATGTAAAAAAGCACAAGAGCGTCCGCTGGTAATGCAAGTAAAAATGCCAATCCACGAACCAGAGTGCAGAAAATAGAATGAAAGGAAGCAGGGATGACTCCAAAGATTTTCTCAAATGAAGTCACGAGACCACTGGTAACAACTTTAAAAAAGTGCGCCAGGGACTTTGTGGAGGATGCGTTAAAGATAGTCGGAAACATGTTGCTGAAATTGAAAGGCAAATCTTAATTGAAAAGGGTGTGCACCTCTGTACGGGTGTTCGCTATGTGAAGTACGAAAGTTTCACGGGCCGAACTCAAGGCCACCTCTCTCTGAGACAAAAGAGCTCTTATTCTTGCCATGCCGTTGAAACGTGTCCCAAGGTTGGTATTTGTGGCCAGATTGAAAACTCCCTATGTTCATGTGTGGGAGGAAATAGAACATTTCTGCAGCAAATAACCCGTTCACTTACTGTTACGATAAAAGGAATACTTTTAATTAACTCAGAACAATCTTCATTATTGAGCATCAAATAACTACCATTTTCCAACAACTTGAACGTGGGGATGATAGCAGGAACTGGCGTGCCTTGCAACACGCAAGCCATATTTGGTCGGTGTTTGTTGCATGAACCGTGTAACTGTATGTGCCTACACATTAGTGAATGATCTGGCGTCTCAGTGCATTCCTCTCCATTCAGATAAACTTCTTGATCATCTTTGAAACATCTGTATGTGTATGGAAGCGACCAGACCTCATGAAGAAAAGCACTACCTAAAGGTTCATAACGACCTATTGGTATATATTTCATACAATTTGAAAACTTATATAAAGCAAAAGGCAGCGTTATTAAACCGTGGATAAGGCATGTTGCCAAAAAACCCGCAATCCTCTGCTGATGATGTCACTGAGCATGTCATGAATGATGTAATATGTGACATCATCAGCAGTGGATTACGGGTAATGGTATCTCTAGTTTACTCCCTTATAGCTGTCTTTCTTTTAACATAAGTGTCTGTTTCCTTCCCTCATACTTACTGTTTTTGGTTCGCTTCCGGTTCGCGTACCGGCGAGCGAACTGGGAAGCGAACTAAGAGAAATAGAGGTTGGCACAGTTCCAAATATTGTACCAATTTTTTAATAACGGGGAGGTAGTTCTGAAAAGAACTTTTTTTTTTTTTTTCTGAACATTTTTTTACTGTTTTTGAATTTTTCGGAACAGTTTTATATTTTTTGGGGTTTTTCTTGGAGGGGGCAATGAAAACGATTCATTGTAAAGGGCTCAACAGGAGCAACAAAACAAAAAAAAGAAGTATTTATTATTTTGGGCGTTTCGGACAAACTTGCATATGATAGTCAATAGCTCTGTTGATCAGAGTGATGCTTTTTTCTCCGTAGGAAATGAATCCATCGCAAAATGCGCAGATGTGTTTTACATCACCAAATCTCATTTGTATATTTGGCACCATCTCCCTGCCCTCTGGTCCCGTTACTTCCGGTACAACAGATCTTCTGGCCATAATAGGGAGATTATCTAGGTCGTTCCGAAACTGTGCAGCACTGTAGTTGTTAGGATGCCACCTAGTCATATGGCGATGCATTGTGTAGTTTCCGAAACTGTATTTTTTGTTGGTCCCTCTGGACAGTCTATCTTGACATATAAGGCAAGTTACGTATCTTGCATTTACTTTTTTCTGACCTTTGGGAATTTAAAAAAATTGCCAAATGAAGTTTTCTTTCCGGTGAGACGTCCTGGGCTGCTCAGGCAAAAACTGCCTCTCTTCGTGCTCGTCCTCCTGTTCCTCTTCTTCTTCTTCTTGTTGAATTATAACTTGAGCAGGTGGTCCACTCTTCCTTGGATGTGGTGGAGGTGGTGGGGAAGCACCAGCTGAAGCTACTAAAGAAGCCATTGCTCAGTGATCACAAAGGGTCTTTCTCTCACAATGATGAAAGTCAGAGTGAGGAAAGAAGGAGGGATTTTCATCATTTGGGAAAAACAAGAGTTCTCAACCAATCAAAAGTGTTCATTTTAGATTATATGACCTAGTCTTACATCATTAGGAAACCAAAAGTGAAATGAACCAATGAAAAGTGTTATTACCAAGTCACATGACTTGCTGTGTTTACGTTAAGCGCTTTGCAGGGCCTCCCGGTTTGCTTCCAGAAACCTGCGCTTTGCGACTCGCTTCGCGTACCAGTTCGCTAACGTAGTACGTCATATGGCGTATCACGCGACAACGTGAAACGTCATGCGGACGGGAGGCGTCACGATGTTGTTTTGTAACGCGGCACTTGCGGTAAAGAAACGTTTACCGGCTCGCGGTCTATTTCGCGGCATCAAGGTCAGCTAACGGGAAGCTTCCCGATTTGCGAAGCGGGAACGAAGAAAAAAAAATATTTAAAAAAAAAATTATTCATAAACATATAAAATATATTTTTGGATTTAAAGAAGAATACATTTTACAGCTACAGATATTAGCTGTTAAAAAACCAATGAAATTCACAGAAAAAACCATAGGTTATGGACCATATATAGTTAGGAATTAGCATTTACAAAACCTTGAAAATTCACTGAAAAAACCATAGGTTATAGACCATATATAGTTAGGAATTAGCATTTACAAAACCTTGAAAATTCACTGAAAAAACCATAGGTTATAGACCATATATAGTTAGGAATTAGCATTTAAAAAACCTTATTTTACTCACACAAAACCATTGAAATTCCATATATAGTTAGTTGCACTAACTATATATCGCGCACCCGCAATCCACTGTTGATCATGTCACATATTACATCATTCATGACATGGTCAGTGACATCACTGATGACATCACTGATGACATCTCAAATGACATCACTGATGACATCACTGATGACATCTCATTTGACATCATTCTTGTGCTAATACGATAAACCTCTTCAGACTCTAATATAACCTTAGATACACTCAGTGTATACAGACACTCACACACTGCCACTCATCCATGGAGTTACTCACACACCCAGTCAGTCATGCAAAGAAACAATCTCACCTCCATTTCTTCAACTATACAGTTAAACACACCTTACTTATTGAAACATATACTAACACATATTTACTCTCTTATACAATCCCTGATACAAGTTCACAATGATCGATACAACCACTCACTCATTCAGTGGCTCTCATGCACAGTTATTTATATATGCCAACTCTCACATGTACTGTGTTTTACATATGTACTTACTATGACATGTAGCATTGAGATATCCATTCACTCATCAATACACTCATGCACACAGTCAACTGCCCATGTAGCTGTTTCCACATGCACTCTTGAACTCATACACCTAGTGAATAAACTGCTCACACATCTATGCATAGAGTCACACACCTTCCAGCCACCCCCACACAAACTCAATCTCCCATAGAAATACTTGGGCAACCAATTAATAACACATATAGCCTCTCGTATAGCTAATGATCAACACATGCAGCAGTTTACAGAACAACAGACATAATGATGCACAAATTAAGACAGTTTAGTCACTAACCCATGCATTCAGTGAGACACATTTAATCACTCACTCATACAGTCAGTCATGCACCTACTAAATCCTTCATCCAGACACTTATACCTCCACTCAAGACATATTTTAACTTTACAGAAAAATACAGTCACTGGATGTTGTCATCAGTGATGTCATCAGTGATGTCATTTGAGATGTCATCAGTGATGTCATCAGTGATGTCACTGACCATGTCATGAATGATGTAATATGTGACATGATCAGCAGTGGATTGCGGGTGCGCGATATATAGTTAGTGCAACTAACTATATATAGAATTTCAATGGTTTTGTGTGAGTAAAATAAGGTTTTTTAAATGCTAATTCCTAACTATATATGGTCTATAACCTATGGTTTTTTCAGTGAATTTTCAAGGTTTTGTAAATGCTAATTCCTAACTATATATGGTCTATAACCTATGGTTTTTTCAGTGAATATATATATATATATATATCTATATCTATATATATATAGATATAGATATATATATATTACCTACTGGCGGTCGCCAGTAGGTATATATAGTTAGGATTTTTTCTCTATGGGATTTTTGAAAATTCTATGTCTAATAACTTTGGCGTTTGTGGACGGAATTGGCTGAAATTTTCAGGAAAATGGAACATTTTGTTTCTGAGCAGCCACTGAAAATTTGGGGGGGGTTTGTCAAGGGGGGGCTGAGAAAAAAGGGGGGTCCCAAAACGTGTTTTTAACATTGAGTTTTCCATAGGGCGGTTGGCCTCACTTTTAGCCCGAACGGCTGAATGGATTTGCACGAAACTTGGCAAAATTGTAGGGACTGGTAGCCCGATGTGCCTTTGCTAGGTCTCAATATATGTGCTGCAGTGGATTTTGAGAAATTAACGTTCAAAAAAAGATATATATCTGTAACAGCGGACCGGGCAGCGCTCCAGTTCGCGTACTTTTCGCGTTACGGAGCTTTGTGAAGCGAAGCTGATTGGTTCTCCGGCGTCTGTAAACATTCCAAACAGTCCGTAGCGGCCGCCATCTTGTCTCTTGGTAGGATCGAGAGACAAGAGGAGGCCAAAGCGAAGGGGCAAATGACCATAAGGGGGCATAGTAGATCCTCCCTGACCCCCTAGGTTTGATGTGGAGGTTTTAAAAGGGCCCCGCGGGGCAAAAAAAAAAAAAAATAATAATAATCGAACGGCTGAATGGATTTGCACGAAACTTGGCAAAATATTAGGGACTGGTAGCCCGATGTGCCTTTGCTAGGTCTCAATATATGTGCTCCAGTGGATTTTGAGAAATTAACGTTCAAAAAAAGATATATATCTGTAACAGCGCTCCGCTTCGCGTACTTTTCGCGTTACGGAGCTTTGCGAAGCTGATTGGTTCTCCGGCGTCTGTAAACATTCCAAACAGTCCGTAGCGGCCGCCATCTTGTCTCTCGGTAGGATCGAGAGACAAGAGGAGGCCAAAGCGAAGGGGCAAATGACCATAAGGGGGCATAGTAGATCCTCCCTGACCTCTTAGGTTTGATGTACCATTTTGCCAAGTTTGGTGTAATTCCGTTCAGCCATTCAGGCTGTAGACGTATCTAAATGTCCTATGGAAAATTGCATGGGGAAAACACATTTGAAAGTGTTGAAATTTAGAACCAATTAAAATGTTACTTTGGTTTTGTATTTGTGTGTGATGAAAGTTAATTGGTTATGTATATATCTAAAATGAGAGGAAACCACAGCCATTTTGTGATACTACTGTCTGAGGTATATTTGTGAGGAATTTTTGGTGCTCAATTTTTGGTGTTTGATTTACACAGTACTAACACTTCTCCTACTTTTAAAAAGGTGAGTTGTTAATTTGTAAGGGGAACTATGTTGTACACTTTAAGATAATTTGAAAAATGTTTTCTGTTATTTATTTACAGTCCTTCTGTTATACTAAATACTTGATAAAGTTAGTTTTATATTATGTATTACTAAAAACGATAAATGAAAGTGATTATTTTTTTCTGCAATTTACAGCAAGCAATTTCAAAATAAAATGGCTCACAATGAAGAGACCGTGGCAATTTCTTTTGAATTATCCACTACATTTATTGAAATTGACAGCACCAATAATGAAATATTCTCACAAGGAGGAGATGACTTGATTGATTTTTTTGATCAATCTCTTGATGGCGAATTTATCGAATGTTTGGAGACCATAGAGTTACAAGAATCATCATTGCAGACTTTTCATGAGGAGATTCCTGATGAGATGATTGAAGAGGAAATTCCTGATGAGGACATGTTACTAGTTCTTTCAAATTTTGAAAATGCAGAAGAATAAATTTATATTTAGAAATCAAAAATTGTTTGAGACATTATTCATTTTTATGTTTAATTTATGAGGTTGTAGCGAAGTGATTGTAGTATAAAATGAGACTTATAGTATAGAGTGCAACATTTTTATGTTACATGGTAAGTTTACTCATATTTACTTTCCTTCTCCCACTATATTATCTCCAATGTGTATTTGACATCTCTTCTTCATCTCCGGCCTCCTTTCTCTCACTGTCTCTGTCTGATGCATCTTATCGCTGCCATTTTGTGTAATTACAGAAGAGAGTAAAATAAAATAGTTCGGAACGTGAAAAGGGGGCAAAGTAGAGTACCCCTCACCCCCTAGGCCTTCTCAGGCGGTCCCAAAAGGATCAGTTTCTGTTTTCCTGAGAGATTATGGTATGAGTTCCATATACCACAATAACTTGCATTACAACATGCAAGATATCTATCTCCTATTACCAACTTTTGGAGATATTCGCGCTAAGCGCGAATATCTCCAAAAACTAACACCTGCCCTGAGCAGTTCTTAGCCATGTTATCCAATGGGAGGTGGATAACATGGCTAAGAGCATTAGCTCGGTAATGCATGAATATCGCTGACTTTTTAGCGATATTCATGCATTGCGGCCGTTTTTTATCGCATTTGCGATAAACCTTGATAATAGCAAGGTTTATCTGCGATAATTTCTGACGATGCTTAGCGGTAAAAAATTCGTTGCTAAGCATCGTTAGCGATAAATATCGCTTAACTTTGGTAATATGCACCAACGTCTGTTAACGTTCGATTCGAAGGAAATGAGGAAGTGTTGAAAAACATTGTCTGCGCCATCTTGCCTTTTTTGAAATGCCACACTTTTGTCGTGCACGGCAGCCATTTTAGATGCCTTGACCAGACCCACTCTCTGCACGCTGTTGATCCGTAGCATGGCTCCCCACCCTCGCAAGCATCTTCCCCAGGCACTGGTCACCCCCGCTCTCTGTCTTATGCATTGGCAATAAACCTCCCCCCATCTGCGCTGCTCTTCCCTGAGAATCACACTCTGTGCCCGCCCGACACCTCCCTTTCGCCCTATTCACTACCGCACCCTCTGACACTCCTCTTCCTCTGTGTCCGATTGTCCAGGCTATCAGCTAGCCCTGCAGATGTAGTTTATGGCCCCAGCTGTAAAGAATCACCCCTCTTCAAAGGAGTTATAGTAGATCAAGGCCCACACCCGATGAGATCCGTCAAACCACACGCGTTCCTACTATCTGAAAACCATCCTGTATTGTGATTGGGGAGGGGACCGAGCCTGAAGCGGAAGATTCCAGGGATGACTCTTTGTACATCAAAGTTTTTACAATTATGTGTCACATTAAAAATATATAGCACTCCAACAAAGTAGTAGGAATATAAAACTTTAATAACTTATAAATATATACAACAAAACAAAAACAGTAAAAACATTTAAACAATGAAGAGACCGTGGCAATTTCTTTTGAATTATCCACTACATTTAATGAAATTGACAGCACCAATAATGAAATATTCTCACAAGGAGGAGATGACTTGAATGATTTTTTTGATCAATCTCTTGATGGCGAATTTATCGAATGTTTGGAGACCATAGAGTTACAAGAATCATCATTGCAGACTTTTCATGAGGAGATTCCTGATGAGATGATTGAAGAGGAAATTCCTGATGAGGACATGTTACTAGTTCTTTCAAATTATGAAAATTCAGGAGATGTTGCCTGGGTGCCGCACTGATTTGGGTATCCGGCGTGGGGCGTCCCGGGGGGTGGGTTGTCAGTAGTGGTCTGTTGTGCGAATAGTTCCAAGGCAGCAGAACGCGCTGAAATCTGGATGGCACGAAGGTGATGTCTAGTAAGTTGCCGCCCAGCAAATAACGGCGTGGGGCGCCGCGGGGGGGGGGGGGGAGGCAGTCCAAAGTTCCGTTAAAAGGGCAAAGAAAAGGATCGGTGGTTTGAACCATCAGTCAAAAAGGGGAGGGGGTGCAACAATTTTTCCTACCGGGTCACACTGTGCTTTCACCGGAACTGAGGTCTGCAGGTTTCTAGTCATTCAAACTGAGGCTGGCGCCAGCATGGGAGCACCGACGTCCCGCTGCTACAGTTTCGTCACTCCACGGGCGATCATGGCAGTCATTCCCCATCGGGGGTGTCTGCGGGGGTCGGGGACTCCCGCGGCTCCTCTAGAATCTTCAAGGTCGTGGAGGACTACGGTGGTGGAGTCAACCAGTGACCGGGCCATTTCTTCATGCTGGGCCCGCTCTTGCCAGGTCGACCGCCATTTTGAGAGTTCGGTAGCTACTGGCGATCGCGGGGTCAAATGAGCGGACGGGCTCCACCCTGCCGGGCGAGACGTTGCAGCATCGCCACAGTGGAAGAACCCTTTTCCGGGCGCCTGGAGCGCTGAGGGTGCAGCTGGGAAGCCTCCACCTGGGGAGGCGGGAGAGGCCTGTTCGCACCGTCTCTCCCACCCAGTACACCCCACGGCGTCTCGCTTGACATTTGTTATGGCTGGACCAGGCGATGAGGAGGAGGGGGGGGGTCGGAGGCATGTGCAAGACATCCCCCCCCAGTGTTGTCGCAGCCATTATAAAAGAAAGAAGAAATGTCCCGTCCGTCTTTGGGCCGGACCTCCGGTGGATGGCGGCCGGACGCCCTTTGTTCTGGCCCCATGAACGGGTTCCTTGGCTCATCCGGTGGGGCAGGCCTTGGCGTGTGGTGCCTCTCCTGGGCCTTTCGTGCAGTGGCCTCTCCACTCCCAGGCCCTCCATGGATGCTGGCCCAGACTGGGAGAGAGAGGGTCTAACCTGCAATTCTCCAGGGTTACCGCCACCGCGGCCGGATCCCGTCGGCCTCGGCCTCTGGTTGATGGTGGCCGGACTGGGAGAGAGAGGGGAGGGTCGAGGACACGGACATTCCCCCCCCTGCAACTCTCCAGGGTGGTCGTAGCAATCCCCCTGGCCGGGTCCCGCTGGCCTCGGCCTCTCCTCCGGCTACACCCTACGTGATGATCTCCTGGCCGACGGTTGGCAGCAGGACCCGCCTTATATGTGTTGCTTCCGGCTGGGCGTAGCCGGAAACCTGTTTCTCAAACAAAGGATATTGAGGCAAATGTGGCGCATACTCTCTTCTTAACCTATTGTATTCCTTAACACAATCTAGATCCGCACAAATGTTTGTGACATCACACTCAATCAAGTACAATCCCGATAAAGTTTCCAGAATGGGGCGGATGTCTGCTGACTTGTATCTTTCCCAGTTTGCCGTTATTTGGGCGTGGCAGGCGGTGGGACAGACACGTTTTGGGGCAGTGAGGGACGATGAAGCCTCGTTGCCTTGTGGCCGTTGCAATGTCACACTTGGTTTCTCTTACTGTTTTCAGGTTTCTTATTACGGGCTTACTTCTAACGTTTCTTGTTTCTAGGACAATAATAGGTTTTATCATTACGTATTGTTATCGTTTCTTTGTTTGTTATTTAATAAAAAGTTCATCAGTGGCCTACTGATTTTCGTTTTCCTATTCCTTTCTTTCCAGGTTGTTTCATGCTAAAGTTTCTGTTAACAGGATACAGTGATCACTTCGTTATTATTACATATGTCCTTTTCACTAGGGGTGCTCTCTGGTCGGGCCAGATGACCTATCTCTAGTAAATGGTCCGGGTGAAACAGGTGCATCAATCAGTGGGGAGTAGATAGGCATGACAGATTACAACGGGGGACAAAGGTCCGCATTACCTGCCCTTTCACTACTTGCAAAGATTTTCCTACGTTTATTTGCAAACAGGGAATACCTCCAAAAAGAACCAATTCCCAAACAGTCAATGTTCGGGCAAACAATCAATCAATGAGGAACGAAATAGGCACGACGTGTTAAAGGTTTGCGTTACCTACCTTTCACTATCTGCAAAGGGAGAGAGAATATTCCTATTCTTCCTCGTTTGCAGGCAGAGAAGATCCTTAAGAGAACCAACTTCGAACAATTCAATGCTCGATTCAAACAATCAACAAGGGGTACTGTGAACACAAATGAACGCCGCTTATGTACATACACATTGCTATTTTCAACAGGTTGTTCCTAATGTTTCTATTTTAGCCAGGTCAAAAAGAGATCCCATTAGTGGCCTACTGATTTTGCTCGATTCCTTTTGTTTTTTTACACGATTTTTCGCTATCTGCAAAGACTAAACAGAGTATTGCGACTCTGTGCTTGTTTGTAAATAGAGAATGAACCAAAGAGAACAATCAATGAAATGGAGAGAGAAGCAGGCACGACGGATTACAACGGGGGCAAAGGCCTGCGTTAACTACCCTTCACTATCTGCAAAGAGAGAGTACTCCTAATAGAAATGAGGGGGGGGGCAGCATTCAAAGCAGATCAGTGTGCATAAACACGAAAATGTTTTTACTTACCACGTACTTGACATTCGACAGCTTATGATATTTGCTATTAAAAAACCATTGAAATTCACTGAAAAAACCATAGGTTATAGACCATATATAGTTAGGAATTAGCATTTACAAAACCTTGAAAATTCACTGAAAAAACCATAGGTTATAGACCATATATAGTTAGGAATTAGCATTTAAAAAACCTTATTTTACTCACACAAAACCATTGAAATTCCATATATAGTTAGGTGTACTAACTATATATCGCGCACCCGCAATCCACTGCTGATCATGTCACATATTACATCATTCATGACATGGTCAGTGACATCACTGATGACATCACTGATGACATCTCAAATGACATCACTGATGACATCACTGATGACATCTCAAATGACATCACTGATGACATCACTGATGACATCTCAAATGACATCACTGATGACATCACTGATGACATCTCATTTGACATTACTGATCACATCACTGATGACATCATTCATGTGATAATACGATGAACCTCTTCAGACTCTAATATAACCTTAGATACACTCAGTGTAAACACAGACTCACAGATTGTCATTCATCCATGAAGTTACACACACACCTAGTCAGTCATGCAAACAATCAATCACACCTCCATTTTCCCAACTATACAGTTATACACACCTTACTTATTCAAACACATACTAAAACATATTTACTCTCTTATACAATCCTGGATACAAGTTCACAATGATGCATACAGCCACTCACACATTCACTGGCTCTTATGCACAGTTATTTATATATGTCAAGTCTCACATGTACTGTGTTTTACATATGTACTTACTTTGACATGTAGCACTGAGATATCCATTCACTCACCAATACACTGATGCACACAGTCAACCGCCCATACAGCTGTTTCCACATGCACCTTTGAACCCATACATCTAGTGAATCAACTGCTCACACATCTATGCACAGAGTCATACACCTCCCAGCCACCCACACACACACTCAGTCTCCCATACAAATACTTGGGCAACCAATCAATAACCCATATAGTTACTCATATAGCTACTAAACAACACATGCAACAGTTTTCAGAACAACAGACATAATGATGCACAAATTAAGACAGTTTAGTCACTAACCCATGCACTCAGTGAGACACATTTAATCACTCACTCATACAGTCAGTCATGCACCTACTAAATCCTTCATCCAGACACTTATACATCGACTCAAGACATATTTTAACTTTACAGAAAAATAAAGTCACTGGATGTTGTCATCAGTGATGTCATCAGTGATGTCATTTGAGATGTCATCAGTGATGTCATCAGTGATGTCACTGACCATGTCATGAATGATGTAATATGTGACATGATCAGCAGTGGATTGCGGGTGCGCGATATATAGTTAGTACAACTAACTATATATGGAATTTCAATGGTTTTGTGTGAGTAAAATAAGGTTTTTTAAATGCTAATTCCTAACTATATATGGTCTATAACCTATGGTTTTTTCAGTGAATTTTCAAGGTTTTGTAAATGCTAATTCCTAACTATATATGGTCTATAACCTATGGTTTTTTCAGTGAATATATATATATATACATATATATCACCTACTGGCAGTCGCCTGTAGGTAGTTATAGTTAGAACCTATTTTCCATAGGAAATCCGCAGCATTCTATTTGGATTAACTTTGGCGCCGGTTGATGTATCTTTCAAAACCGGTGATGCGCTCCGGTCGCTCCTATCCTGAAAGTCTTGGGGTGATTCGTTAAGCTGGGGCTGAGAAAAAAGGGGGTTCCCAAAACGTGTTTTCCCCATGCAATTTTCATAGGTACCATTCATCACGGCTACAGCCCGAACGGCTGAACGAATTACACCAAATTGGCAAAGTGGTAGTCCTTAGTTCAGACTCGTGGCTTTTGCTTATATGGTGTAAATCCATTCAGTTGTTCCTGGGAAAATTAAAATTAAAAGTAAATATTTATCTATGGCCTCGATGGATCCGCGCGGATTATAAGTGCACCGTCCCGATCACGTGCTGAATGCTGATTGGCTGTCAAGTGGTTGTCAACATTCAAAACCAGGAATTGTTGACAGTCATTTTGTGCCTCGGTAGAAGCAAGGATCTAGAAATTAGTGGAACAAGTGTTCAAAACGTATAAAGGGGGCTGGTAAGAAATATTTTGATCCTCTAGACCTGCTTAGGGGATCCCACGAGCACCCCTAGGGCCCCCCAATTTTTTTGGGGGAGGGGAAAAACAGAGAAATGTGCATTGGGTGCACGGATGCGCCGTAATAAAAATAAAAATGAAGCGCAGGCTCCTGTGCTTGTTTAAAAATTAGCTACCTGGGAGGGCCAAATCCCGGGGTCTAAAATATTACATTTGATGGGGGTCCAGATGGGTCCTGTAGCCCGGGGACCGCCATTCCTTGGTGCTACAAAATAAATGGATGAGGGAGTTCAAAGGTCCGTTTAAGCCCCGGGGATTACGACCCTCCGGGGCTTTTTATATTTTGGGAGGGGGCCGCGTGGTCTCCATTCTGGAGCAGTCGAAAGCATTGGGGAACACCACCCCCCAGGAGCGGCTCCTTCAGTGTCTCGGGGTATCTACACCCAGGACACTGCTGTTTGCTTTGGCAGGGCGGGAATGGAGGTTCCCGCTATGTCATAGCAAACTTGAGGGCATATTAACAAGTGCCATTTCGCCTCAATTAAAAAAAAAAGCAAAAAGTGCGGTGAAAATTATATCGCCCTATTTGCTAGGCGACGCTAAGATGCATTAACGAATGTTAGCAGCTGGTTTGCTAAGGGATCAGCTCGTATGTCCAATGAGTTGCAATGTAGGCGTTCTCAGTGGCAAGGTAGGTGTTTCTATGACAATATAAAAAGGAAGAGGGAGGTATGACAACAGCGTTGTATTTACAAGGCGGCCCTGGATTTGAGGACCAATAGCAAAACTCTTGCTAATTGCAGTTTATGTCGGATCCTAACATCTGTTCTGAAGTAGACTTAAGCATGTTTAATATGAGAGGTGGATTGATATGTTAAGTCCACAGTCTAATATTAACAAGCTTTTCACTTGTGAACATGAATTGTTGCTTTATTTCTTGTGATATTGTGGGCATATTTACAAGGACAACGTTAAAATTATCGTCGCTTTAGCGTTAGGAAAGTGCCGTTAAAGCGGCCATAATGGGCTTAATAATAGGCTTTTTAGAATTAGTGATAATTCCAATAGAAGCCCAGGTTTACACCAGAACATTTTTACGCTGTCCTTGTAAACATGCCTATTACAGCCTCCTAATTTTACCCTAAACAAAAAAAATCACCTACTATTAATTTGTATTTTTCTTCGGGATTCCATCTTATGGGATACGACGTTGGGGACTGTGGGTGGAGGCCCAATGTCCCTACGGTCCCAGTTAGCTACCTGCGTCCTTCGGAGTCCGCCATTACTTTTGCACATGGGGACCTGCTAATATGCAGCTCCCGTGGGGAAAAGCATTCTGCTTTGCATTTTAAAAGAGAGAGTAGGTGTTCGTGTTCTCTCTTTCAAAATGCAAACCAAGTTTGCTATGGCAGGGCGAGAGTCTCGGCTCTCACCCTGCCATAGCAAACAGCAGTGTTGAAAAAGTCTTCCGGTAAGATAACAAAGGATTTTGAGGTCCATTATCGCCGTTTTAGTATGCTGCCGTTAAAGCGGCGATAATTTTAACGCGGTTTTTGTAAATATGCCCCTAAGTTTTGTAATGTTGACAATCCCGTCACCCATTTAAATAGGGACGAAGTATTTAGTGAAGTGCATTGTTAATCATGAAGCAACACTGTCTAATTGTGATCGATAAAGAATTCGAAGAGTTGTGTACTTCTTTTGCTCGTAATGTACATAGGGGCAGATTTACAAGTTCCTTGCGCCACAAATGCGTCACTGTTAACATGGGAAAAGTGATGCAAAAGTGGCGCAAGGGGCTTGTAAATCTTCTACAAAGTGTTCTGTCGTCTTAGTTTGCTTTCCTCTCTGTCATGTAGAGGATCCTGGGTAAATATAATGGTTTCTGTACAGCCAGTACCTTTCAACCCTACCCCCAAGCTGCTTACTGCCTGTTACCATAGTAACAGTTAATGGAACACTTAAGTGAGCACACAGGTCACAAGTTCACCACACAATGTTGCTAATCCAAACAGTTATTTTGCTGGAGTTTTTAAAAATGTACATAGGAACCGTTAATCGCAGCTAAATACTCTGGTAAAGAGCTGGTAAAGGGTTAGCCTCAGTATTATACATCTAGTTATAAACATCATTTTTACTTTAATTGTTTAATCTTCTCTAAGCATATGATTATCACACTAAATAATAGTGAAATGTCGAAAAAGAAGACGTATACACTTTTTTATTAACTTTTCTTACAACAAAAATAAATAACTATGAGCGTAGCTTTAAGATAACAACATAATAAATATCTAGAAACATAACTTTAACATAACAATATAATAAACAAAATGTGAGATGGACTCCAATGAAAGTAGGGTAGGTAACCTGCAAAACAAAAATGAAAATAAGTGTTTAAAATTAGATTGATGTGACTGAATGAGGTCAAAAATCACAAATTAACATAACACTTGGCAATATTTGGTTATTTGCACATCTGCAGTGTGCCTGATACATCCCTCCCCTCTTATAGGCCCGTGTTGAAGAGGTGCCTGTAGGGAAGTGCCTACTGCGTAAGATTTACAGTATGGACCAGCAGGTCTTTAAAATGATTTAGAGATGAGACAGAATTAGGTGAGAGATCACTTCATTATGCAGGACGATATCGTTTAGTTCCAACGCATTTAATTGGAGGCAATGTGTATCTAGGCCACTCGGCTTACCTTTTGTAAACACTGTGTTCAACAGAGCTCAAAACTTGAGTTCTGCTTTGTTTCTACATTGCAGACTGTATTCAATTCAGCCTTGATTTATTTATCTGCAAAGTGGACCGCAGCGTCCATAACTTCAAAAGAGAAAGAGAAACAATGTGAGAGAGAGGGAGAGAGAGAAAGATACAAAAAATGACATTGAAAGTGTGAGAGAGAGAAAGTAATAGATGGAGCAGGAAAGGTAGTGTTAATACTGGAGAAAATCTTCGTAGCTCACCTTTTTGCCTCCGGTGTGTGTCCAAGCACCTGCCGGTTCATAATGCACCCTCAAGTTTAGTGATCTGAAAGATAGTATAGAGTTAGTAATAGCAGAGTACATACAAATGCACAAGTATATTTCTGCTTTATGCCTTTGGACATTCAGGATACTGTATTACATCAACTTCCACAGCAAGGTGGTGTCTGTGCACTCTTTTTCTCCCAGTGTACTCTATCCCATTCACTCCCACTGCATAGCGGTGAGTTCTCATTACTGCGTACCCAGACTGTTGCACCCCATTGACTCCCAGAGTCCAGAGATGAGTGTCTTTTCTTGCGCACTCAGGCTGTTCCAACCTATCCATTCTCACTGCCCGGAGGTAATTGTACATTCCTACACAGTCAAGCTGCTGCACACTACCCACTCTCTCCGCACACAGGTGACTTCTCGTTGCTTCAGAAACAAGGTTCTTTGCTCACCTTGTGCCATTGGCGTGATTCAAAGAGGGTGCACCACGTGTCGAAGCAGCCTTCTCAGGCGTTGTTACGATGGCCATGCATCATCTCAGAGGTGTTGGGGGGGATGCCAATTTGTGAAACACAACCTGTTAGATAAAAAGGAAGGTAAGATTGTGCGTCATCTGTTTATCAAAGGAGAGAGGAAGTCAGAGAGTGACTGAAAAGAATATTCGCAGCTCACCTTTCTGTCACCGGTGTGTCTACCACCACGTGCCGGGACGTACTGCACCTTGAAGCTCCACATCTGAAAGATAGTAAAAGAAAGATGTTATGATTGGTAATTGCCACTATCTTAATGTGAAGTAGAATAACATTGCCCTTTCACACACCTTCCCTTCCTCATTAAAAATACAACTATTTGTACAGTTCCAATTTGTTTAATGTGGTTCAATTTATGAAGAATTAGTACAGTAGTAATGTTTTCCATCCGGTTGTGAAACAAGTGGTGCGCAGTGATACACGTTGTTTCAATGATCACAAGCGACGGACTTTTGACCGACTATAAATATTTTCCTGCTATAGGAAAAAAAATACAAATGCAAAAAGATACCGTATAAAGGACTGCATACACCTAAATCGCGGTGTCGCCTTTTTGTATCCAGTCTGCTGCACCCTTTTCGTGGACAGGGTATGTTCTACATCATGCTCTGTCACCAAGAAGCCTCATATTTGGTTATTAGTCTTGATATGGCTAGGGCAAAGGACATACTTGTGCACCCATCTTCATTGCAGGTTCCTCACCCACTCAGCCCTTACGGTACCACTAACTCAGTGACCAAAGAGCACGTGGTAGTGGGCCCTCCTGTTCGGTAGTGCAGGCCTACATGAGGCGTCCGAATCACTAGGGCGGGCCATCACAGCGCTTGCGATGGGACCAACTGTAAAATGGCGTAGAGCACATGCGCCCCATCTTTTTTATTGGTAGGGTCACGTGTGTAGTGACGCATGTGCTGAATGGTTGTGGTGTGGGTGTATACCAGGCAGGAGGGAGTGTGTGTGTGCCGTTCTGACAACTAGACCTGGAAGTAAGAAATCAGTACAATGGAAATCTGGGCCATGTAGTGTTGTGTTTTCCTGGTAGCGTAAGCAGAGTGGGCTGGACTGACGTATGCCAGACCTGCGCAAGGCTGTGAATGATGACTCCGGAGCTTTGTGCATGGTTCCGTCGTAAGGTATATGAGATATCAACTGATTCAGGTGTCGGTGTTGTAGTGCCGCCGTCACCTGGGTCTTAAACGCAAATGTGCCATTATCTCTGTAAAGTCCCACAACATGGCAACATGGAAGGTACGGGGTATCACTGAACCTATATTCATCTATAGTTGCACACATAAAAGATGGCGGGCAAGCTTTATGTTGCAGTCTTTGACTCATGAAGGGCAGTTAATATATATATGTATGTGGTCATTCAGGTATACTGTCGAACTTGGTGCTGCAAATCAGTGTTCGAGGCGCGTCCACATCCAGTTATTGTAGAAAATGACGCAATACAAATGTACTGTAAATTCGGTGCTCATGTAAATTGCTGATATAGTTTTGGGTCGACTTAGCGCTATATAAATATGCGGAAAAAAACGAGAAATATCACACACTTATAAATTTACTATATACTTTCTTTGCAGTATTGTAATGATACAGTTTGTACGTTCGTATTTGTAGAATGAGCAAGAGAGAGTTGTATAATCAAAGTTTTTGTTACTGGCAGAGGTAAGATGGTTGCATACATTGTTTACAGTGCAATATAATGTGGTAGGGCACAGGAGCAGCATTTTACAAACATAATAAATACTCAAACACAGATAGATAGTTGAAGTAGGTACGGGCATGTGTGCTCAACTCCATTTTATTACGGTACTGTTGGTAACAAGTAGAATAGTAATCATGATATCATACACAGATATTTAATCATAAATGCTTTATGACTTCTGCTGTACAAAGGTAGGAGCACTATATGTGAAATAATTCACAGAAGATTCAATCGTAAAGGGTTCATGAGTTGTGGTGCAATAAGGTAGGGTTGGTTTGTGTGGAACCTGCGATGATGCGTGGTTCAGGCAGACCTCGCTGGTAAGAATGTCTTTTGGCTACTGAATTTTGCCTTAATAAGGCCACGTGGCGATTATTTATGATGAACTGAGTTAGTGGTATGTATGGTGCTCAGCGAGTTGCCTACTGGACTGCATCTGTAATCACGATTGAAATAAAAGATGAAACATGTATGGAATACATTGTCGAAATATGTATGTTTCAGGGACATTATAGTTCAAGTTGTGACCTATGCTGTCCACAGTGTAGACTATCATTGAGTGTGCCTTTGCACTTGCAGTGTGAATTTAGCTTTTCAACTACACCTAGAACTGATATAAAAGAAGTTTTTAAAGGAAGGCTACTAAAGGGATATTGTGTAGGTTTGAGGGACATTATACTTCGTTTGGTACTGCACTCTATAAATACTGAATGAAGAGTCAGTTGGATTCTGCCTGAATACGGACATGTGGTGATCAATTATGGTGCACTGAGTTAGTAGTACCTTTAGGACTGAGCGTGTAGATAACCTGTGATGATGCGTGGTCCGGGCAGGCCGCACTGGGGGTAATGTGTTTTGACTACTGAATTTTTCCATAATAAAGACTCGTGGTGATTATTTATGGTATACTAAGTTAATGGTACGTCTGATGTTTAGCGTGTGCTCACCCTGCAATGATGCGTGGTCTGAAAGGGCTGCACTCAAAGCATTGACTGTTGCATACTGGACTGTATGTACTTCGAGGGAAAAAAATAAATACCATCAATGGTTATCAATTCTTCAGCAACAAAATGATTGGAATCAGATGATTCTTCCAGTGGTGTAGCCATTTTTGTCTCCAAAAAAGAAATTTAGGTTTCCAATGAAGAAAACGTGAGGTTCTAATTGTGACCTATGCTGTCCGCAGTATAGACTGTCATTAAGTGTGCCTTTTGCACTTGCAGCGTTAATTTTATTATTCAACTAAATCTATAAGTGATATAAAAGAAAATCAACAGTCTGTTTAATTGTGAGCTCTGATGACTGCAGTGTAGGCAGGAGGCCGCGGTTAGCAAGAGCCTACGGCCACGTAGGGTTGACTAGAACTGCACAGTATTGGTAATTTAGCATGTGTGTAGCCAGCGATGACAAGTGGTGCGCTGAGTTAGTGGCACCTAAAACAACAAGGTTCTGTGGAGCCTGCGATGAGGCGTTGTCCGGGCAGGCTGTACTGATCGTAATGTTTTTTGTCTTGTGAATTCTGCCTTAGTAAGGCCAAGTGGCGATGATTTTTGGTGCATTGAGTTAGTAGTACCTTTGGCGCTTAGAGTGTACGTACCCTGCGATGATGCGTGGTCTTTTGTCGATTGAATTCTGCATGAATTCTATTTAAAAGTGATAGTATGCCTCATTGCTGACATAAAGTTGTTCTCTATTCTTTGCAATGAATTATGGTGCACTGAGTTAGTAGTATCTTTGGTGCTGAGCTTGTACATAGCCTGCGAATATGTGTTATCCAGGGGGGCCCCACTGGGAGCAATGTTTTTTGCCTAGTGAATTCTGCCCTAATAAGGACACAGGGAGGTGACTTTTGGTGCAGTGAGTTAGTGGTACCTGAAGAACCCAGCGCGTGAGCACCCTGCGATGATTCGTGGTTCGGGCCGGTCGCACTGGTACAATGTCTCTTGCCTACTGGAATGCGTCATGTGCAATCGCCATTCCACCTGAATCGTGAGCCCTCACAATGTAAATCGGAGGCAGTAGTCATCACAGACATCAAGAAATTCTTTTTGTTGCATCCTTTAACAAAATCTGAGGACATAAAGTACAATTATCTCTACCTTAAAAAAATCAAGGCTAAATTTCATGCTGTCCGTAGTATAGATTCAAAGCTGAATTGAAGTTGTGAAACCTGCTGTCCGCATTGTAGATCGAAGGCAATAGTCAGCACAGATATCGACGAATGAATTTTGTCACTTATTTTAACAAAATCAGAACAAATACAGTACAATTGTCTCTGCATTAAATAAATCAATGTTGAATTCTATACTCTCCGTATTGTACGTGTAAAGCTGAATTCAAGTTGTGAACCCTGCTGTCCGCATTGTAGATCGAAAGCAATAGTCAGCACAGATTTCGACGAATGAATTTTGTCACTTATTTTAACAAAATCAGAACAAATACAGTACAATTGTCCCTGCATTAAATAAATCAATGTTGAACTCCATACTGTCCAAAGTGTACGTGTAAAGCTGAATTCAAGTTGTAAACCCTGCTGTCCACAGTGTAGAATGAATGCAGTAGTTGACACAGACATCGAGAAATGCTTTTTTGTCACAAACTTTAACAAAATCTGAGGACACAGTACAATTGTCTCTGCCTTATGTCTATAGTGCTGATGCGCAACTGGTGTCAAGTAGTAAGCTCTGTCGATCTCAATGTAAATTTGAAGGCAGTAGTTAGTACAGACATTGAGGAATGGTTTTTGTCACATCCTTTAACAAAATTGTCTCTGCTTTACATAAATCAAGGCTAACTTCAATGTTGTCTGTAGTGTAGATGCAAATCTGAATTCAAGATGTGAACCCTGCTGTCTGCAGTGTAGATGTAAGGCAGTAGTCGACACAAATATCGAGGAATGCTTTTTGTTACATACTTTAAGAAAATCTGAGGACTGAGTACAATTGTCTCTGTCTTAAATAAATTGAGACTGAATTCAACGTTGTCTGTAATGCTTATGCCAAACTGGTATCAAGTTGTAAACTCTACTGACCGCACTGTAGATCGAAGGCAGTAGTCAGCACAGATATCGACGAAGAATTTTTGTCACTTATTTTAACAAAGTTTGAGGACATTCAGTACAATTGTCTCTGCCTTACATAAATCAAAGCTAACTTCAATGCTGTGCGTAGTGTAGATCCAAAGTTGAATTCAAGTTGTGAACCCTGATTTCCGCAGTGTAGATCAAAGGTAGTAGTCGATACAGACATAAGTCTGCGGTGCTGTGGCGCTGAGTTCACAATGGACCTGTATTGAGGAGGCACGTGGTCATGGTGGCAGACACGTGGCAGGGTGAGGACCTTCGCTGTGGCAGAGTCTCTTTTTTTGCAGAAGTAAACCACGCCCAAGGCACAGGCTAATTATTTATAGTCTAATGCTGGAGTTGCGGGCGTTGGACCAGCCCACTCCGCTTCTGCGTCAAGGGGGGGGGGAGACAACACAGCTACATAAGCTAAATATTCTCCAGTGTCTGAGATAATATGGTTGCGTCCACTGTGCAGTACACTACACGTATCAATAGTATATCTACACACGGAAAGGTTTTTGGTTTGTATAGTGAGTTGTGTATAGCATATCACAGGTAGTGTTAGCATTATGTACATTATTGTTGATGTGCGAGTTCCTTCCCTTATACATAGTTGATTGCCACATCTCTGAACATTCAGCTAGTGTGCTGTTGAGGGGATATATTATTTTGGGAAGGTCCATTTTACTGTTTTGTGCTGCCTGTGAAGTAGTAGAGGGGGAGGGGTCAGGAGGGGTAGTTGTAGTGGTGGTGGCGCTAGGTGTTGTGATTTTGTTGGCTGTTGGAAGTGCATAATTAGTACCTCTATTACATATTTGTCTTTAGATATGGGTGTGAGTTAGATGTAATTCACGCTGTACATAGTCCACATCCTTACACTAGTTAAATGTTGATATTAATTTGTTAGTGGTAAGTGAAACTATCGCCTGTTTCTTTAGGTAGCATTGCAGATTTGGCTTGTTGTTGAAAATATGGGGAAGTGGTGTTTTTTTGTTTCTTTACAAAGGGAACGCCTAGTTTGTATACCATTAATGTTAGTTTTGGTTCTGGTTTGAGGCGATTTTCTTGGAGGAAGGAATAAATTGAAGAATGGTAATATTTGCAGTTTTTACGACGTTGAGAACAGGATGATAATTAAAAAAGATAGAAAAAAACAGATATGCTTAATGAACATTATAATTAGGAATTATCATTTAAAAATCCTTTGGAAATCTCAGAAAAAACCATAGGTTTGAAGTAGGTTATAGTTAGGAATTAAGATTTAAAAAACCTTAGAAATTAATTGAAAAAAAACATAGGTTTCAGGGGTGTTATAGTTAGTGGGACATTTCACTCATACAAAACCATTGAAATTCCTCCGTTATAGTTAGTTGTACTAAATGTAACTCTCGCCTGCAATCCACTGGTGATGATGTCACATATTACATCATTCATGACCTGCCTGAAACCTATGGTTTTTTCCAATGAAAAAAAACTAAAATATATATATATATACATATATATATATATATATATATATATATATATATATATATATATATATATATATATAAAAATATATATATATGTTTGTGTGTGTGTATATATATACATATATTCACTGAAAAAAACGTAGGTTTTACACACCTTATAGTTAGGAATTAGCATTTAAAAAACTTTTGAAATTCACTGAAAAAACCATTTGAGATGTCATCAGTGATGTCATGAGTGATGTCACTGACCATGTCATGAGTGATGTAATATGTGACGTCATCAGCAGTGCATTGCGGGCGCGCAAGTTATAGTTAGCTGAACTAACTGTAACGGGGGAATTTCAATGGTTTTATATGAGTGAAATGTCCAGCTAACTATAACATGTGTCCAACCTACGTTTTTTTCAGTGAATTTCAAAGGTTTTTTAAATGCTAATTCCTAACTATAACGTGTGTAAAACCTACGGTTTTTTAAGTGAATTTCAAAGGTTTTTAAAATGCTAATTCCTAACTATAACATGGCTGTAACCTATGGTTTTTTCAGTGAATTTCAATGGCTTTGTAAATGAAAAATTTTTAATGTAATAATTGTTATTTTTTATACTGATTTATTTATGGAAACTCCCTGTGAATAAGACTCCCGGACTAGAGGGTAAAGAGCCAGGTTTTCAGGTTTTTTCTAAATGCTAACAGGTTGGTGTTTAGTTTAAGGATCAGGGGGAGGGAGTTCCATGCCTTTGTTGCTCCCCCAACAAAGCCCCTACCCCCCCAGCGTGCTTTCCTGATCCGAGATGTTTTAATCAGTCCCATAGTGGCAGACCTAAGTTGTCTCCCTGTTCTGTACCACTGGAAATGATCCTGAAGAAACACCGGGCCTAAACCATGCAATGCCTTAAAGACAATGCAGAGGGCTTTAAACAGAATCCTTTCTTATCGGTAACCAATGCAGCTTTTCCAGTTCCTTGGTGACCGATGAGAACTTGGGCAAGCCCCCGATCAGGCGGGCTGCTGCATTTTGTAGGACCTGGAGTTTGTTAAGCACCCCCTGTTGGGCCTCTAAAAAGAGGCTGTTACAGTAGTCAAGGCGCGAAAGTACGAGTGCCGTCACCACCGTCTCTCTGCTTCCTTCTGGTAAGAAGGGGAGAACCTTCCTAATAGTTTTCAAAGTACAATGTATGGAGGAAGTCAGCGCCTTGACCTGGGGTTTAAAGGAGAGTTGGTGGTCTATGATGACTACAAGACTCTTCACCTTTTGTGCCGGAGATGGCGGGGATCCCATATCTGAGGGCCACCACTTAGAACTCCAGAGATTTGTAATTGACCCAAAAACAAGCACCTCAGTCTTGGAGGAGTTTAATTTTAAGCAGCTTTTGGCCATCCAGGAACTGACAGTAGACATACAGTCCTGAAGCCTGGCTGCCAACCCCAGCTCCTTCCCTGGAAGCACCGAGACCACACTCTGGGTGTCGTCTGTGTAAGATGTTAACTCAAACCCGAAGGATCGGATCACTGGGGTAAGAGAGGATACGTAGATATTAAATAAAGTGGGGCTAAGGGAGGATCCCTGAGGGACCCCCCCGGGGAGTTTGAATGATCTTGATTCGAAATCACCTATGGCCACCACTTGTACCCGATCTGTCAGGAATGCCTTCAGAATGTTAAGAGCTTGCTCCTGGATCCCGCAGTCCTCCAATCGGTCCACCAGCATAGCATGGTGAACCGTATCAAAGGCTGCTGACAGATCCAGAAGAATCAGCACCGCTTGGCCCCCGTCATCCAGCACTTTCCGGACCTCCTCTGTAGATTTAATCAGGGCGGTCTCCGTGCTGTGCCCTTCCCTGAACCCATGTTGGGCCGGGTCTAGACCCTTTGAGCTACGCAGAAATGAGCAGAGCTGGGAGTTCATGATTTTTTCTATCAGTTTTGCCGGCAGTGGTAGTCTGGCAATAGGCCTATAGCTATTGGGGTCCATGATGTCCAGCGAGGGTTTTTTAAGTAGTGGGCGGATGGATGCCCGCTTCCACACTGTGGGGAAGTCGCCCTTCTCGAACATCAAATTGAAGATACTGACTAGAGAGTCTGCTATGGGGTCAGCTGCCAGTTTTGCAATTGACGTGGGACAGGGGTCTTGGGGTGAGCCTGATTTAGTTGCCATCAGTAATTTTAGAACCTCACTCGAATTTACTGGCTTAAAGGCCAACAGTTTTTCCTCAGAGGACCCAGCAGTGAGGGCCCTATGGGAATCCTCCACAAGACTGAGGGCCACCTGTTGTTCCAGCGTGGTAAAAATTGCTTGGACTTTATTCAGGAAAAAGTCGGCCAGTGATTCACAAAGTTTGATATTGGGGGGCACCGTCACCGATTTGGGGGAGGTTAGACCGCGGTATCGAACAGTTCCTTGGCCGAATTCTTGGCCTTTTCAATGCGGTCCGTATAGTAGGCACTCTTGGCCTTCCAGATGCTCTCTTTATATGCCTTTAGGCTAATTTTTAGTCTTTCTTTGTCAGACTCATAATAGTTCACACGCCAGATCCGCTCTAACTTTTTACAGATTATTTTTGCTTTCTGAGCTCATCCGAGTACCATGGGGCCGATGGAACCTGCCTGGTGAGCCGGCACAACTTGGGCGGAGCTAACCTATGGCAGGCCCCATCGAGCCACTCCGTGTACTCGGCAGTGGCTTTGTGCACGTCAGTAAGCATGACTGGCCTAGAGGCTATCAGCAGGTCCTCAAGAGCTGTGCCATCAATATTTTTCCATGCTCTGCAGATCCTTTTTGATTGCCCCTCTATCAATGTCTTCTTAACCAGAGGGCTAAGGATGGTAAATAATACCACCCCATGGTCTGTCCAGGACACGGGTTCAACCTTAGAGAATACCAGATCAGGATTATTAGAAAAAATCACATCTAATGTGTGGCCCGCCTGATGCGTTGCCCCGGAGACCACCTGGGTCAGACCCACTGCACTTGAAAAAGACTTAGGCGTCCCCTCAACAAAGAGCCCACATAGGTTGAGTATATGACCCAAAAGCTAGCATGTCGTTCATTCCGGCGGGAAAGGTAAAGTTACAGAGTTCAAACAATCACAATCTATGAACGCAGCCTTGAACTAGTGAGACAAGGTCTATATATCAACTCAATTCTATTGTTGCAGTGACCAGGTTTTCAGAGAATTATGTATACAGGGGAGTATTATCTAAACACTTTTTGGACATAGATATTTTTCCTTTAACACCAAGCATTAGTTTTTACCAAAAATGAATTACGTAACAAGCACCGTTGACAATGGTACAAAAAAATATAAATAAAAGATATTTACCACACAAAAGATTTCATTAAAGCTCTGTTATGCATTTATTTTATATTCACAATACAATATACAATTTTTTTTTTTTTAAAAACATCATTATACATTTCATAAAAAGATTTTAAAAAACAAGAATCACAAGTCGACGCGGCGTTTCGGTATCCTGTATTTGAACCTTCTTCAGGACTGATTCTAGACAAATTTAAAAGATTTAAAAAAACAGAGTTACATTTTTTGTAGTGGTCTGAACATCTCATCAAACAATACCCTGTCTACACATAATTCATGGTCACTGTGCTATGTTCTTCTTCAATAACAAAAAAGATTTTATTGAAATCCTGTTCCCCTGTGGCCCTTATCCACATTTATCTGTTGATATACATTCCTGTACTTTAACAAAACTAATAGTCTTACCTTTCCCATTGGACCCGACGGTACAAAACTTATGAACCCAGGACATGATATTATAATCTATTATTTGTATAGGTTAGGCATACCTTTAAATTTAGATAGGGCCAGGCGCCCACTGGACACAGATTAAATGAATTCTGTACCATGTAGTAATTGGATATTGATATTCTCCGGACCAAATTTTCAATTTCTGATCCCACTAATTGCGGTGAATAAAAGAAAAATAAAATGATGTTACATGCAGACATTGCTTCCAGTAAACTCATAGTGTCCACATCCGTGGTTCCTTCTAAATGAAAATTAAAATGAAAATTAAAATCACCCAGAACCGTGAAGGAGTTGGTACAAAGGGCTTCTTCCAGGATACTACCCACTACTTCTAAAAAGATGGACTTTGTCCCAGGAGGTCTGTACAGGAGGCAGCCCTTAAAGGATTGGTGATTAGAATGCTCCAGCTTAAACCCCAGGGCCTCACATGCCTCAGAGGTCACTGGGAAAAAGACTCCATGAAGGGACGCTTTATAAATAATGGCCAAGCCCCCTCCCTTTTTACCAGGTCTGTCTAACACAAAATCGCGATAGTTTGGTGGAGTAGCCTTTACCAGATCGGGACTATACTATACTATACTATATTATTATACATTTTTTATTTTAGATATATTATTTTTTTAACTACATTACATATTTTTAATATAAATTGATAAAAAATGTTTGTACACCTCTCTGCAACGCAGCCCCGTGACACGTTTGCAGAGGGGGAACTAATTACCCTTGCATACTGAGGGTCCCTGGGGGCTAACTAGCCCACCAGGAACCTCCAGTACTCCCCAGGGGGCTGCATTGCAGAGAGGTGTAATGAGTCCACACCCTTTTTTACACCTCTCTGCAATGCAGCCTACAGGTGCATTTGCAGAGGGGGAACTAATTCTCCTTGCATACTGGGGGGTCCCTGGGAGGCAACTAGCCCACCAGGAGCCTCCAGTATGCACCAGGGGGATGCGTTGCTTTGCCTCGGAGGGCGGCAGTCACCGGGCCATTGTGGGGGTGTTTGGGCACCCCCCACACTTCTTTATCACTATGCCCCCACAATTTGGTCCCCCTGGGGGGTAATTTTTAAATAAACATACCGTTTAGGGGGCCAGGGTGCTTCTACCCTGCCCCCTTTTTGTGTTCTACACGTTTGTTTTTCTGATTTCTTGTGCCTCGGTCTACCGAGCACAAGATGGCTGCCAACACTTCCTGGTTTGAAGTGTTGAAAGCCAATGAGCATGCAGCTTGTGCTCGAGAAGTTTTAGAACTCAAAAAGGGGGCAGGGTAGAAGCACCCTGACCCCCTAGGCCTGCTCAGGGGTTCCCACAAGGACCCCCAAGGCAAAAAAATACAAATTTGGGGAAAATCATGGGGTGCGCGCACCGTGCACGCACCCCGCGATTTTTTTTTTTCCACCTTGGCTTGAGCAGGCCTACGGGGTCAGGGTGCTTCTACCCTGCCCCCTTTTTAAGTTCTACACTTTTTTTTCTGCTTTCTTGTGCCTCAGTCTACTGAGGCACAAGTAGACTAATGGTTCGCTCAGGTCAAGTCGTGGCTTGAAAGTTTTGGGGTGGTTCGTCAAGCGGGGGCCTAGAAAAAAGGGGGTCCCAAACCACGTTTGCCTAATTTCCAGAGGGATTTTGAAACAGGCTACAGCTCGAACTGCTGAATGAAATTACACCAAATTTGGCAAAAAGGTAGGTCTTGGTCCAGAAAGCGTGCTTTTTAAAAAATGGTGTAAATCCTTTCAGTACTTGCTGAGAAAGTAAAAAAATAAAAATATCAACATCTGTGCACCAAGGAGGATTCGTGAACCATCCCAGACATGAGCTTCATTCTGATTGGCTGTCAACACTCCAAACCAGGAAGTGTTGGCAGCCATCTTGTGAGTCGGTAACCGGGAATTAAGGCCCCTTGAAGGGTCCCTGGGGGCCAATTACCCCACCAGGTACCTCCAGTAAGCGCCACACATACGCGGGAGGTGCGCTCAAGCTGACAGCAGTAAGACACAGCAGTCAGAGCTGGCTGTATGTATCGACCCACAAGGGAATTATTCCATCACGGATTTCACCCGACCCAACCCACTTGGGTAACACTAACCTTGCACTACCAAGACCAGAAGGCCAAGGGATTGGCCCCGCCCACTGGGGCAGGACCAGGACTTTGTGATATAATTCGTGCAGGTAATGAGGTCTGGCTGATAAGGACTTTGCCATTGAAGAAGGGAACGCTGTTCCCGAAACGCGTCTGGCGATATTGAACTTTGCTGTTACTACCAGCTGTCTTTGCCTGTTGTTGCTGCCAGCAATAAATATTGAGGAATCACGCACTTGTTGGTGTCTCTCACAGGGGCTAACTTTGTGTGATGATATATATATATATATATAGATATATATATATATATATATATATATATATATATATATATATATCTATATATATATATATATAGATATATATATATATATATATATATATATATATATATATATATATATATATATATAGATATGTATACATATATATATATTTTTTTTCACTGAAAAAACACAGGTTTCAGGGACGCTATAGTTAGTTGGACATTTCACTCGTACAAAACCAGGACAATTTGGCTGAAATTGTTAGTTAAGCTAAATATAACTCGCACCCCGTAATACACTGCTGATGACGTCATACATTACATCATTCATGACATGGTCATTGACATCACTGATGACATCTCAAATGACATCACTGATGACACCATCCAGTGACTTAGTGTTTCTGTAAAGTTTAAATATGTTTAATATATATATGTATGTGTATATATATATATACACACACACACACATATATATATATTCACTGGAAAAAACCATAGGTTTCACACCAGTTATAGTTAGCTGAACATTTTACTCATACAAAACCATTGAAATTCCTACGTTATAGTTAGTTGGACTCAATATATAACTTGCGCGCCCGCAATCCACTGCTGATGATTTTACATAATTCATGACATGGTCAGTGACATCACTGATGACATCACTGATGACATCTCAAATGACATCACTGATGACATCATCCAGTGTCTGTGTGTTTGTGTAAAGTTTAAATATGTTTTACATATTGAAGAATGAGTGGATGTATAAGTGTCTGGATGAAGGATTTAGTAGGTGTGTGACTGACTGTATGAGTGAGTGATTAAATGTGTCTTACTGAATGCATGGGTTAGTGACTAAACTGTCTGAATGTGTGCATCATTATGTCTGTTGTTGTGTAAGCTGCTGCATGTGTTGATCAGTAGCTATATGAGTGGCTATATGAGTTATTGATTGGTTGCCCAAGTATTTGTATGTGAGGCTGCGTGTGTGTGTGGGTGGCTAGGAGTGTGTGACTCTGTGCATACATGTGTGAGCAGTTGATTGACTTGGTGTCTGGGTTCAAGAGTGCATGTGAAAACAACTGTATGGGCGGTTGACTGTGTGCATGGGTGTGTGGGTGAGTGAATGGATATCTCAGTGCTACATGTCCAAGTAAGTACATATGTAAAATACAGTGCATGTGAGAGTTGGCATATATAAATGACCATACATGAGAGCCTGTGATTGCATAAGTGACTGTATCTATCAATGTGTACTTGTATTAGTGATTGTAAAAGAGAGTAAGTATGTGTTAGTCTATTTTTGAATAAGTGCGGTTTTGTGTGTATAACTGTATAGATGAGAAAATGGGAGTGTGATTGATTCTTTGCATGACTGACTAGGTGTGTGAGTATCTCCATGGATGAGTGCCAGTGTGTGAGTGTCTGTATAGGTGTATGAGTGCATATGATAGTGTTATATTGATGAGTGTTTGTATGTATGAATGATTGTATGTGTGAATGAGTGAATGTGTGTGTAGACCTAGGAATCAGTGAGTGCGTATGTAGTTACTGGTTTTGGTGTGTCAATGGTTTCAGCAATGGTAGTTTGTATTTAACACTGGGTGTATCAAAGGTTAGGTTAGAGTGTGAGGAGGTGCATCGTATTATCACATGGATGATGTCATCAGTGATGTCATCAGTGATGTCATTTGAGATGTCATCAGTGATGTCATCAGTGATGTCATTTGAGATGTCATCAGTGATGTCACTGACCATGTCATGAATGATGTAATATGTGACATCATCAGCAGTGGATTGCGGGCGCGCGAGTTATAGTGAGTCCAACTAACTATAACGTGGGAATTTCAATGGTTTTGTATGAGTAAAATGTTCAGCTAACTATAACTGGTGTGAAACCTATGTTTTTTTCAGTGAATTTCAAAGGTTTTTTAAATGCTAATTCCTAACGAGTTTGTAACCTATGATTTTTAAAGTGAAGTATTCAGTTTTTTTAGCAGCAGTTTTTTATACCTAATAATGATTCTAAATTTTTTTTTTCTAAAATTTATTTTTCAATGTATTTTTCATGTGTTTTTTTTTATCATTTTGTCTCGGAGCGCTCAGGGTGCGCGCACCGGTAAGCTCACCCGAGAGCGCAGCGATAGCGCTATTCCCGTGTGCGGAAAAAAATATGTATTTAAAGTAAAAAATAATGCAAGACATTCAGTGGCATACTAATAAAAGTAGTAGTTTTGATTTTAAATACCTGTATTTTAACTTTAAACGCATTTCCGAAAAGGTAGCAAAACGTCATTCAGGCGCACCGGGTAAGCGCCCCCGGAAGCGCCTGCGTTCGTGCAGCGTAAGCGCCCCCGGAAACGCTCCGGTGCGCGCAGCGTAAGCGCGTCAAGTCATGTGACCTTAAAATAACACTTTTCATTGGTTGTTAACAGTTTTTTTAACAACTAATGAAAACCCCACCCATTTCCTTCACTACCTCTTTCACTTTGGAGAGAGCAAGACCTGTTCCCTTCTGCTCTTCAATTCTTTAGGAAGAATGGCTGCAAGACCACCAAGCAGCAGTGAGGACTCTGATGAGTTTCTTCAAGAGGAGCCTCCTCAGCCAAAAGTGAAGGAGCACTTCATATGGAAATGTTTCACCATTCCACCAGGAGAGAAAAAGGTAAATGCTCCAAAGGTGGAGTGCAAAATTTCAATACTATTCTTTCACGGGGTGACCCCAGAAGAAAATATAGTTTTGGAAACTCAACGATGATCAGGCATGTGCAAAGGAGGCACCCCCAGAACTATGCCTGGGAGAGTGTCAGGGACCTGGCGCGTAATCCCCCGAGAGATGGTGCTTCAACTTCTACCGGAGGAGCAACATCATCGGGGAGAGGAAGAGCAGTGGAGCTGATACCCAACATTCAGCCTGTTTTTAATGACATTACCATTAGATGTAAGTAGTGTGACGAACTGCTTTGTTACGGAGAGCAGAGAATTCTGCTAATTGTACGTAAAAGGGAAGATCATTGCTGCCCTCCTCAGCCCTAATTTCCCCCTTTTTTTGTTCCTGTTGAGCAGTTTGGCATTCCCTATTTTTGTTTTTGTTCTGAAAAAAATACCCCCAAAATTTAAAAACGTTCGGGAAAAGTAAAAAAAAAAAAGTAAAAAAAAAAAAAGAAAAAACAGTTCTTTTTAGAACTACCTCCAAAATTTTCCAAAAAGAGCTGTATTCTTTACAAATTCAAAAGGAGTGAGTGAAGTGGAGTGCAGTGAGAGAGGAAAGGAAAATGAGTGAGGGAGCAAAGAAAGGGACGAGAGGGGAAGGGAAGTGAAGTAGGGGGATTGAAAGAAGGTGAGTGAGAGGAAGGGGAATGAACAAGGGGAATGAGGATAAGTGAGGAAAGCAGAGTAAGGAAACGGGGGTGAGGAAGGGTAAGAGAACAGCAGTGAGGTTGAGGAAAGAGTGGTGATAGAGAGTGGGTAAAGGCAAATGAGCGTGAGACAAGGGGAGTGAGGGAGTGAGGAGACAGAGGAAGTGAAGGAAAGAGTGAGAGAAGAGGACTGAGTGAGGGAGCAAAGAAAGATAAGTCAGGGAGTGTGGCTGAGTTATAGGGACTGAGCGTAACAGAAGAGGAGTGAGAGATTAGTGTGTTAATTTACCCCTGAGGCGGAGCCGGGGGTCGCAAAAGCTCAATTTGCAAATCTGTGGTAATTGTATTATTTGAAAATACGGCGCCTCGCGCTTTTTAAACAGAATCCCCTTTTAAAAACATTGTGTGTAATAATTGTGCTCAGAGATTTTAGATTACTTAAAATTGCACTGTGCACTTTATTCTTTGGCCCTACCTCATTTGCGCCATTCCCGACCTCCACTCCCTGCACAGCCAACTCGGGGCTGGTGAGAGAGAGGGGCGGACGTTATCTTGGTGGTAAGGAGGGGTAGCGTTCTAGCTGCTGCCTGACTCCCGCCCTGCAAACTATTTAAGACGCGCTGTTTGTGAGTGCCCAGATTAGTGTGTTATTTACCCCTTGAGGCGGAAGCCGGGGGTCGCAAAAGCTCCATTTGCAAATCTGTCGTAAGTGTATTATTTTAAAATACGGCGCCTCACGCTTTTTAAACAGAATCCCATTTTAAAAACATTGTGTGTAATAATTGTGCTCAGAGATTTTAGATTACTTAAAATTGCACTGTGCACTTTATTCTTTGGCCCTACCTCATTTGCGCCATTCCCGACCTCCACTCCCTGCACAGCCGACTCGGGGCTGGTGAGAGAGAGGGGCGGACGCCATCTTGGGGGTAAGGAGGGGTAGCGTTCTAGCTGCTGCCTGACTCCCGCCCTGCAAACTATTTAAGACGCGCTGTTTGTGAGTGCCCAGATAAGTGTGTTAATTTACCCCTGAGGCAGAAGCCGGGGGTCACAAAAGCTCAATTTGCAAATCTGTGGTAATTGTATTATTTGAAAATACGGCGCCTCGCGCTTTTTAAACAGAATCCCTTTTTAAAACATTGTGTGTAATAATTGTGCTCAGACATTTTAGATTACTTAAAACTGCACTGTGCACTTTATTCTTTGGCCCTACCTGATTTGCGCCATTCCCGACCTCCACTCCCTGCACAGCCGACTCGGGCTGGTGAGAGAGAGGGGCGGACGCCATCTTGGGGGTAAGGAGGGGTAGCGTTCTAGCTGCTGCCTGACTCCCGCCCCTCCCTGGCTTACTTGTATAATATGGCCACTACCTTCCGCCAGCACAGCAGGCGGGCGCAGTGGGCGCGCCGGTGGCGCGCCAAAGGCAAGCCCGTCTGCGCCCATCCGGGACCGGACGGGGCCAGGGCCCACAACCCCTGCTTCCCCTACAGTGCATCACAATACATACAGCGCTGTGGATCTGCATAAGTTAAGAACACAGGCTAGGAAGTCATGTTGTCATCTTTTTCATCCCTTAAACCTGCCTTCTCTGTGCCAACAATGTAACGTCCAACTTAAACCTCCTCCCCCGGCCAAGAATCAACAGACCTATAAAATGTTTCTCCTTAACTGCAGATCCCTTCCTAAGCATCAGACAGAAATATCCATATTGCTCGACGACCTACAACCAGATGCAGTTTTCTTAACTGAAACGTGGCTCACCCCGTTCTCAGACACTGATATAGTGCAAGCCTTGCGGCAGGACTACCAAATTACTAGATTGGATCGCCTTCATGGGATAGGCAGTGGCCTGGCTATTATATTTAGAGCTCACTATACCTGTCGATGCTCCCCGAATCCTTTTACAGACTGCGAAAGCATGTCCTTTTGCTTAGAGTTCTCTCCAAACATGAGTTTTTCAGGGGCACTAATTTACCGCCCACCAGGGCCTGCAAAACAGTTTTATACATCTCTGCCCTCGGGTGTTCCGGATCTGGCCTCTTCCCCATCCAACTTTACATTGCTAGGCGACCTAAACACTCACTTTGATGATACAACTAACTCTGTGGCGCAAGAGCTAATTGCAGATCTCTCTGCGTTGCAGATGGACCAGCGTGTCCTTTCAACCACACATGCTAAAGGCCACCTGTTAGACCCGGTGTTTAGCAACTGCCCTAATCTGGTGGTTGAAACTCCGATGGCCCTCCCATGGACGGACCATTGGTTAGTCCCTTTTAGGTGGGAAACTCATAACACTCCTGTACTTACACCAGGAATACGGGAAGCACGGAACTGGTCCAGACTTTCACTAGTCTAGTGGGTGAATAAGCTAGAGACCACAAATCCCTCAACTACTCAAGACCCCCTAACAGCATATGCCAAATTTAACAACTGGATAACACAATCACTTAATACCATATTGCCTATCAAAAAAACCATATTAAAAAGATCCAGACCCACTGCTCCCTGGTAATCGGCGGAGCTCCGGGAGAAAAAATGCCACTGCAAGAGATTAGAAAGAAAATGGCGCCTGGGGTACGCCGAGTTAGAACAAACCATTTACAGAGAAGCTATCAGAAATTACAAAAAAGAGATAAAGAGTGCACAAGCTGTGCATTACACACAAAAAAATCACGGAATCCAATTCCAATTCAAAAGAGAACTATCAGATTGTGAAAACCCTCACCAAACTTCCTCAATCCTTGTCTGTTAGCAACAATTCACAAACTCGCTGCGACGATTTAGCAGATTTCTTTTTTCATATAATTGATCGCATCTATTCATCCTTCTCCTCGGACAGTGATTTAAACGGCCCAATGAACATCTCAACGATTTCTGTACAGAGCACTATGTGTAGTCAATCACCCTCGCTAGGTGAGTTTCTCCTATTACAATCAGAATCCCTTGCTACTGTAATGACGCAAGTGAAATCGGGATCCCCTAGGGACCCTGCCCCCCCCACGCATATTGGTCACCGTTACCCGGACCATTCTTCCCACCCTGCTAGAAGTACTGAACGCCTCAATTGCCACTAGCACGGTACCACCTGCGTGGAAACAGGCTATGGTGCGGGCACTTGCAAAGAAAGCCAATATGGATATTAACAACTTAGGCAATTACCGTCCCATCTCCTTGCTCCCGTGGGCTAGCAAAATTGTCGAGAAGTATATAAACGGCCTCATAACAAACTTCCTTGAGAGTAATTGCCTGATTGCCCCGTAGCAGACAGGGCTTCGCCCCAAACATGGAACAGAGACTGCCTTGTTGGCAGTCATGGAGGAAACCAGGAAAATCTTGGATCGAGGAGGATCGGTGGCAGTCATCCTCCTCAATCTAAGCGCTGGTTTTGACACTGTAAATCACAAAATCTTACTGCAGCGTCTATATGACACTGGACTATCAGGTAGGGCACTGGAATGGCTCAAGTCATTTCTCAGTGGCAGTACCTTCCAGGTACATGAAGGAAATAGTATTTCCACCAGTAAACCCCTTGGCTTTGGAGTCCCACAGGGCTCATCCCTGAGCCCGACGTTATTTAACGTCTATATGAGACCACTGGCTGAGATCGTCCGACCGTATGGTATTAAGATCGTTATCTATGCGGACAATACTCAGCTGGTGGTCTCGCTGGCACAGGAAAATGACTACTCCACCAAGGTGGACCTGGTAGGTTGCCTGGAGAAGGTAAAAAGCTGGATGACTCTGTCTTGTCTCAAACTCAATGGGGACAAGACAGAGCTCATGCTACTAGGTAGGACAGCCCCAACATCAATCAGTTCCATTTGGCCTCCCAATTTAGGCCCGCCACCTGTACCTAAAGCCGCCATCAAGAGTCTGGGTATCTGGCTTGATAAACCCCTGACATTTGACTACCAGGCCACTAGGTTAGCCGCGACTTGCTTCGGCTTACTCAGAAACTCAAGAAAATTCTTCCCCTTCTACCTTTTATAGCCAGACAAATGGTGATACAGGGTTTGATCCAATGACGTTTGGATTTTGGAAATGCCCTCTACTTAGGAGCTCTGGACTTTACTCTGCGAAAATTACAGATAATTCAAAATTGCGCTGCTCGCACGTTACTGCAAATCCCATGCAGGATGTCTGCCAAACCTGGCCTGAAGAAACTACACTGGCTTCCTGTTAAGGATAGAATTAGCTTCAAGTCCCTTTGCATTGCCCATCAGGCTTTCTTTGAGATGGGCCCAGCAATTAACATCCCTCTAATCACCCCATACCATCCCAGAAGACAATTACGCTCAGCCAACGCTTTTTTGGCTGTGGTGCCCAAGGTCAGAAGAACCAGAGCTGGACATCGTTCCTTTTCCTTCAATGTTGCTAAATTATGGAACGATCACCCTCTTCATCTAAGGTCCAACTAAAAACATTCTTATTTAATAAATAAAGCTTTTCCCATTATATGTCCCCTTAGTTAACACTCTTAGTCTTAGCGCTTGGACGCCTCAGGGCAACTATGTGCACTCTATAAAAATCATTTTCATTTCATTTCAGAGACTAAGAGGACAAAGAGAATGGGGGTAACAGACAGAGAGTGAGGGAAGGGGACTGAGTAAGTAAGAGGACAGAGGGATTGAGAGAAGGAGTTACTGAAGTGGAGTAAGGTGAGTAACAGAAGGGAAACAAGTGAAGGAGCAAAGGAAGGGAAGAGACAGGAAAGGAAGTAAAACAGAAAAGCTGAAAGAAAGTGAGTGTGGGAGTGTGGCTGAGTTATAGGGAGTGAGCGTGACAGAAAAGGAGTGAGAGACTAAGAAGACGGAGAGAATGAGGCTAACAGAGAGAGAATGAGGGAAGGGGAGTGTAGAAGTAGGAGGACAAAGGGAGTACGAGAAGAAGTTAGTGAAGTGGAGTAAGGAGAGTAACAGAAGGGAAAAGAGTGAAGGAGCGATGGAAGGGAAGAGAGAGGAAGGGAAGTGAAACAGGAGAGGTGAAAGAAAGTGAGTGAGGGAGTGTGGCTGAGTTATAGGGAGTGAGCGTGACAGAAGAGGAGTGAGAGACTAAGAGGACGGAGAACATGAGGCTAACAGAGAGAGAATGAGGGAAGGGAAGTGTAGAAGTAAGAGGAAAAAGGGAATAAGAGAAGGAGTTAGTGAAGTGGAGTAAGTAGAGTAAGGGAAGGGAAAAGAGTGAAGAAGCAAAGGAAGGGAAGAGAGAGGAAGGAAAGTAAAACAGGAGATCTGAAAGAAAGTGAGTGAGGGAGTGTGGCTGAGTTATAGGGAGTGAGCATGACAGAAGAGGAGTGAGAGACTAAGAGGACGGAGAGAATGAGGCTAACAGAGAGAGAATGAGGGAAGGGGAGTGTAGAAGTAAGAGGACAAAGGGAGTAAGAGAAGGAGTTAGTGAAGTGGAGTAAGGAGAGTAACAGAAGGGAAAAGAGTGAAGCAGCGAAGGAAGGGAAGAGACAGGAAGGGAAGTAAAACAGGAGAGCTGAAAGAAAGTGAGTGTGGGAGTGTGGCTGAGTTATAGGGAGTGAGCATGACAGAAGAGGAGTGAGAGACTAAGAGGACGGAGAGAATGAGGCTAACAGAGAGAGAATGAGGGAAGGGGAGTGTAGAAGTAAGAGGACAGAGGGAGTAAGAGAAGGAGTTAGTGAAGTGGAGTAAGGAGAGTAACAGAAGGGAAAAGAGTGAAGGAGCGAAGGAAGGGAAGAGAGAGGAAGGGAAGTAAAAAAGGAGATCTGAAAGAAAGTGAGTGAGGGAGTGTGGCTGAGTTATAGGGAGTGAGCGTGACAGAAGAGGAGTGAGAGACTAAGAGGACGGAGAGAATGAGGCTAACAGAGAGAGAATGAGGGAAGGGGAGTGTAGAAGTAAGAGGACAAAGGGAGTAAGAGAAGGAGTTAGTGAAGTAGAGTAAGGAGAGTAACAGAAGGGAAAAGAGTGAAGGAACGAAGGAAAGGAAGAGAGAGGAAGGGAAGTAAAACAGGAGATCTGAAAGAAAGTGAGTGAGGGAGTGTGGCTGAGTTATAGGGAGTGAGCATGACAGAAGAGGAGTGAGATACTAAGAGGACGGAGAGAATGAGGCTAACAGAGACAGAATGAGGGAAGGGGAGTGTAGAAGTAAGAGGACAGAGGGAGTAAGAGAAGGAGTTAGTGAAGTGGAGTAAGGAGAGTAAGGGAAGGGAAAAGAGTGAAGGAGCAAAGGAAGGGAAGAGAAAGGAAGAGAAATGAAGGAGAAGGTCTGAAAGAAGGTGAGTGTGGGTGGGGAGTCAGGAAAAGGGGAGTAAACATGGGGATTGAGAATAAGTGAGTGAAGCGCAGTAAGGGAACGGGGGTGTGGGTGTGTGAGAGAAGAGTAGTGAGGTTAAAGAAAAGAGTGTTAAGAAACTAATTTTTGTATGTCAAACTTACCTTATAAGTAATGTAAACTTAATTACATATTTTTCAGTAAATGTAATATCTGTGGAAGAGAAAAAAAGTAAAATATAATATTTATAATATATATTTTACAATACAAGAAAGCAGGAGATTAAAAGTCATAAAAGGGTAGTGAGAGATAAAGTAGGAGTGAAGGACTCAGAAAGGAAAACAAAGGAATGGTGATAGTTAGAGAGAGTGAAAAAGAAATAGAGGAAGAGCAAATTACTAAGAGGATAATGTCATGGATACATTCAGTGACAGAGAACAAGAGAAGGAGAGAGAAATGAAGTGAAATTGAGTAAGATACTAAAGGAATGTGCATTAGGAAAACTAAAGAAAGAAAGGGGAGTAAAGAAAGGGGAGTGAGTGACAGGGAAGCAGGAGAGATTGATGTCGGATTCATGACATTGAGGGATGGAATGCGAGTGAGGGTGAATGTAGGGTCGTAAGACAGTGAGGGGACAATGGGAGCGAGGGTAACAGAGAGGGAGTGAGGGAAGACAAGTGAGAATATAAGAGAATAGAGGGAGTGTGAAAAAGAGTGAGTAAAGGGGAGTTAGGTGAGTGAGGTTGACCCTTGCCCGGCCAAATTTTTGGCGAGGATGGCGGAAGTTGTAAATCCGTTGGCGAATCCACTTCTGAATCTCTCCCTTAGCTGCGGGGTGGTCCCGCAGGCTTGGAAGCAGGTGATGATCATTCCCCTTCTTAAGAAGCCGGGCCTAGATCCTGAGGCTTTGGCCAATTACAGGCCCATTTCTCTCCTTCCTGCAATGGCCAAGATTCTGGAGAAGCATGTGCATGCTGTGCTTTCCAATTTTTTGGAATCCCATAATCTGCTGCACTCCACTCAATCTGGCTTCCGCCCTAATTTAAGCACCGAGATGGCGCTATTGGAGGTGTCTGAAGCCATCAAAGAGGCACTGGATTTGGGAGGTAAAGCTATGCTTGTCATGCTTGATCTATCGGCGGCGTTTGACACCGTCCCCCATGAGGGGCTCCTCGCCAGACTTTATGAGATCCGTCTGAGGGGGACGGTGCTCAGCTGGTTTAGATCATTTCTGGCTGACCGTCGGCAAACGGTCTGGGCCTCTCCTAGCTCTGCCGTGATGCCGCCTTTGGGAGTCGGAGTTCCGCAGGGTTCTGTGTTGAGCCCGACTCTATTTAACATCTTTATGACCCCTCTGGCGGCATTGGCGGAGTCTTTTGGGGCCCAGATCATATCTTATGCCGACGATACCCAGCTCCTCTTTACGTGCGGGAAAGGAGAAGAGTTTGATGGAGAGAGTATCCGTGGGTGCCTTGGGGCTGTTTTCAAATGGTTCCAGCTGAACAGCCTCAAATGCAACTCAGAGAAATCTGAGGTACTCTTCTCGGCTGCCCATCGGACCCAGACTGGCAGGAATGGGGGCCGGTTATTATGTTTCCTCCAGCGCAGTCGTCCCAGTTAGCAAAGAATCTGGGGGTCAAGATCGATAATGGTCTGACTTTGAGGTCTCAGATCCTCGGTCTCACGGGAACATGCTTTGGCCTCCTTAGGATGCTCCGTAAGTTCCTTCCGTTGCTCTCAGAAGATCATAGGAGGACTACGGTGCAGGCCCTAATTGGTTCAAGATTGGACTATTCCAACGTCCTATATCTTGGCCTGCCGGAGTATCTCCTGCAACGGTTGCAGGTGGTCCAGAACGCGGCCGCACGGGCCATTTTTGGCCTTTACAAGCGAGCCAGAGTCTCCGGCCTGCTGCAGTCGCTCCATTGGCTGCCTATCCGAAAGCGGATAGTTTTTAAGTCCTTGACCTTGGCCCACAAGGCTCTCCATGCCTCAGGAGCAAAATATCTTCAAAGAAGGCTTGCCTTCTACCGCCCGGCCCGATCTTTGAGATCAGAATCACTGCTCCTTGCTGTGGTTCCTCGCGTAAAAAGGGCCCGTGTGGGAGGTCGTTCCTTCAGGCTGTTGGCGCCACAGCTCTGGAATACTTTGCCCTTGGCACTGCGCAGCACCTCCAATCTGTTGACCTTCAGGAAAGGCCTTAAAACTTGGCTCTTTTCCCTTTAGTATGTTTCTCTTCTTTTTTTGCTGGGCTTCTTTTATTTTATAGTGTTGTTTTATTCTGCTACAGGCTTTCAATAAAAGCGCCGGGACACTCCATGGAGTAGTTGTGCGCTATACAAAACAAATTTAACATAACATAATATAACATGAGGGAAGGGGAATGACTGAGGGAGCAAAGGAAGAAAAGAAGGGGAAGAGAAGTGAAGCAAAGGGACTGGGAAAAGGTGAGTGCTTGAGGAGAGAAAGAGGAAGGGGAGTTAAGGATGATGAATGAGGATTACTGAGGGAACCGGAGTAAGGGATCAAGGGTGAGGGAGGGTGAGTGAAGAGCAGTGAGGTTGAGGAAAGAGGGAAGATAAAGGGAGGATAAAGGCAAGTGAGCATGAGACAAGGGGAGTGAAGGAGTGAGGACATAGAGGTAGTGAAAGAAAGAGAGTCAGAAAGGGACTGAGTGAGAGAGCAAAGAAAGGTAAGTGAGAGAGTGTGGGTGAGTTATAGGGAGTGAGAGAGACAAAAGAGAAGTGAGAGACTCAAGGGATGGAGAAAGTAAGGCTAAAAGAGAGGGACTGAGGCAAGGGGACTGAGGAAGTGAGAGGACAGAGGGAGTGACTTAAGGAGTGAGAGAATTTGAGTAAGGTGAGTAAAGGAAGAAGAATGAGTGAAGGAGCAAAGGAAAGAAAGAGAGGGGAAGGGAAGTGAAGACGGGAGACTGAAAGAAGTTGAGTGTGGGAGGGAAGTTAGGGAAAGGGCAGTAAGCATGAGGAATGAAAATAACTGAAGGAAGTGGAGTAAGGGAACGGGGGTGAAGTAGACTGAAAGAAGGGCAGTGAGGTTGAGAAAAGAGGAGTGATAGAGGGTGGATAAAGGTGAGTGATTGTAGGACAAGGGGACTGAGGGAGTGAGGACATAGAGGTAGTGAAGGAAAGAGTGAGAGAAAAGAACTGAGTAAGGGAGCAAAGAAAGGTAAGTGAGGGAGTGTTTGTGAGTTATAGGGAGTGAGCGTGATGGAAGAGGAATGAGAGAGTGAGGGGACCGAGAGAGTGAGGCTAAGAGAGAGGGAGTGTGGGAAGGGGAGTGAGTATGTGAGAGGACAGAGGGAGTGAAAGAAGGAGTGAGTGAAGTGGAGTAAGGTTAGTGAGAGAACGGGAATAATTCAGGGAGCAAAGAAAGGAAAGAAGTGGAGGGGGAGTGAAGTAGAGTGACTGAGAGCTGGAAAGTGATGGATGGGAGAGAGGGAAAAGGCAATGAAGAAATGGAGAATGAGGATAAGTGAGGGAAGTGGAATAAGGAAAGGGAGGTGAGGGAGAGTGAGAGAAGGCCAGTGAGGGTGAGTTAAGAGGAATGATAGAGGGTGGGAAAAGGTGAGTGAGCATAAGACAAGGGGAGAATAATATATATTTGATAATACAAAATACAAAATAATTTAATGGTTTATTTTTGCTGTTTCTCAGAATATATTGAATTTCACTTAAAACAGTGACTTCAATACTACTCATCATATGACAGCGGGCAAAAAAAACCACAATCAAAAATGATTGTGTTTAAAAAACCCATACAATGTTTCAATAAATAATGTAAAATTTAGAAAAAACTTATCTTAAGTCACTTTTGATCCACATACTTTTCCACGAGGCCAAATAGTATATTGAAAAGTCCTTTTCTTTTGAAATTATTCAAGAATATTCTTAATCTCCCATTTATCCGAGTTTCTGAAAGAAAAGCTCCAACATCTTTTACATTATGAAACAATAGTTTTATTTCCAACTACTCGCTTACTTTTCATTAATATTTCCTACAATACTCACTTCACACACTACGTGATACACTTATACTACCTCTATGACAACTACATGTTTTTTATTATCTTCATCACTCTCACTCGGAAAGTAATTTTGAACAACAAACTAAATTTTATTAACTGCTACAATCTTCATAGGCCAATTACCTTCCCTAAAATTTCGGTTGTAAGAACACTAGGTAAGAATTTTGTAAGTCAGAAGGCAAACGTTGTTTGAAAGTCAATTGAGTATCATTATACTTATTCCAGCCTTTTGACATTTTAAATAAGCTGTGTAATGTCCTGATGTTGTTGAAGGACCATCATGGTAAATAATTGCTGCAGTTGCAAAGGTTCTTCCTGAAATTGATAATTGAGAAGCCACAAAATGTTTAATTAAAGTTGTCAATTTAGTTCCATCAGGTCTACATCGTTGGAACATTAAAATTACATACTGTCCATATCTTTGTATAAATATTGTTGATAGCATTGCATATTTACATCGAGTACAGACCATGTTTTGATTTGCTTCTCTAACTAGATTATTAAAAGACACTGATTTGCAGTCTGGTAAAGTCAAATATATCAATCTTTAAGTGTCAATTGTAGTACTACTTGAAAAGGAGCAATTGTCGCAGTCATGTTGCCATTTATAAGAAAGGCCAAAAAGATTTTCTACATCTACACCTTCATCTTGCAATACAACAAGCATATACATTAGAAATTCCTCACAATCTTGCTGAATATTCTGTGAAAATTGATTTAGACCAGAACATATGTCTAAAACATTTCGAATTTCAGAAACACTTTGTATTTTTGTTCTATCACTGCTAAATTTCTCAAAAACAGAAATCAACAAATAACAAAATCTTTGATCCCGATTTTCAGCAATCTGTTCTTGTACAGTTTGGAGAAAAACAACAACATTAACCACTACATTAGCATAGCAGTTGACACCAGAGCTGTTTTAAAACTGAAATCCAACAACATCTTTAACTGAATCCTTTTCCTTTCTGCTTACAATTACTGGTTCATCTACTTTTTTTCTTTTTGCTACAACTTCACTACAATTTTTCTCATTTCTTCTTTTTTGGCATACCACATGCTTTTCAAATAGAGGATATTGAGGTAAATTTAGAGCATACTCTCTTCTTAACCTATTATATTCTTTTACATAATTAAATCTGCATTAATCTTTGTCTCATCAAAATCAATCAAGTACAATCCAGATAAAGTTCTGACTCGAGATAAAGCAGCATATGCCATACCCTCCTTGAACACAGAACTTCCAATATTCACCAAAGCACTAGCTACACTTAAACCTTGAGATTTATGAATATCACTGCATATGCCAAAGAAACAGGAAACTGTTTTCTGTGGACATATAAATCTTTCACAAGCAAAAATCGGGCAGAACAACGACTGATTTGTTGTACTTCTTCAATACCATCAAATTTAATTTTTATAAATTCAATTCCATCTCTATTTCGGTAATTCACAAAATCAACAACATGACCCATTGCTCCATTTACTAAACCTCTTTCCACATGTAAATTACGTCGTAAAATTATACGACAATTTAAAGATGCATACAGTCTTTTCCAAACCAGCAGTTTTAGATATTGTCTTCTCTAAAGAATCCAATTTTGATTTCAACTTTTCTGACAAAATAATAGTTGCTCCTTCATGTTCTATTTTATCAATAGCTTCCAGTTTCACAATCTCTTCATTTTCCAACTTTAACATTTTGTTGTTGAAGATTGAACATTCTTGCAGAGTTGGCATCAAGCATATGACAGATTTGTATTCAGGAATTTTCATAAAAATATCCCTGGGAGAATATTTTCATTTGGAAACAAATTTGAAATTAATCGTCCATGTAAAGCTTCTTTGCCATGCTCAGTTAGTTTTCCAATTCTTACATCTTGTAGAATATTTTTATAATCTTCATCTTTTGCCTGTGGCATATTTTGAAGCAATTCTGCATATTTGAAATTTAACCATATGTTAACATTTCCAATGCTTCCTAGGCACTTCCTGGTATCTTCATGTGTAAGCATTTTAAACACTGGCTGTCCTTTCACTGGAGTTAGCTGCAGTAGATCTCCAAAAACAATGATGTGTTTGCCTCCAAATAGCACATCATAGTCTGTTTTAAGAATTTCTTGCATTCTTAAATGCACAAAAGCAAGCATTACATTTGATACTATGCTTACCTCATCAATGATAAGAAGTTTCTTTTTCCTTAAGACTCGGGAAACTTCACAACAAGCTTCTCCAGATAGCTTGTGGTATTGTAATTTGTTATCATGCTCTACTGGCAGCATCAATAAGCGATGTAAAGTAATCCCTTTAATGTTGTGTGCTGCCAACCCAGTTGGAGCGGTAACAACACAAAACAGCGATGACTTCATTCTTTTCTGCAGATACGTTGTAATTGCTTTAATCAGAAAACTTTTTCCAGTTCCTGCTTCTCCACTCACGTACAGTTGGACAGGTATAAATGATGAACATGAGCACTCTTTTTTCTCATGAGATAAACCATGCTCAATGTGTCCTGTGACTTCGTCATATATTTGTCTCTGCTCAACATTTAGTTCTTTTACCAAATCTTCTAAGTTAACTACATCCTCCTGAGCTTGTTCCATGGCTCTTTCAACTTCATCCATGGCAGTGGCAGCTTCATTTTGTATAATTGGTCCTCCTAGTGGATCCTGACTCGATGAAGCAGAACTCTGACTGTCTTGAGAACTGTCTCTAGCAATCTCTGCTGCAATTGTAGCTTCTTGCTGTATTTCCTCGTTCAACATTTGCAGATAATTTGAAAAAACAGGACATTCTATGGTATCCTTGGTTGCATTGAATGACTCTTCATAAGTAAGAAAATCTCCAAGTAGTTCCTCTTCTGTACGCCAAGGCTTAAAGAGTTGCAAAAGAGCTAAGTAATAAAATTCCCTTTTGTCTGGAGATTCACAACTCAATTTTCGATGATTAATCGAATGGCCTTTTCTTTGTTTCACCAGACAGCCTTCACATCAAATTACAGCATATATACCTTTATTGATGTCTTCTGTGACGTTCCTCTTAAAAGTATAGGTTTGCAGAACTTCATAGAGACAAATGTTCTCAAGATGAATACTTCTATTTGGATAGTATGTATCCAACATATTTGTCTTCAAAATATCTGTACTGTCTGGTTCTTTCTCCGCTAAATCCTCTATTTCTTGTACAGATTTCAAAACTCTGTTTCGTGTTGCAGCAAGACCTAGACTCACCCAAATGATGGTTTTAGATTTGGCATATAGACTTGCTGATGATAACTGATCAGAACATTCATATGATCCAATTTCTTGACGCGACAACATCTTCAGATTGTAACTGTAAAATTTCTTGCTTAGACTCTTTTCATGTGAAATTTCCTCCCACATTTCCTTCAGTTCCGTCTTTTCTGATTTTGTGATGTAAGATGTCACGTATCGACCCACAGCAATAGAGTTGTCAGCAACATATTGAATATCCATGTTAGCATTCCACATGGACAAAATGACTGGGTTGTAGTCATTTATGTATTTGGACTCCTCATTTCTTCTTAGGTTGTATGTGTTTTTAGGTGATTTTCTTGTCACAGTATGTCGCAGAGAAGACATAAAATTGTTCACTCTTCCTTTCGATGTTACTGGACGTGGAAATGCAAAACGACATTTCGTGTAGAACTTGTCCTTGGATTTGTATTTTCGACAACAGTATTTTCCACAACGATGGGTTTGAAAGCGTAAAACTTGATGTCTTAAATTGTTTTCTTCTGTACTTTTCGGAACAGCACATGTAGAATACTGCTCAATGAAACTCATCACTTTCTCATCTGTATCTGTTCCAAATTTTGGTGCATCTTTAATCCATAGCAGCATATGTATGTGAGGAGCACCTCTTGCTTGATACTCCTTTCTCCAAAGAAATCCAACACCTCTCCAAGCGGAGGATTTTTTTTGTTTGTAATAAAAGACATCATAGCTTCAAACCTATGATTGAAATACCTGCATACATTAACTGGATCCAAAGAGTACAGTTCTCCAGGTGTCTTTTATTCAATATTTTTAATGTTTTTATTTGCCTCTCGTAGAAATTCAAGTAAGTCTTCCCAAGCATACTCAGCACAGCTAAGAGTGAGGAACTATGTAGGAGTTCCTAAGTTTCTTAGAATACCTTTCAATTCCCGATGACGACGGTACCAATACTCGTTAGTACCACGCTGACATGCCATGAGATTAATTAGCTGAGATTCCAAAACACTGTCTTGCAGTTTCACTTTATCCATAAAGTCCCTTACCGAAACATTTTATAGATGTGCTCAACTTTTCAGTATATGGTTTACTGCATAAGAAAGTCCAGACAAGTCACTCTCAAACAGTAGATGGAACAAATATGGAATGCATTGACGAAACCTTGAATCTTCTGCATATAATCTTGAAGTCCGGTATTCAGATGCAGGAATTTGAACAGGTCGGTCGTCATATCGTCCACCTTCACCTGTTGGAAATAACTGTGGAAAACAACGAGCTTCCAAACTTTCTTCCCATACACTAATGGGACTTCCTTTGGCTTCTTTCATTTGAAACAAGTCAATAGCATTCCCCATTACTTCTTTGGAATGCAATGGATGAACACTATAATGTTCATAAATTTCTTCACTTCTAGAGACATCAAATTTTTCAATTTGCCCATCTGAGAAATCAGTGTCGTCTTCTACAGTTGTTTCCTCTTCTCCCACATACACATTTTTATAATACTGGTTATTTTTTACCAGATACAACGTTGCCTTTTTGACTTTCCTAACATCCACTAATTCTTGCCAGATTTTCTTACTCTTTGTCGGAACACCATTAACTAGAATAACCAGAGGTTCCTCCTCTACTTTTTCTACACCACTTGTATCAATATTTTTCTTAAAATCTAGAGGCAAATAAACAACTCTTCCCTTTAATTCTCTCTGTAAATCTGAAGGAGGCAATTTCCCTGTCTTAGGCTCCATGCGAACAATAGCCTGAAAAGGATGCACACATTGCATCAGAATAGACTCATAGGTATTTAAATCCGTCAATTCAGAAGGAATGTCTACCAACTCCAGATTATTATGAACAGCTCTAGCAGGCATTCTGTTTTCATTTAATTTATTATAACAATATTTACAAATACGTTGATCAGAACCCAAATCAAAACAATTTTCTACCAACAAATAAGTTGCAAAATCCTTCCACTCATTATTATTTACCTTTTCGCTTTTTACATATAAATCAACTAACCTAGTCTGATGCTTATAATGAGTTTGTCGACAACACACACAAGTCAAATTAGGCCTTTCACTTGAAGTGACCTTAAACTTTGTAATTTCATGTTCAAATATTTCGGTACTTGAAACCTCTATATTCTCTTCTACATTACTTTCTATTACTGTATCAATTTCTGCACTGTCCTCTTTTTCACCAAAGTAACAAAACTCAATTTCTTCACAAATGTTCTTCACATCTAATTCAGTTCCATGCAAAAGAGCACTGTTTAACTGTTTTAGTTTAAGTGCTGGACTTTTTGCATAATAAAACCTTCTCACTAATTTCCTAACTTTATTATGATGCTCTGGTAACATCCTAAAATGGTGAAAAACACTCTGACATACTTTTCTTTAAAGACAAGCCAGTGAATGCCCTTGCAAACCTGTTTTTTCTCTCACTCTACAAGGATCTAACTCTTGCAAAATGTTCATATTTTGTTTTAGACTTTTCGTAGTATATGCCCGTAAGAAACTGCGAAACAAATCAATTGAATCCTGTCGCACACTACAAATACTACTACAATTCCAAGTATACACTGGAGCCTTAGGACATCCCCCTAAAACTTCACCAGCTAACACCTCTTCTGTATTTATAGGCACAATCTTTTCTTTTTCAACCGGACAACCGTCCTTCACCGAATATGCTCGATCACTGGTGTCAACTGCATGCACCAAATCATTATCCTGAAAGTAACTTTCTTCGTTAAAAAATGGCTCACAACTTGAACTATGCTTCCATTCTCCAGAAAAAACATCACAAAAATTAGTCCGATTATTACTCTTTTCCACTTACATTTTGATTTGAACACATTGATTACCTTAGCTAGTGTACAAATTCTATTCATTACTAAACTATATAATCTATTTTTCACTTTAAATGCTTCATCCACAATCTTAACTATGCTTTTTTATTCTTGTAAAAAGCGGTCTTTTTTTGATACCTCTTTACATTTTTTAATAAATTGGATACTATTCTGTTATAAAAATTCGTCTACGAATTTCAATAAATTGATTTCTCCTTCTATTGCTATAGACAATATCATCTCCTTCTACAGGTCTAACATTTTTTTCACTGAAGATTTTGTTTTGGATGAGTCTTGTATTTCTGTTTTCTTGGACCTTAAATCTTTTTTTGTATTTTTTTTTACGTCTTTCCTTTGATCTTTCTATAGATGATTATAATCTGTGGTAAAGAAAAAATAACATATTATAGACCACTACAAACATATTACATAGCAATTACAATAAGTAAACGATATAAACACTAGTTTACAACATAAGCCTGATTTACATTACATGTGCTGTGCTTTGTGTCAAAAACGATCTACTAAGAAAAATGTTTTCTGGTAAAATGTCTGGCTTTAAAATTTTGGTCAAGGATCACACTGAGTGTCTGTGTGAAATAAGGAATTACATTTTCACATTTTTCAATAATGTCACCTGTGCCTTCTAACAGTTTGTCTCTCTTAGCTTAAAAGGTACTCTGTGTCTGTGTCTCATGTCACTTTGCACATGCATAATCTCTCTTTTTATGTGTGTCATTTCTCTCTTTCTGTGTGTGTCATGACATGTATCTCATGTGCCTAAGATCACACTGTGAGTCAAGCTTGATTTTAAATGGATTTGGGTGAATAATTTGCTTAGTTGATGTCTTTAAAAATATGGAAGTACATGTATTTTTAAAGTCAGTTAGGCTTTAGCATATGTACTAGTAGGGAATCTTAGGCAGCATGTCTGTTAGCCCTCTTACTTCAGAAATGGGCTCTAAGCTGTGTAATCAAGATCCAGGGTGTGCCGTTGAAATGAAAAAGGAATGTTATGTCTTGCTTATATATATGTGGTCTGTTTTTTGCCAGTAGAGACAGTGAGATAGTATTAGCACAAACACACATATTGCATGTAGAGACAGACATGGTAAATTACATGTAACATCCTGGTCATGTGCCTAAGATACACATACTGGAGGCAGAGCTTAAATAAAAATTGAGAAGAGGCCTAACAGACATGCTGCCTTAGATTCCCTACTAGTACATATGCTAAAGCCTAACTGACTTTTAAAAAACATGTTCTTCCATATTTTTAAAGACATCAACTAAGCATCTTATTCACCCAGATCCATTTAAAATCAAGCTTGACTCACAGTGTGATCTTAGGCACATGACCAGGATGTTACATGTAATCTACCATGTCTGTCTCTACATGCAATATGTGTGTTTGTGCTAATACTATCTCACTGTGTCTACTGGCAAAAAACAGACCACATATATATAAGCAAGACATAACATTCCTTTTTAATTTCAAAGGCACACCCTGGATATTGATTGCACAGCTTAGAGCCTATTTCTGAAGTAAGAGGCCTAACAGACATGCTGCCTAAGATGCCCTACTAGTACATATGCTAAAGCCTAAATGACTTTAAGAAAACCTGTATTTCCATATTTTTAAAGACATCAACTAAGCACATTATTCACCAAGATCCATTTAAAATCAAGCTTGACTCACAGTGTGATCTTAGGCACATGACCAGGATTTTACATGTAATCTACCATGTCTGTCTCTGCATGCAATATGTGTGTTTGTGCTAATAGTAACTCACTGTCTCTACTGGCAAAAAACAGACCACATACATATAAGCAAGACATAACATTCCTTTTTCATTTCAAAGGCACACCCTGGATCTTGATTGCACAGCTTAGAGCCTATTTCTGAAGTAAGAGGCCTAACTGATATGCTGCCTAAGATTCCCTACTAGTACATATGCTAAAGCCTAACTAAGCAAATTATTCATCCAGATCCATTTAAAATCATGCTTGACTCACAGTGTGATCTTAGGCACATGACACACAGGCACAGAGTACCCTTTAAGCTAAGAGAGGCAAACTGTCAGCACACACGGGTGACATTATTGAAAAATGTGAAAACATAGTTCCTTATTTCACACAGACACTCATGGTAATCCTTGACAAAAATTTAAAAGCCAGACTTTTTACCAGAAAACATTTTCCATAGTAAATCGTTTTTAACACAGAGCACAGCCCATTTAAATGACCACTACAAAACAAAGCAGAAACCTAACTCATTTCCAAAATACATTTCCAATATGCACCATTCAATTTTTTAAACAGCATTACAAAAAACAGGACACACAATGCAAGAAAAAAGAAGCAGAATATGCTTCTTAATCTTCCCCATACTGCATACAGCAGTCTATATTTATTAAAAGAATCATTACGCACATTTAAACATGCTTTGGAAGATTTAGAACAGTGTCAGTCACACACACCAGATTTTCTTATGCAGAATCTCTGAATAATGCTTCTGTCACTGCAGCCTCAGAATAATGGCGCAGATTCCCTCTAATTTCAGACCCATATTCTTCTACATAACCAACTAAAATTCTTCCCACACAAATTCAAAACCAAACTGCACATTTTAATTGGTTGTACATTTCAACACTTTGAAATTCACAGAATATTCACCCATCCCCCCAGTGCTCATTCACCCTGTTACTATGGTAACTCACACCTAAACCAGCACACAGTTCAAAAGTTCATCAAAGTATGTTGCAAAATAATCTAGCAAGGGTGTTTGACCTCTCAACGTACTAGCTAATCATGTGCAATGTTTATTTAAATGACCTTTTCTCAACCATTAAAATGACTTCTTTAAAAAAAAAAAGCATGCACCCTAATTTTCAGTGGTGAATTTTAAGAAAGCACCAACCATTTCTTGTTTTTCAAGTGCACTGAATCTCAACCACTTTTTTTCATAATTCCTACATTCAAACTGCCATTTCATTTCCACAACTCATCTCAATACAAGCACATCTACCTTCAAGATGCCAAAAGTCTGGTTTGTGGGTCATAGCTTTGTCTACTGGAGTGAAAAATGTGCAAGTAACAGAGGTATTTACAACCTTGATTTACCAAATGTGGACATTCTGTGGATTGGACAGAGAGGATTAAGAAGTCACCGATTGATACCATTGATAAAATCCTTTATGCATCTACCGCAGCCTGACCTCATAATTGTGCACTGTGGTGGAAATGACCTGGGCACTTTGACTGGGGTAGGTCTGGAAATGCTTTTAAAGGACATCTTTGGGCAATTGATGTCACTTTTTCCAAAAACTGCCTTGGTATTTTCTAATATATGCCAAAGGCAAAAATGGAACTGGTCCAACCAATTTTGTCCACAGATTGAGAAAGCAAGGAAACATGTGAATAAAACTGTTTCTGCTTTCCTCAGAGACTATGGTATGGGTTCCATATACCACAACAACTTTCTTTACAACATGCAAGGCATCTATAGGAGAGATGGTGTACATTTTACAGATGAGGGGTATAGAGTCTTCCTCTTGAATTTGAGACTCTGCATTGGTACCTACTTGTAGGTACAAAAAACACCCACATAACACAACAGCTCTTTTCAGAGCTACCCTACCTCTAAGCATTAAAAATTATTTTTTTACTCTAATTTTTTACACTGTTTTTTCCCGTGGTGCGCTCAGGGAGCGCGTACCGGTGAGCGTACATGGGAACGTACCCAGCGCTTACCCCTCGAAAATTAAAAATAAATAAATCGTTTTTTTGCCCTTCAGGGTCCTTCTAGGCCCCCCTCAGAAAACCTAGGGGGTCAGGGGGTGTCTAACTTGCCCCCTTTTAATCATTTCCACCCTTTTTAAATTCACCTCTTGTGTCTCGATTCTACCGAGACACAAGATGGCGGACTCTCCGAACTGTTTGGAATGTTGACGGACATCCGAGAACCAATAAACTTTCTGCTCGCGCACTCCCGTGGCGCGCTGGGTGCGCTCCCCGGTACGCATACCGGTAAGCGCTCGAAGCGCGCTTAGTGATATATATATGTGTTTTTGAAGTTGCTTTTCATAAAAACCACTGGAACAATTTTAAACAAATATGGAAAAGGCCCAGTCCCTACCATTTTTCCAAGTTTGGTGCAATTCCGTTTAGCCATTCAGGCTGTAGCCGTGTCTAAATGTCCTATGGAAAATTGCATGGGGAAAACACATTTGAAAGTGTTGAAATTTAGAACCAATCAAAATGGTACTTTGGTTTTGTATTTGTGTGTGATGAAGTTTGATTGGCTATGTAAATCCACATTTGTAAAGCGCACAATCACCCGTAAGGGTCTCTAGGCGCTGGGGGCCGTCGGGAAGATTAAGCAAGCTATTGCCCAGAGTCACATGGTGCTGGGCTAACCTGCCACCGGAGCCGGGGATCGAACCGTGATCCCCAGATTCCGGAGACAGTCGCCCTGGCTGCGGCGCCACACCTCTTCCAAATCCATATCTAAAATGAGAGGAAAACACTGCCATTTTGTGATACTACTGTCTGAGGTACAGTTGTGAGGAATTTCTGGTGCTGAATTTGTGGTGTTTGATTCACACAGTACAAACTCTTCTCCTACTTTCAAAAAGGTGAGTTGTTAATTTGTAAGGGGAACTATGTTGTACACGTTAAGATAATTTGAAAAATGTTTTCTGTTAGTTATATACAGTCCTTCTGTAATAGTTATGCATTAAGATAGGCTTCATCACATGCAGTGCTTTATATTTCTAGTTCCTGCCTGATACTATACACTACCCAATTAATTTTAAAGAACTAAATACTTGATAAAGTTAGTTTTATATTATGTATTACTAAAAACGATAAATGAAAGTGATTATTTTTTTCTGCAATTTACAGCAAGAATGGATCACAATGATGAGACAGTGGAAATTTCCTTTGAATTATCCACTACATTTATTGAAATTGACAGCACCAATAATGAACTATTTTCACAAGGAGGAGATGACTTGAATGATTTTTTGGATCAATCTCTTGATAACGAATTTATCGAATGTTTGGAGACCATAGAGTTACAAGAATCATCATTGCAGACTTTTCATGAGGAGATTCCTGATGATACAATTGAAGACGAAATTCCTGATGAGGACATGTTACTAGTTCTTTTAAATTATGAAAATTCAGAAGAATAAATTTATATTTAGAAATGTAAAATTGTTTGAGACATTATTCATTTTTATTTCTAATTTATGAGGTAGTGGCGAAGTGATTGTAGTATAAAATGAGACTTATAGTATAGAGTGCAACATTTTTATGTTACATAGTAAGTTTACTCATATTTACTTCTCCCATTATATTATCTCCAATGTGTATTTGACATCTCTTCTTCATGTCCAGCCTCCTTTCTCTCACTGTCTGTCTCTGATGCACCCTATCGCCGCCATTTTGTGTAGTTACAGAAGAGAGAGAAATATAATAGTCCAGACAAGAAAAGGGGGCAAAGTAGACTACCCCTCACCACCTAGGCCTTTTCAGGCGGTCCCAAAAGGATCTGTTCCTACTTTCCTGAGGGACTATGGTATGAGTTACATATACCACAATAACTTGCATTACAACATGCAAGATATCTACAGAGGACACGGTGTACATTTCTCAGATGAGGGGAACAGTCTTTCTCTTAAATTTTAGACTCTGCATCGGTACCTACTTGTAGGTACAAAAAACACCCACATAACACAACAGCTCTTTTCAGAGCTACCCTACCTCTAAGCACTCTAAATTATTTTTGTACTCTAATTTTTTACACTGTTTTTCCCTGTGGTGCGCTCAGGGTGCGCGTACCGGTGAGCGTACACGGGATCGCACCCAGCGCTTACCCCGCGAAAATTTCAAAAATAAATAAATTGTTATTTTGCCCTTCAGGGTCCTTCTAGGCCCCCCTCAGAAAACCTAGGGGGTCAGGGAGTGTCTACATTGCCCCCTTTTAATCATTTAACCCTTTTTATTTTCACCTCTTGTGTCTCGATTCTACCGAGACACAAGATGCCGGACACTCCGGACTGTTTAGAATGTTGACAGACATCCGACAGCCAATCAGCTTTCCGCTCGCGCACTCCCGTAGCGCGCTGGGTGCGCTCCCCGGTACGTGTACCGGTGAGCGCTCGGAGCGCGCCTATAGATATATATGTGTTTTTGAAGTTCATTTTTGAAAAACCACTGGAGCAATATTCACCAATTATAGCAAAGGCACTTCTGCATACCAGTCCCTACAATTTAGCAAAGTTTGGCGTAATTCCGTTCAGCGGTTCGGGCTGTAGCCGTGTCAGAACGTCCTATGGAAATTAACATGGGGAAAACATGTTTTGGGACCCCCCTTTTTTCTCGGCCCCCACTTCACGAATCCCCCCAAAACTTACAAGGAAGGAGCGGAGCTGGCCAAAAGTTTGGAAAATTACACACAAATTCCTCAACCGGCGCCAAAGTTATTCCCAATAGAATGTTACGGATTTCCTATGGTAGCTAGGTCCTAACTATAACTACCTACTGGCGACTGCCAGTAGGTAATATATATATATATATATATATAAAACCCCCTGTGATTCTGGGCAAATCACTTAATCTCCCCGTGCCTAAAAAAAAAGTGAAAGTGTGTCCTCATGTAACGTAACTGGTGCTATGTAAAGCGCTCTGATAACTGATTCGGTTCGGTTCAAGTTCGCGCTATATAAAACTCTCCAAATAAATATATATATTTATATATATGTGTGTGTGTGTGTGTGTGTGTGTGTGTGTGTGTGTGTATATATATATATATATATATATATATATATATATACACACACCAAGGTGGATTGAAGAATGACTGGGTGCATAAGTGTCTGAATGGAGGATTCAGTAGGTGCGTGATTGACTGTATAAGTGAGTGATTAAACGTGTCTTGCTGAATGCATGGGTTAGTGACTAAACACTCAATTGCACAGCACTTACACACCCACACAACCACTCATACACCTACTCACAAATTCAGACAACCTCTTATACACCCACTTTTAGATCCAGAACACCACTCAAACACCCACTCATATACCCATGTACAAACCCATGCTCCTACTCACAAACCGGCTCACAAACCTTTACAGCCACTTAAACACCCACTCTCAGACCCAAACATACATTCACATATGCACTCACACATCCATCCACTCTTACACCCAATTTCATCCCCACACACCCATACAAATACTCAGACACCCACTCAAAGACCCAGAAAACAAACTAACACACCCACTTACACAATCATACAGCCACTCACACACCCAGTCAGAGATCCAGAGAATCACTGACAAACCCGCGGAGGGATTCACACACCCAGTCTCACTCACACATGTACACACCATACAGCCCCTAACACACTTACTCATAGACTTACAGAGTTCCTTACACACCCACTCACAGACCCACACAGCCATTCACATATGCACTGACACACCCACCTCATGCTCACACACTCACTTACACATCCACACAACCTCTCACTCACCCAGGTTACAGGGACAATATTGTTAGGAAATAGCATCAAAAAACCATAGAAATTCCCTGGAAAAAACCCAAAAGTTACAGGGATGTTATTGTTAGGAAATAGCATTTGAAAAAGTAGAAATTCACTGAAAAAGCAAAGGTTACAGGGAGCTTATAGTTAGGTTCAGATTTTACTCACACAAAACAATAACATTTTTGCAGTTATAGTTATCTCAAGTAACTATAATTTATGACCTAGGGTAACTAGAAGTCACACCCTTTCCATGCACTGCTAATTACCCCACATATTATATCAGACAAGACATATTCTATGACATCATTAATCATTTCACAGTAACATCTGCACCGAAATTATTGAACAGATATAGTTCCTACTCAGAGGAAGCAATGCTGCTCCCGCAGCCCCCAACCTGCTGTTCAATGGGCACCGGGGCAACCACCCATAATTAAGGTAGGCCCAAGGGGATGGGGTCTCGGGTAAGGCGTCTCCACTTTGTAATTGCAATGATCCCCAGTGTATTTAATCCGTGGGGCCTAATAAGGCTCAGGGAGGAAGGGCCCATTTTTATTCTTACAAAGACCCCGGGGCATGGGGTTCTCGTGGCCTAATTAGGCACAGCTCCTATCCCTTTATAATGACACATGTCCGTGGGGGAAGGGATCACCATGCACTGCAAATTGCCCCACATATTACATCACTAATGGCTTCTTTTATGACATTATAGATAATATTATTGCAACATTTGCAATGAAATTATTGATAAGAAAACTTTACATGACATGAGTTATAGTTACCTCAGAGCGTGAGTTAGCGTTACCTGATCTAACTATAACTAGTGTATTTCTTTGGCTTTGTACATTTAAAATGTTACATTGTCACTGAAATTCTCACCTCACTATGTTACTTTATAGGCATGAACCCAACCCGTTAATGTTGGTGTTGTCTTTTCAAACACAACAATGATGGACAGAATGTGGATCAATGTCACACATTCACCCCAGTCCAAAGATCTGGGCCTAAATCCATAGTTTTTCCACTCCACACCACCCTGGGTTAGACAATGGCGATATGCAAATCAGCGCTGACCCTGTGCCCCATGGGAACAGTCCAGTCCGAACTACAAAAGCCATGTCCTTCCCAGAACGGAAACAAGCATCCGAGGACCGGCCCGGTTTCGAGGTAACACCTCTCATCAGCCCGGCTAGCTTGATTCCAGTGGTGTGGAGTGCCTGGGACTCACGTCTGAGCATCCCCAGTACACTTAGAGCGGTAATTGCAAACACAACAATGATGGACAGAATGTGGATCAATGTCACACATTCACCCCAGTCCAAAGATCTGGCCCAAATCCATCGTTTTTCCACTCCACACCACCCTGGGTTAGACAATGGCGATATGCAAATCAGCGCTGACCCTGTGCCGCATGGGAACAGTCCAGTCCGAACTACAAAAGCCATGTCCTTCCCAGAACGGAAACAAGCATCCGAGGACCGGCCCGGTTTCGAGGTAACACCTCTCATCAGCCCGGCTAGCTTGATTCCAGTGGTGTGGAGTGCCTGGGACTCACGTCTGAGCATCCCCAGTACACTTAGAGCGGTAATTGCAAACACAACAATGATGGACAGAATGTGGATCAATGTCACACATTCACCCCAGTCCAAAGATCTGGGCCCAAATCCATCGTTTTTCCACTCCACACCACCCTGGGTTAGACAATGGCGATATGCAAATCAGCGCTGACCCTGTGCCCCATGGGAACAGTCCAGTCCGAACTACAAAAGCCATGTCCTTCCCAGAACGGAAACAAGCATCCGAGGACCGGCCCGGTTTCGAGGTAACACCTCTCATCAGCCCGGCTAGCTTGATTCCAGTGGTGTGGAGTGCCTGGGACTCACGTCTGAGCATCCCCAGTACACGTAGAGCGGTAATTGCAAGCCCCACTTTGGCTGATACTCAAATCTTACCAGACCTAGGTATGCCATACTGGATTTAACTTAATCATCATCCACTCTCTCCTTTTTTTAAATATACCTGAGGTACAGACCGTTAAAGGTATTCTCTTGGGGTATCCTCAAGGCATTTTTTATTGATCTGGATGCCTTCTTTATCCAGCACACTTCTTGCAAAGAACCCCCTATTATTGAAGTTAAGTCCGTTCAGTTGTATTATCTTACCAGGGTAAGGTTATAAATGATAAAGCATGCTTCAAGATGTGGGTGAGGCCTCCTCATCCAGTATGACTGCAGTACCTTTTATACTTTATGTGAAACAAAACCTCTGAAATCCACTGAAAAATCAAAGGTTAAAGTGACGTTGAGGTTAGGGGTTGTAATAATATCTTGCTTTACATTTTTAAAACAGACAGAAATTCACTGAAAAATCAATTGTTAAAGTGATGTGGCGTGAAAATGTCAGTAAACACTTACCATTTTGAACTTAAAAGAAACACTGAAATTCATCAGTTAACTGAAGTAACTAGCTTGCACTTGATAACATCACTAATGACACCTGAAATTGTCATTGATGAAAACACTGTGCATGGCGGGAGTTATTGTTACTTCAGGGTGTGAGTTTTATACCAACCCCACACATGACCGTAGGATTTTAGCCAGGCCCTGCACCCATCCCCCACAGGGGCAGGCAATCCTTCACTGGTATGGGGTTGGGTGTGCAGGGCCTGGCCTGCAACTAGGCCCTGCACCCAAACCCGTTTAGAAGCCACTTGCGGCATGGGGTTGGGCCAGGCTCTGAACCCAAATCCTTGTCGACAGCCAACCAGGCATCACATATGTATTTAGGTAGGTCATGAATTTTGCAAATTCAGAGATGCCCAGCCATTTGATGGACACCTGCGGAAAGCCTGTGCGTGACATCCAGTGGTAGGTGAGGGGTGTTTAAGACACAATGGTTTGATTCACAAACATGCCAAGACAAGTGGCAGCCCATATGGGAAACCTCAAATTGTGGCAAGACTGGTATGGGTGAGAGGGCTTGACATCCAGTTGTGCATTGACTCCTGGAAATCCTTCCACCCCGACGGGCTACGCACGAAACCTCGGCATCAAACTAGACTCATCACTCACAATGCACCGCCAGATTAACGCCGTATCCTCAACCTGCTTGAACACCCTCCGCTTTCAGATGGATCCCAGCCGAATCCAGAAAAACTGTCACACACTTGCTAATCAGCAGCAGATTGGACTATGGCAATGCTCTCTATGCCAATCAATAAGAAACTCCTTCACAAACACCAGACTGTCCAGAAGGCCACAGCCAGACTGACCCTCAACATCACCCGTCGCAGTCACATCACACAACACCGCCGCGATCTCCACTGGCTTCCAGTCAAAAAAAGAATAACTTTCAAACTCCTAACCCAAGCATACAAGGCTCTTCAAAACACCATACCCGCATACCTGAACACCCGCCTCTCCTTCCAGGTACCCAAAAGACACCTTCTACCAGCCCAGCTCTCTCTGGCCACCACCCTTCATATCAATAAGACCAGAAAGGTAGGAAGGTCCTTCTCCTACTTCGCAGCCAAAGCCTGGAACACCCTCCCCATCCACCTCCACCAATCTCCCACATTGCCCGAGTTCAGGAAGGACCTCAAGACCTGGCTCTTCAGATGACTCCAGCACTCAACTGAGCCAACCCCCTTACCCCCAGCATCTTGAGAAGTTCACAGGGAGTAGTTGCGCTTTACCAAAACTGATTGATTGATCGGACAATATGTGTTAATTGGGCATGGAGGCCCATAATTCAATCTATTACACCGGCTATGAAAGTGCTCCATTGCTTTTCTCCTATTGGTCACAGATTAACAAATCACAATGCTGGCAAATTTAAATAAACCTAACACTCTGCACCTTTTGTTAATAGTTTCATCGCACTGAAGAAGGCATTACGTTGAAATGCTTCTGCAATTAATAAATCTATTGTGACACCTAGTGAGTGCACCCAACAACTTTGCAGTTGTTTTGGAACAATTGGGTACTACCCCCGCTCATATGGATGCTTCCGTCTGGTGTTCAGCGGCCATGGTGGAAAGTTGGGAAACGTATATATAAATTTAGGGATGTGTAGGAAGTGGTGTGTGCGTGGTAGTGTTTAGGAATAGCTTTTGAAAAAGATGTTGGTTTGCCACGTGGATTCACCTTGAGGTTACACGGGGGTGCACTGAGCGCCTCAGTGGTTCTGCAGATCCCACTCAAAACCCCGACAGAAGTGGACTATCTTCAGAGTCAAACAGAGGGTTAAAAAATTGGACCAATCAAAAGAGCTGTATGGTTGGTAAGAAAATGAAAGCAGTGCTTCTATTTGTTTTCAGCCTCTGTAACCTTGAAAGCAAAGTTGAAAAGGGTGGGATTAACCCGTTGCATGCTCAGTACCGCCCCTAGCCATCCTACATCATGCTAGGCGTGTGCTCAGGACAGCCGGGGGCCGTCCGAACGCAGCAGATTCCCCAGCACGTTATGAATTCTGTGCCTGTGCTGGGAAATTAATTCGTGGGCGGAGTTCGGGCTGCCCCTGCCCTCCTGCGCACACACCCAGTGTGACATAGGACGGCTGGGGGCCATCCTGAGCATGCAAGTGGTTATGCCCCCTTATTCAATCCACGCACCGCAGTGAAATTATCGCCGCAGGAAAGGGGTTAATGGTTGCCTTGTCTGAGAGCGGTCTACCATTTTTCTGCTCAGTTTTTGTGTGCTCTCTTGAGACAAGTTTGACAACCTGATAATGAGAAAGACAAATACACATCAACAATCACATTTAACAGGTATGTGAATTAAGCTGTAGCATAGTTCATAGAGAAAGAGTGAGTGTGATCAGGGTGGGTGAAAGTGAATAGGATATTTTAGAAAACTACTAGGAAATATAAAAAAGAGAGTAGAAAATGAAAACAAAGTAAAGTCCATTGATCTGGAAGTATGTGTAAAATGTTGTGAAGAAAAACAAAACACAGGTATACACCAATTTAGGGCGTGACACAAGGAGTGCAATGCTAATGTAATGTATGCAGTGATATATTGTGCATACAGTTATGCATTGACATATACACAGAAAAATAGATTAAGATGACCTGGAGCACAATGATGATTTCAGTAAGACAGCAAGGTATAGTCACACATATTTACTTTTTACACATATTTATATACCTATGCATACAGTAACATAGCAGAGGATACAAAGATGCGTACATTTTCAGAGTCAGAAGGAAGCTGATGTGTGCGCTAAGTCACTCTGAGAGAATTGATGTATGCAGTTAGATAACAAGCTAAAAAGTAAAATGCAAGTTGAGGTACCCAGAGAGAAATCAAACAATTTAGCAGGACATGTGCAGATACTGAAAGATATAGTGTGAAATTAAAGTATATAATTATATATACAACAACACACATATAGACAGAGGCGCAAAGTAATGGGACAGTAATTCAGGTATGAAATACAGATAAGTACTACTGAGAGACCCTAAGTGGACACTGCAGTGCAGGGACAGGCATTATAAAGTAAATAGTAACAGTCCTAGAAAGATAGCCATCAAAAGCATAAGAGTAATATTTATAGGACCATATATACAGTGAGACACACAACAATAGACTAGGTTGAACATTATTGTATATAATTATACACAGTTGCACACATGAGCACATAGAACAATACATTCAGTGTATCTGTAATACCTATCTATAAGAGAGGTAGATGGATAGACAGTTATATGTGTGTACTGTACAAATCAGAGGAAAGAATAAAATAACAGTGTTTTTTGCATTACTATTTAGGAAACTGTAGAGTACAACTATAGAGAAGCTATGGACACAGTAATGCGTTTACTAACACACTAACTTATGGATACAGTTAGACACCCTGGGAGACATTGAAGCAACAAGTTACACACTCACGGACACATTGATACACTCAGTGACTGACTCAGACACTTACGTATATAGATACTAAAATACCCAGAGACACATTAATAAATACATTGAGGCACCCATGTACACAGTAATGGACTCACTGACTAAAGCTATACATACAATTACACACTCTGGACCATATTGACATACTCCGACACAGCCCTGCATACAGCGATGCACTGATACACTCACACTGTCACTTATACACACAGTTACATACCCTGGATATTTTGCTATATACACTAAGACAGTGTTTCCCAAACTGGGGTCCGCGGACCCCCAGGGGTCCGTGACACATTCCCAGGGGGTCCGTAGGCAGCAGTTTTAAAAGCACAGCAACGTTTCTTGTATATTTAGCAGCTTTAGAGCAACAATAAAAGTGTCAATTTAATGCCAGTGATTCATGTACCTGCTAGAGAGAGATGAGAGTTTTGTTCAGTGGCAGCTTTGACTTAACTAATGTAGCACAGAGAGTTAATATCCCTACTGCAAAGAACGTGTAACATGCATTTTAAAAAGCAATATTTTATGTGCATAGGTCCATGGTTACTGCTTTTGTCACAGAGATTCTTTTGTTACTGTGCACTTCATAAGTGACAATCGTAATCTAGCAGAGGGACCTATAAACTGTCATTAAAGAACTGCTGGCAAACTGATTGGTACCAGTTAGTTACTTAGGTTTTTTCCAAGTCATTCGTTATCCTGATGCTGCTCAAAAGCCTTGTACTGCGAAATAAAACCAACAATTTAAAAGTTAGTCACGGAGATGCAGTACCAACCTTCCCATTACATTTTTTCCCTTTTTGCAAATTCCTTCAAATTAAAATCCTAAGGGCCAGATGTACGACCCGTTTTTACATGCGCAAACGGGTTTGTAAACCCGTTTGCGCATGCAAAAACCTATTGGGCCATGTACATAGCCTATTTTGCGAGTCTCGATTTTTTTGCGACTCGCTAAATAGGTTTTGGGACTTGCTATTTGGAAGGGGCATTCCCTTCCAAATAGCAAGTCTCAAAACCATGTACAAATGTTTTGCAACCGCAATTGCGGTCGCAAAATACTCGCAATTACCACCTACTTCAAGTTGATGGTAATGCATTCGCAAATGGGAAGGGGTTCCGAGGGGACCCCTTCCCCTTTGCAAATGCATGCAAAATTATTTTTAAGGGCTGCCCTTAAAAAAATGAAACGAAAACGTTTCATTTTCATTTTTTTTAATGCATGGAAAACGTGCTGCATTTTTTTAAACTGCTTTATTTAGAAGCAGTCTCAGACATGGTGGTCTGCTGAGCCCAGCAGGCCACCATCCCTGGGAGGGCTGGCATTCCCAATGGGCTCGCAAATTGCGAAAGGCTCATTAATATTAATGAGCCTCTCAATTTGCTACCCCATTGGGAATCACAAACAGTGTTAAACACACTGTTGCACATTTCATTGAGTGACTCGCAATTTACCACTCGCAATGGGCCGCCAATTGCGAGGAGCTAAATGAAATGGTCGTACATCTGGCCCCAAAATACTTAGTAATGTATTTGTTTTGTATGCACACGTGTGTTTTTTTCGAATTACTGTTTTAATATTTAAAATTTAAATCATACAAATTGTTCGGGGGTCCCCGGCTTCCAGTGGTGACTTAATGGGGGTCCTCAGGAGTCAAAAATTTGGGAACCACTGCACTAAGACATCCATGCATACCATGATGCACTCACTGAGTTACTCATGTACTTACTGATTCATACATTCAGGCACTATTGTAGACACTAGCACAAATACTGATACACTCATAAACAGAGTGATGCATCGAGTGATATAGTGACACGCTCAGTCAGTCAAATCTCTTTATTAGATCATTTTAAAACATAGATCATAAAGGTACAACAACACATAACAATTACAGTTTTAGCCCAAATACATTTTGTCCCATGGAGGCCCACATAGATAGGACTCACAGTAAGCAAATGTAAAAAATACAGAACTAGGATACTTCATAACCATAACTGTATAAAAGGGGAAACAACTGTTACAATGCATGCATTACAATGCATGCTTTTACCACACATGCCATTACAATGAAAATGGCCTGCTGTAGGGGGTATATGGTGTTGGATTTAATTCCAACACCTTTGCTACTGTTGCACAGACTGGAGTTAGAATAGTAAATGATACTATTCCAAACTCCAGCACACCCCCAACAGCAAGTTGGGGTAAAAAATTGCGTTGTAACGGCATGCGGGGTAAAAGCATGCGTTGTAACGTCATACAACCAATAAATGATGGGATAAGAACAGGACAGACAACAAATCCGAGAACCTTTAAAAACAATAACAACTGTCCCATTAAAAACATTCGCTGGGGCCACAGAATTTCCTCCTCCTTGTACAAGCCCGTAGGAAAGTATCTATCGAAAAGCATATAAAAGGAAGTTTCTTCCAAAAATATAATGCAGGTCGGCATCGCCTAAAATTATAACGTAACAAAATGGGGAAAACGAGTTTAGCTCTTTCTTCCCCTAAACCACTAAATAAAAATATCTGAAGAGCAGACTGTTCTGAGGTATTATCGCATGGGCAAGGTGCCAGGTCGGTACGGCTAAACCTCCTCACGGGAAAGGCCAACATCAGCGGGATTAAGTTCAGGCAGAACCTCAGCAAAATGAATCTATCCTGTAGTGTTCTGATTCTCTCTCGGTATGAATTCTCCTCCTCTAATATGGGCGGTGCCAGTTGATGTAACAATACTATTGGTTTTAAATGTTTGATTTCCTGTTGATCTTTAGCAGCCTTAGATAAAAAGATGGCCTTTAATTCATGCTTCGTGATCTTCAGGCACGCACTGACCCTAATGCGGTCAAAGTTGACCTTGCATACTGAAACCATGTGATGTTATGTGTATTCTCCAGTTTCAAGCAGTTTTTTAAGGATGGTCTGTGTTAAATTTACTGTGTTCCCGTGCTTTATTGAGTGCCATAACAGAATCTGCTCTACCTTTATGCTATCTGACACATTTGTTAATCCCGTTCTAAATGGCAGCTATAATTGGAGCAAGAGCTAGAAAGGGAGACAAGTCTCTTAAAAAATCTATCCTTGAGCTTTTGTAGAGAATCTATAGGAGCCGTACCCCACACTCCTTCCTTATAAGGTGCAGCAGATAATGTCTTAGCCCGGTATATCTTTTTTATTGGTTCAAGTGGTTTTGAACCCAATTTCTTGTCAATGCACGAAATAGCTGCCATACTTCTCTCCATCACTAGGGCTCTCTAGTCCACCATGTTTGACCAGGACTGTTTTTTATCAAACAGGACCCCTTGGTAAGGAAATATATCTATCACCTCTAGTCTACAAGAACATAAATAAAAATGTGGTGTTCGTTTAGGTGGGGTGCCCCTGTTATTAAAACAAAATATTTATATTAATTGACCCTCATGTCCAACAAGGTCATAAAGATTGCATAGGCCATTAATAGGCGTTGAAGGGCCAACCCCATTTAGCAATTAAAACCGCCTCATTGGCGTAAGCCAATATCAGCAGAGTAAGGGTATCCAAAAGAGGAACTGTAAGAGCTGCCTCAACCCCGTTTGTGAAGATCAAAAATAGAAATGGGGAGAGGAGACAACCTTGTCTGACTCCTCTAGTAATTTTAAATAGTCGAGTACACTCCCCATTTGTACCATAGAATATGCGAGCCGTGGATTGGGAGTACAGTTAGCTGATAAAATTAACTATTGCTACCTCAATACTCATTGTCTCCATATATATATATTGGATGATGTATCCAGTTAAATTCTGCTAATAAATCCATGGAAGCCATGAATGTCTGGCCATTATTAGCTCTAGTATATTTATCTATGGTCAGGCTCAAGTCTCACCTCTTTGGAAACCATACTGTTCCTGGATCAGAATGTTCTTCTCCCCTGCCCACTTCCATCACTGAAAAATGCAGCTGCTCGGGTGCTGCTCAATATTCCTAAATATCAACACACCTCAAATAGCATTAGGGAGCTTCATTGGCTACTGATTAAGCAGTGCATTGAGTATAAGACTGTATACCTGGTGTATAAAGCTCTGTACAGGGGAGGGGCTGGGGACCTACAGAAACATTTACAGTGGTATTCACCAAATCCGAAGCTTAGATCGGCCAACAAAGGATTAGATCAGATCCCCAGGATTCATAAGGCCAGATGAGGAGGTAGAAGTCTCTCATACCGAGCATCAAAGCTCTAGAATGAACTACCATCCATCATAAGGTTTCAGAACTCAACAGCTGCGTCCCGTGGAGGGAGTTCCGTGGGGTGGAAAGGTGGGGTGGGGAGGGGCAGGGTAGGGGGGTAGTAAACACCGGAATATGGATGATTGCAGGTAAGTAAACAATTAAATGAATAAAATGAATTTTGTTGTGCACCCTGCATTGTTAAACTATTTTTTACAGACCTCTGATAATATTTGAGAAACAAGATTTGCAATGCCTGACAAGAGAGAAAGATGAAAGAAACAGAGAAAACAGTATTATGAACTGCAAACTGAGCAAGACAAATAAAATAAGGTGGAGAATAGCCAGAGGAAAAAAAGAGAAGCTGGTAGAAGTACTAAGTAGTTTCTCAAAAACATATGCAGTAAAACGCAAAATTTGACGACAGTCTTATCTGAAAGAGGAATTTACTTTTCAAGTGGAGAAAAGGAAGGAGTACGTGTTTCTGAAAGTAGTAAATGCTCTAAGAAATCAGGGACTTTGTCATGGAGACAGAAACAGTTAAAAGAGTTAAGAGCCCAACTGTTTCGGACTACAGCAATACAAAATTTGGTGAAAAGAAATATAAGAGGAGAAGTGCTGCATTTAAGCAAAAGGAACAAATTGAGAGTGTTGATGAGAAATCATTTGCTCTGAAGAGCAAAGTATTTATATCAATATTGAATAGAATGGAGACATTAGACAAAACAGGGCTGTGATTGAAGAAAAGTACTGATAGAAAACATCTCATTAATAGAACACATTTTTGTAAAATAAATCTTTGAAGGTGAATGGAAGCATACCTCGAGGACACAACCCTTTTTTTTTATTGTTTCTCAAGAAGATAAAGAAAAGAAGAAAAAAAACATACATCTTCTTCCTCATAATTGCTGATACGTATACATGAAACTCTAATAAAACATCTTCAATTGTCATCATTTAAATCTTACATCAACACCATATGCCGCAATAATTGCACTGACGTATCTAACAAATAAGCACCATAAACCACAATTGAGGAACTGAAGAAAAATACAAAAGAAGCCCTAAAAAGAAATAAAATAAAACACATATACAATCTCAAGGCAGCTTCAATTATGCATCGTAGGCATTGTGCGAGTCAGTCGTTGATAATTATGTTCCTTATTGTGTCATTCCTATTAAAGGATCCCCTCCACCATTCTCAGCACCCGCCCCGCCCCCCACCGGGTTCCCCATGCCAGCACATATCTCACTCAGCCTTATCCAGCAGATGCAGTCTTAGCGGTTCCCATATGTCCTTCGGCCCGACCTGATGGGTAGTTCCTCCGCACAGACAATAAGGTTATCACGAGAGTACACCAGGTCAGTCAACCATGCCTTGATTACAGGCCGACGCCCCGTCCCCCATGTGATAGCCACCCTACGTGCAGCCATCAGAAGCGCCAGTCGCACAAAAGTGCCTCTCACCCCCTTCACTTGCGGCACACAACACAAGAGACTTACGAGGGGTGTACAGGGAAGGTCCACAGCAGCCATTTCCCACAAACAATTCACCACCGCAGCCCAGAAGTCCGACACCTTCCTACATTTCCAAGCTAAGTGTAGAAAGTCTGCATCATCTTGTCCACACCTGTCACATCTCGCTGACTCCCGCAGCCCATACCTAAATAGCCGTCCCGGAGTGTAGTATACCTGATGTATATACTTAAAATGTATAATCTTGAGATTACCATTCATACAGATTTTCCCCGTTAGTCCACAGATATGCTTCCAATTATCTTCAGAAATGGCCGCAGGCAAGCAGTCATTCCATTTAACCCAGCTCTTGTCCTCTACATCCACTGTTACATCTTTAATAAGCTTATATAATTTAGATATCAGCCTCTTATTGTTGGGTACTGTGATAACAGATTGCAGTGACAATAGTTCCGGGGGCTCTGCCGGAAAGGTGGTTTAATGCACCCGGGCCGCATGTCTCAGTCTATGTATCGCGAAGCGAAAAAGAAGTGACTGATTTGTAATATGCTGCAAGTCCTCCCGCGCGACAAAGGAGCCGTTAGGGTAGACATCACGCATATGCGAGATACCTGCCTCTCTCAGCACTCTCATAGATGGGGCCTCATGCGTGACCGACAGGTTTGCGTGACACTCAAGACGCATATCCGGACCGTATAACGGCAATTTCTGCGCTAGCTTCCCTATCCTCTGCCAGGCCGAAACCGTAGTATCAACCGCGTTGATCTCTGATTTCATAGTGCCCCGTGAGTGATGAGTAATCACACTATGCAGCCGAACCGGAGCCGCATCCCCCTCCTCCACTGCGACGTGCGGTGTGAATGCATGCGGTCTATACCAATAGTGAAGATATTGAGGCTGCGCACTAAGGTAGTATGCATAGAAGTCCGGCGCCGCGAAACCCCCTTTCTCGTATCCTTTGGTGAGGATCGACCACTGCACTCGTGCAGCCCTGACCCCCCAGACCAGCCTTAGCAGGTGACCACGGAGAGTCTTAAAGAATTCCATGTTGAGCACTATCGGCACGTTTACCAACAAATAAAGAAACCTAGGTAACACAACCATTTTAATTAGAGCAATACGGTCCGCCAGCGACAGTGGTAACAAAATCCAGGTCTCAACCATAGTCTCTAGTTTCGAGCATGCCCTGCCATAGTTCTCCCTGATCACAACCGTAGGGTCCCGATGTACCCACACACCCAGATAATTAACCGGGTCCGTGGACCACATCAGCGGGAATTCCAGTCCTGGCCGTGCAGTCCCGGCTGTTAATGGTATTATATACGACTTCTCCCAATTTATCTGTAGACCGGAAATAAGTCCAAATCTCACATATTCCCGCAACAGTTGCGCCAGATATCTGGACGGCTCATGCACAAATAGAACCATATCGTCCGCGTACAATGATATTACTACTGGCTGTTGATTGAAATTGAATGCTGTCTCCCTGTACCGCTGCCATATAACACAGGCCAGTGGTTCCAAGATGATCGCGAACAGCAATGGCGAGAGAGGGCATCCCTGCCTAGTTCCCCGCTTGATACACAGTGACTCAGATGTAAGCCCGCCCACTCTTACTCTTGCTGACGGCGCCGTGTGCAACACCTCTATCCATTGGAGAAACATTGGGGGAAACCCCATACGGCGCAGCACCCGATACGTATACTTCCATTCAACTGAGTCAAACGCCTTGGGGGCGTCTAATAGCACCGCCTCAGCTTCCAGAGTGGGTTCTAAGACATGAAACATAGAGAAGAGTGTGCGGAGATCATGCGAGGTCGATCGTTCCGGCACAAATCCCGACTGATCAGGCAATATCAGCCCCTGAAGCAGGGGCTGCAATTTGGTGGCAAGGATCTTAGCCAAAATCTTGGCGTCTATATTTATTAATGACAGCGGGCGGTACGACTCACAGCGATCTGCCGGTTTGTCTTTCTTAAGCAAGGTGACAATTAGTGCCTCCCGTAGTGACGGGGGAAGCATCCCCGCATAGTACGCCTCCGCATAGACTTCCAGCAGGTGTTGCGCTATCAGGTCCACATATTTCTTATAAAATTTCACCGAGAGCCCATCTGACCCGGGCGCCTTACCATTTGGTAGCGCCGCTATAGCCATTTTAATGTCCTGCTCATCTATGGGGAGATATTTACGCTGCACATCAGACAGCCAAGCGCATGCGCTGTCCTCCAGATACCTGTCAAAATCTTCCGCTGGTTGTGAACCCCTCGTGCTATATAAATCCGCATAAAACACACGGAACTGCTCCGTGATATCTTCTGGAGCATAATGTTAATTTCCCGAGTCATCTACTATCCTGTCCACGCGTTGCTGTTCGTGACGTTCTCTGATCTTAAATGCCAGCGTGCGGCCAGGTCTGTTTGCCTCACCGTACCGTCTGGCTGTATGTCTCCGAGATAAATATTTGATGTCTGGCTCTGCAAAGGAGTCATAATCCGGAATCAGTTCTTGTATCCGAGCCAGTTTAGTCTTCACAGGCTGCCTCGCGTATTCACATTCTAGAACCCGCAGTTCATTTTCTATTCTCTGGAGTTGTTGCCGTATATCTCGAAGTATGCCCACTGCAGTCCCAATGCACACCCCCCTGATGGTGACCTTAAAGGCCTCCCAGAGTGTCGCAGCCTGATCTACGGTTCCCTTATTCAAAGCAAAGTATTGTACTATAGCCTCATGGGTGGTCTTCTCATACACAGGGTCCATAAGTGCCTCGGAGTGCAATATCCAATGAACAGGCGATGCACCCCCTTCGGATTTCGCAGGGTAAATCTCACCGGGTTGTGATCTGATAGTGTGCGAGCAAGTGGCACCACCTCATCAATCCATTCCATCAGTTCACCACCAATCAGCCAATAGTCAAGCCTAGAACAAATCCCATGCATAGGTGTCGCATGCGTGCCCTCCCTTCTCTGTGGATTTCGTACTCTCCAGACATTGTACAGACCAAACTCTTCCATAGCCCTTATCACTCTCCCAGCAACTCTAGGGGTACGATGTGTCATAGGGTTCGACTTATCTAACTGCGCATTCAGATAGGAGTTCAAATCTCCTCCCCAGACAATTGGTGCAGCCGGCCAATCTCGCAACTGTCCGCACATGCGGTCTACACACACTGGATCATCCGCTATTGGTCCATACATATTAATAATGGTGATCAATGCGCCTCTCAACTTTCCACACACCATTGCACACCTCCCATCTTCATCCGCATATGTGTGTATCACCTGGAAGTCTACACCTTTCTTAACCAATATCATCAAACCTCTTGCATAGGACGAATACGAGGCAGCCAGGCGGAAACCCGCCCACCTTCCCATCACCCCACATGCCGCGAGCAGAGCTAGATGTGTTTCTTGTAGCAAGGCAAGCTGTATCTCGTGCCTATTGAGATACGCAAGTACTTGTCTCCCCTTCTTTGGGGAATTGAGGCCGCGTACATTCCAGGTTAACATTACACATTTATCTGCCATCAAGCAGTAGGAATTTCAATAATTACATTTCACGGCATAGAGCCCTGAAGGGTGGAGCTTAAGCAACAGTGGAACAACACAGGTATTACGATAACATCACGTCTCAGCTTGCACATTTTACCTAACTTGATACCAAAAAAATACCAAACATAGAAAAGTTTCCAAAACCCAACCACCCCCCCACCTCCCACTCCAACCTCCCAATCAGGTCGAGACCAGTACCCCCCCTCCTCCCTCAATACTGCAACCATTTGGGTGATACCCTCTCGGGAAAGAGGCACAGCAGCGGGTACACGCACCGGGGTGCGGCCGCCGGAACTATTTCTGTAACACACCTGTCGGGCCCCAAGCATAAGGATATTCCGAACAACATATTGCGAACCCCCCTTGAAACACAGAAGGAAGCATTAAATAGGACAGGCATCTGCACCCACCCCCCGCCTCAACCCCGCAACTGACTTGAGCCGTAGAGACACAGGCAAGGCCCGTGCGAACACACTAGAATGGGCACTCATACGGTCTTATATAGTATACTGTCTCTAGTCTGCATCATCAAGCCCCGATACTGCCTGTTCATCCTCCGCCTGTTGTCGTCGCAGCTTCAACTTGCAGATATGTTTCGTGAATTTCAATGCAGACTTCGCATCTGTAAACAAATGGGACTGTTCCTCATGACTGACTTTTAGCTTCGCCGGGTATAGCATGGCATAAGGCACCGCCGCCTCTCTCAACAGTTTTTTCACCGGCACAAACTCACGACGTGCAGACTGCACTGCTGGCGTGTAGTCCGGAAAAAATGATAGAGTGTCTCCCTTATACACCACCGGCTCCTTCGCCCTTGCCTCTCTCAGAATAGCGTCCCTATCAGCATAGTTAAGCAATCGTGCAATTATCGGACTTGGTGGCGCTCCTGGCTTGGGTCTGGGCCCCAGGGATCTATGCGCTCTTTCCACAATCATCATACTGGACAGTGCAGGCCCGAAGAGCCCGTGCAATATTCCATCAATGAAGGGCTCCATTGTAGAGATTCGGACGTTATTGCGTCTAGAGCGTGCCTCCAAGTCCTCATTTTTCGCACTGATCACCTCAAGAATTTTTTCCATTTGGAGGATCTGCGTGCACGCCCCGGCCTGTGCGTCATGTCCGTCAGACACCCGGTTCTCAAGAACTTCTAGGCGGTGTTCATGCTTGTCCACTTTCTTTTTCACGACATCCAGTCCGGTCGCCAAGGCGTATATTTTGCTGTCAATAGATTTCATCCCTGCACGCAGCTCCAAGAGTATCGTTCTGGTGTCATCTTCTGCATCATCGTGGGTACTCGAGGCACCCCGTTGGTCTCCCTGCTCATTCGACCCATCCGCGGTGCGCGTCAGTCTTTTATTTTGAAATGTCAATTTCACTTGCTTGGGCTCCGACTTACCCATGACGGACCACTATTATAGCCTTTAGACCAGTCGCACCAACAAGCCAGCTGAGAGTGAGCAGCAGTGGATGTTGTACCGCTATGGACAGGCCGGTGCCCAGTCCTGCCAAGCGCCCATGTGGGCCTTGTATTGCCCCTCCGTATCCCGATGGCACACAGTTCAAAAGGAGAGCAGCTATACTTGTATAGGATCAGGCACGCTCACGGCGGACCGCCTGTAAGGGCCAGCAACGATTCAGAAAAGGGGGTGGTGATGAACAGAGTGTCTGAATTAAGCAGACCACTCTTACCCAGTCCAAAGATCAGGGCTTGATCCATCACCGTAAGGGCCAGCAGGCAGAGAACCCCAGCAGGCCAGCCAGAAGCAAGTCCCAGCCCCGATCCTCAGCCGAATCAACAGACAACCGCTCAGCTATATGTGGTGCCTCTGTAGTCCCGGTAGGGTGGCCTGTTGTCTCAATGTCCCGCAAAGCCACAGGAGTGCGATTAATTTTAATGCAGGGCCAGAACGTCACTCTTGTTATCACGCCGCCTCTCTTGGCCAGGCTATCCACTAGGTCCACTGGCATTTACTTCGCTCGCCTGATGTTTGGGGCAGTCCCACGGAACCCAACACGCTTCGGAGCCCCCCTTCCGCCTCTCATCCGCCCACAGCCGTGACCGGCCCTAGAGTTTGCCAAGATGGCCAACAGGGAGAACACCTCTGGCCCCGAGAACAGCCCAATACCCAGCTGGTAGCTATGAGCAGCACCGCTTTGGCCGTAGCTCACCGTGCCTCCGCCACGCAGGTCCCGCCAGGCGCTGCCGCATCCAGTGGGCAACACCTCGCTAGCCCCACGCAGCTCGGCACAGTAGGCCCGACTGTCCTCGGCGCCTCACTCACCATTTCAGCCCCTCTCGTGCCTGGCCCATCTCTCTCCACACTGTGTGAATATCGAAACATAATCTTTGCAAAACACAAGGGAAGGTAAATTCATAAAGGAACAACATTGCTGTAGGCAGCTCCTAAGATTTTTTATGGGTAACGTTCCGGTCCTGCATATAAAAGCGAGCCCGCAATTGGAGCAAGTGATATTAGTCTCAACGGCCGCGGGACGCCAGCAGCTATCTTCTGCAGCGCCCGGGTGATTACATATGCAGTACCTGACGTGTTTTATCGATTTAGAATCTTATCGATTGAATTTTAATTACGAAGAGGATACAGTAACTGGCCATTGAAACATTGAAACGTTGTAACGTTGCTGTAGGCAGTTTTCAAGATTTTCTCGGAAACCAATCGAGTGCATTTTAAAGTAGAAAGGTGACGCTACTAATTGAAACATATATGGGCGATAGCTATCCAACTTTATGAGCAACTGGCCGTTAAAGCGTCAAGTAAACCTGGTCGCCAGATAAAGACTAAAACAACAATAATTAGCATATGGAAATTGTGGCTCCTGAAGAAGGCGTCTCTGGTAACGCCGAAACGCGCGTCGGAAAATATTGATTGCCACCATTTTTTGCTTTTTAATTTTATGTGAACGTATTATATTGTAATTTCTTAATCCGTTTTTATTGATTGTTTAAATTTATGCTTTATTAGTATGTACAATGTTTGTTTTTAACATGATTACTTATTAAATGAATTAGAGTTTTTTTAATCTTGTTGTTCCTTTATGAATTTACCTTCCCTTGTGTTTTGCAAAGATTATGTTTCGATATTCACACAGTTTATGTCCCTGTCCTAAGAATCATTTATTCTGAACAGGGGGTCCTTGTTATTCACATTCCATCTCTCTCCACAGCCTTCCTCCGGCCGGGCAGCCTCCTCTCCTCGGATCACTGAACTCAGCATCAGCCCGCCGGCTCCACGCCAGGCAGCACCGGGCAGCACGCACCAGCAGGATGGCGTAGCGCCCTCAGCCCGCCTGGGCCCTCCGTCTCCGTCGAGCCTCCTCTCCCCCACCTGCCGCAGCACATCAGCTGGCCGTACGCCTCGGCCAAACATCTGTCCACCGGGGTATTCCGGGCTCACCGATCTTGCCTGCAGTCAGCAACCTCTCGGGGAATCTCCACTCAGATCGCCGGTCCCGCCGCTGCCATTTTCTAAAGCACTACGCGGTCCACTGCCTCACGGAGTTCAGGGTGGAAACGCAGCACAGCAGCCCTCTACACCATCTGGAGGCCCGCCACACTCCTCCAGTGGATCTCCGAGATGTTTTGGTTCGGTTCCCGGCAGGTTAAAGGATGGTATTAGTCCAGTTTTTGCGTTCCGGCGCGTGGAGCTCACCTATGAGGCAGCCATTCCGCTACACGCCGTAGCCATGCCCCCCTCTAGGACACAACCTTATATTAATGAAGAAAGCTATTTGCACTAGAGCACATTAGTGCATGCAATTGATTCAACTGTTCATTGTTATGAAGTAAAATATGGTACTCCTGTTGCAAAAGAGGAGATGGTTCCTAGGAATGTAGAGGAAGTGGTAGCTGAAGAAGTGCAAGGAAGGTGTACACAGGTCCAAGTATACAAATGGAGCTGCAGTACTATGTCCAGTATTTGTCAGGAGTTAATTGATTTATTAAAAGTTTTTATACATGACTTTCCATTCCAAAGTCTCAAACAGAAAATTGCAATTTTACAAGGATTAGATCCATGCAAAATGAGAATGTATAGTAATTTACAGGGGCATTCATTAGCATATCTTTTCTTAAGGAAAGTTTGTAGAAGCACCTTTCATCGTTTCAGGATGTTAGCTGGTCACCACTCCAAAATATGAACCTTGGTTACAAGACTTTACTGTGTAAAAACTCCTGCCTTATGTTTGGGAGATATGAATAGAGTTTTATTGTATGGCGCACTAGGAGAGGTAGAAAAAGTTTGTGAATCAATTCAGTTTCGGTTGTGAGGTTCAGAAGTGGAGTCTAGGGTAAATGAAGAGGTGTTTACTGGAGGTGTAGAAGAAGAGGATACATAAATTACTACTGAAATTTTGCACAACAGATTGCAAAGTTTAACACAGTTTGCTCTGAGAAAGCAAACTGTTTGTATTTGTTGTTGATACACTCATTATAAAACACACACTCACAGTGTAGTTGAACACTCTGAAACTGAAATTGAGAACAATGATATGTGACAATAATTTGCTGCATATTTATTTGTTGAGGAAAGATTTGGTTTGTTCACACAGCAGATTATAGGAGTACTGCTTTGATTAGTTAGAGAATAATAAAATGCCATGTAGAGCCAAATAAAAAAGGTTAGAATTGATGTATTTTCCGGATGTTCCTAAAGTATTGTATGCTTATGAATCCATTTTATTACAATGTATATATCAAGTCCAAACAATTGTTTGTATGGAGCCAAAGACAGGAAAATTACCTCCAACTGATCTCCAGATAGGACTGAAATGAAGAGCTGTCTATATACCTTTAGATTTTAAACAGAATATTGAAATTATAGGGGTAGATGAATATAATGAAGAACCACTTATTATTTTAGTAAATGGTGTTCCAACAAGGAGTAGAACATATGGCAAGAATTAGTAGATGTTAATAAACTCAAAAAAACAGCATGTTACCTAGCATAAAATAGTGTTTACTATACAAATGTTGAGGTTGCTGAAAATGCAATTTGTAAAGAGGATGAGACATTAGCATCAAGTGGACAGATTGAGAAAGTGGATTGATCCAGGTCAGAACAAATGTATAAACACTATAGCATCCATCCCCTGCATTCTAAAGAAAACATTGGTGATGCTATTAAGCTGTTGTTTCAAATGGAAGAAGCAAAAGAAGCTCCCTTGAGTATATGGCAAAAACGTTTAGAGGTTGTTTTTGCCAACTGTTTTCCACAGGAGTCCAAGAAGACCTGCCGCACCCTCGAGAAAGCCTGGCTCCTCGACCGGACCACCGACAACATGACCGCCCTCAAACACGCTACCCGCAAGCACCACCAGCTCATCCGCACCACCAAGAAGAAATCCCTGAAGGAACGACTGGACAACAACGCCCACGACAGCAAAGAGCTCTTCACTATCGTCAAGGAGTTCTCCAACCCCAGCACCGGCACCAACGACATCACTCCGTCACAAGACCTCTGCGACTCCCTCGCCTCGTTCTTCCACCGCAAGATCGCCGACATCCACAACAGCTTCGGCGCCCCACCCACGCACCCAACCGTCGAACCAATGCCCCCCACCGCCACACTTCGCACCTGGACCACGGTGACCACCGAAGACACAGCCCGCACGATGAACACCATCCACTCCGGATCACCGACCGACCCCTGCCCACACCACATCTTCAACAAGGCCGACTCCACCATCGCACCCCAACTCCGGAACATCATCAACGCCTCCTTCAACACCGCTACCTTCCCGGAGAGCTAGAAGCACGCCGAGATCAGCGCCCTCCTGAAGAAACCTACAGCGGACCCCACCGATCTCAAAAACTTCCGCCCCATCTCGCTCCTCCCTTTTCCTGCTAAAGTCATCGAGAAGATCGTCAACAGACAGCTGACCGCCTTCCTCGAGACGAACGGATCCCTCGACCCCTCGCAGTCCGGCTTCAGAGCCAACCACAGCACCGAGACCGCCCTCATCGCAGCCACCGACGACATCCGGACCCTGCTCGACAAGGGGGAAACAGTGGCCCTCATCCTCCTGGACCTCTCCGCTGCGTTCGACACGGTCTGCCACCGCACCCTAGTCCAGCGCCTCAGCAACATCGGTATCCAAGAGAAGGCACTGGAGTGGATCATCTCGTTCCTCGCCGGAAGAACACAAAGAGTCCGCCTTCCCCCGTTTCGCTCCGAGGCCACCGAAGTCATCTGCGGCGTCCCGCAAGGATCTTCACTCAGCCCCACCCTCTTCAACATCTACATGAAACCTCTCGCAGCCATCGCACGCCAGCACAACCTCAACGTCATCTCTTACGCCGACGACACCCAGCTGATCCTCTCCCTCACCAGAGACCCCGACACCGCCAGAACCTGCCTACACGAAGGGATGAAAGACGTCGCCGAGTGGATGAAGGACAGCCGCCTGAAACTGAACTCGGACAAGACGGAAGTCCTCATCCTGGGATCTTCGCCCTCCGCCTGGGACGACTCCTGGTGGCCCCCAGCCCTGGGCACTGCACCCAAGCCAACCGACCACGCACGCAACCTGGGCTTCATCCTGGACCCCTCCCTCTCGATGACCAGACAAGTCAACGCCGTCTCCTCATCATGCTTCAACACCCTGCGTATGCTTCGCAAGATCTTCCGCTGGATCCCGACCGAGACCAGGAAGACTGTCACCCAGGCACTCGTCACCACCCGACTGGACTACGGAAACGCCCTCTACGCCGGAACCACAGCCAAGCTACAGAAAAGACTCCAGCGCATCCAGAACGCCTCCGCCCGACTCATCCTGGATGTCCCTCGATGCAGCCACATCTCCAGCCACCTGAGGAACCTGCACTGGCTCCCCGTCGACAAGAGGATCACGTTCCGGCTCCTCACCCACGCACACAAGTCTCTCCACGACCTGGGCCCCAAGTACCTCAACGACCGCCTGACCTTCTACACGCCCACCCGCCAGCTACGGTCCACCAGCCTCGCCCTCGCAGCCGTACCACACATCCGAAGAGCCACCGCCGGAGGAAGATCCTTCTCTTACCTGGCTGCCAAGACTTGGAACTCCCTCCCCATCCACCTTCGGCTGACCCAGGACCATCTCGCCTTCAGGAAACAACTCAAGACCTGGCTGTTCGAGCAGTAGCATACCCCTCCCCCCAAGCGCCTTGAGACCCTCCCGAGTGAGTAGTGCGCTATACAAATGGCATGATTGATTGATTGATTGAATGATGAACATCCTGTACAGATACCAGCAGCTGAATACAACTATATTCAGAGGATCCAAGATTTCATTAGTGTATTACAAATGTATTCCATCTTCTGTTTTGAGAGCCACTACTTTGGATTTATAGACACTGTGAATCATATACTGAAGACAGGTGTTAATCTTCAAAATCTCTCTGCAAGACAATTCACTGATAAAGTTGACAGAAAGGATGAAAAACTGGAATATAACTTAATTATTTTATGGCGTGCCAGTGGGGTAGCGAGTATTGTTATCGTCGTCATGGAGAACTGAAATGCATGCTGAGAAACCTAGGTGCTCCAACTTGATTTATTACACTTGGTTGTGCTAAATATGCATGTGATGACCTGCTTGAATTTTTAAGAGAGTCAAACTCAAACATTGAGGAAATAAACCTAAAGACAGTAAGAGAACTTTGCTCTTTTGATCCTGCTAATGTTTTCAGATATTTTAACCACAGTTCCAAGCCATGTTATCTTTTATCTGCAACAAAACTAATCCTGCTCTTGGAGAAGTAATTGATTCTTCTGCTGTACCAAGCAAGAGGTGCTCCTCATATTCACATGGTGTTATAGATACAAAATGCACCAAAATTTAGAACAGACTGTAATGGCTGTGTACTGTCTTTCAGAGAACAGTATGTGACATGAGCCATCCTAAAAGATACTACTGACAAAGGCCTTAGATAACAAGTTCTTTGTTTACAAACACATAGATGTGGAACGTACTGTCGTCAAAAATACAGAAGCAAACTAAGATTTTACACAAGATGTCGTTTTGGCCTTGCCATAGCCGGTTATTTCACAAAGAAGAGTCAACAGCATTTTGTCAGCAGTGAAACATACAGTAACACAGAAATCACAGAAAAATATGTGCAACCTAAGAAGAACAGAGGCTTCCAAGTTCATTAATGATTATAACTCTGAAATTCTCAAAATGTAGAATGTAAATATTGACATTCAATTTGTTGCAGACAACTCCATTGCTGTTGCACGTTATGTGACTTCCTACATTACAAAATCAGTAAATACTGAAATGAAAGATGAAACAAGTGTGGCAGGAGATTATTGCAGAAATTTTTTTTACAGAAAGGTTGTACAGCTTTAATTTAAAAATGCTTTCTTATAGGGAGATGGATTTTATGAATGTTGCGACAGGTTGCACTCAACCAGTTTAGTCTCAAAGTCTAGGGGAATTGTTTGGAAAAGTCTAGGCCTAGCAAGTATTTGAAATAGAGTGTTAACGTCTTTCCTAGAAATCCAGTATCTAGTGGAGTTCGACCCGAAAAGTACTGGCATTGTAACATCCAACATGTTGGATAAATACAACCTAGGAAGAAGTGTGCATCTATAACAAATAGGCTTATAAGAAGTTCTTCAACACGTCAAATACTAAAGGAAAGTATTGGAAAACATAGAAGAGGGCAAATTTGCAATACATTTGCAGTACTTGAATGTGATGGTTGTTTAATGAAACATGCAAAAGGAAACTCAATAAACCACAGAAAAGTTAGTTGCCAAACTTCAGAGAAAAGATAATTTTTCCATTTGGCACTTCTGATGGAGCGCACAGGTCTCCCGACTAGTCTTTTATTAATATTTACCTGGGCCCATAATCAATAAAACTCACAAATTATGCAGGTAACCTTCGCTCTACTACCAGTGTATTTTATTCATTTAGGACTTTTAACCTATCTATACCTTGACTTACCAATCCACGTCACCGGTACCTAAAGTCCTAAGGGATCAAGAGTGTTAGCATAATAGTAATAATAACATTTGCACTCGTATAATAACCACAAAGTCGTGAAGTTTTACATTCTTTATCTAAGTTTCCACCAAAGGTTAAGACTGGCACCCGCAGTTTAGTTGCAACGCCTGCGCTACTCCCTCTCTGCAGCTAACAGCCAGAACCCCGATTGGGTTATCGATTTCCCTGAAAAGTGCTTCGCCAGCACTTCAGCTTCCCAGAACCCCGATTGGGTTATCGATTCTTCTGACAGAGTGCTCCGCAGCCTTCTGCTCTTGGTCACCTATTGAGTGCGTTGGGTCAGTGACAGGTCAGCTATTCGGACAAGTTGGACAAATTAACTAGCTAAGCCTACCCTAGTTATACTGTTTTCCAGGTCAGTGTACCACCCCCCAATGTTGCAAGTGTAAGGATCCCCAAATTTAATTGGACAGAAAGATGAGGAGAGGTCATCACACCATACCAAAATGACACTTTTCTTTTGAATATTCTATTAACGTTCCCGCCCATCATTTCTATTTTCTCACGTATGTTTTATTCCACCCGGCAGTGAATGTATCAATAATGATTACAATGTAGTCCATATTTCAGTTCAGCTTCCTTCACAGGGGCCAGGAGTTGACTTTCCCAGGAACATCTTCTAGCAAGTCGTGCCTTGGCCGGGTTTCAATGACAAATGACATAGCTCCTTCTGGAGTTGACATGCACAGTGTAGCTTTTATAGATGGAGTAATAGAACCTCCCAGGCCCAAAGATTACGATACATGAAAAATAGAAAAGAAACAGTTTTAGAACACAGAATAATTAGATGCACTGTATACCACTTATCTCTACTCTATTCCCATTACCTTATTTTCAACTATTGCGTTAAGGTTAAGCAGAACGAACAGCTTAGCAAAAGCAGCAGTGCAAGCTTCATGCATGCTGTGACACATAGCAGCCATTTTAATTCTAGTGCGCAGAAGCAAATAATTCCCTCCAAAGCAAAGAGTACGTCATGTCACGTGAGTATGACAGGCGCATGCGCAGTGGAAAATCCCGCGTAGCAGCGGCCATATTAATGGAAGCGGATTACGGTTAGTAAAAGCACATATGCAAGCTTCCCTCATATGGTATATATTGCAATATTCGTAATACGAACATGTTGATGAATTTATTAACGTTATGTCGAGAGGGTTGAGTACAAGCAAGTCGCGTTACGTGCGAATCCTTGCTCCATCACTTCTTCAACAGTTTAAGCTTTGACGTGCTTAATTGGAATTACTTTGAGGCTATTACTGCTAAGAAGATTAATTTAATGCTGTGAGAGACAGCACTGAGTGTTTAGACCTCCATTTATGCAAATATTAACTGATTATAGTCAGCAAGAAGAAACAATTGCTTCAGAGGTAGCTAAGGACAGTTGACAAAGCAGTCAAGATCCTCTTGGACCACCTATTATTAAAAATGAAGCTACAATTGCTATGAATGAGGTGGAAATTGCAATGAAACAAGCTAGACAAGAATCTACACACCAGGAGTATTTGTTGTACAACTCAACAATGAACAGAAGGACATTTATATGGAAGTAAAAGAAAAAATTAAACGTGGATTTCTCCATGACGAGAAAAATGCAATTGTACATCCTTTAAACCAATTCTACTATATATCTGTGGTCAAGTTGGCACAGGAAAAAGCTTTTTAATTAACATTCTCATTGCTTACCTAAAGAGGACAACACAATCAAATTTATCCTGTGTAGTAACAGCACCAACTGGATTAGCTGCACACAGTATTTATTAAAGGAATTACTCCACATCAACTATTAATGCTCCCTGTAGAACCTGATAATAAACTGGTATACTGGACGTTATCTGTTGAAGCATGGTATGACGTAGCAAGAGTTTTGATGAAAATAAAGCTTTTAATAATCAATGAGGTACGCCTGGTTTCGAATTTAATGCTTGCCTTTGTAAGAATGCAACAGATTTTAAGAACAAAGAGCGATATTCTCTTCAGAGTAAAGCATTTAATTGTGTTTGGTGACTTATTTCAATTAACCCGTGCGAAAGGAGAAACTCAGAATTCATTAGGGAGTGCTGGAAATGTAAATATTTTGCTGAATTTCCATTGCAAGGAACTACTGAAGAATATGCGTCTAGCATCCTATAAGATATATGGTAATATTCTGAAGGATATTAGAGTTGGCCTTCTGAAAAAGAAGATAAGAGCACCTTAGAAACTCGACTTATCAAAAAAAACTATTTACATGTAAGAAAACAGAAGCACACCTAATATTCAATTTAAAGAAGGAAAATCAATAGTTTGTTTAATGCATACACTTCAAGAGTGCGCCAATTGTAATGAAGATTTGCGGAAACTGGAGCGGAAAGACATTTTTGAAGTTACAGCTATTGACAAAAATAGAACACTAGGGACTAAGAATAGTGCTAAATGAAAAACTTCAAGGAAAGCTGGATTCAATAGAGAAATCTGTATCTAGGACTCCTGGATTAGAGAAGTGTTTACGTGTGTATAAAAACTGTAGAGTAATTTTGGAGTGTTATTTTAAACATTGAGAAAGGATTATTAAATGGTGCGATAGGTAAAGTTATTGATCTAATTAATTTTCCAAATAGAAATGAGGTTAAATACTTGGCCATAAAATTTGAAAAGATTGATGGCATCAAACAGTTGATACGTTGTATGTTTTTTGCTAGAGAAAGACTTATATGGTGCCAGCACCTTCTGCTCTCTCTAGCGAATGCTGCAGCTATCCATAAATCACAATGTGTAAGTGTAGATGCAGCTTTTATTAATATTGGAAGTACAGTGGTTAAAGAAGGTATGTCATATGTAGCATTGTCTCGAGTTAGGACATTGTCCAGTTTGTTTTTGGTGGATTGTGATGAAAAGAATGTTAATGTTGAAACTAGTTGTGTTAGAAAATGCAATTGATTAACCAAATGGCTGCTAGGCCTTTCCCCCCGCCCCTGTGCTAAGCCTTTTTCTTGGCTGTTTGGGGTAGTTCGCGCTTCGCTCTTGTAACTTTTCCCAAACCCACCCCAAATTTGGGTCCTTTTTTTCCAACATCATGGGGATTCTAAAAGTACCCAGGGTTTGTGGATACCCATGGTGGGCACCCAGAAATTTGAAAAAATGGGGGAAATGGGCTACAGATGAAAGTGTCTGTTTTTTTCCTTGCAAATAGTATTAAATTAAAAAACGGGGTTGTGGTGCTGAAATCACCATCTTCCCAGCTTTCAGGGACAAGCAGACTTTTGTGAGAAATCAACATTTTTTACACAGTTGTAGCATTTTTCTAGGACATACCCTATTTTTGCTATTTTGTGTCCTTTCAACCTCCTTCCAGGTAATGGTAGAAATGGGTATGAAAACAATAATGGATCCTGGAAAGCTATACATTTTAGAAAAGTAGACAAAATTCTGAATTCAGCAGGGGGTCATTTGTGTACATTCTTAAAGGTTTCGGTATAGAAACTAACAGTTAAATATAGGAAAAATTGAAAATTAGTTGAAAAAAACAGCCAGTTACATCACTGGACCTTTCTGGTTGTGGGGATATATAGGAATTGTAGGTTTACCAAGAACCAGACGAACGCAGAGCCAATTATTGAGCAGCGATTTGCAATGGGTTTTTATTATGTACCGGGTATATAGCAATTATTCTGGGAAAATGTATACATGGAAAAGTCGGTATGAAAGTCACCTATGTATTTCTGAAATGGGAACAAAATATTTTGGAAACAGTAGATATTTGCACATTTCTGTAAATGGCAATACCTCTACTAGCATGAGAATTATATGTCATTTTTCGAAATAACTTCTTTTTTATACATTGTCTTTCATTTGGAAGGCAGAAATAAATAGAAAGTCAATAGATAATAACAGTTGCTCTACAATTCTGCGTTACTCTAACTCTCCCAATAAAAATGGTACCTCACTTGTGTTGGTAAGCCTAGTGCCCGAAACGGCCCAAAACGCAACGTGAACGCACCACATTTTCACAGTGAAAAATTACCCTTTTTTTGCAAAGGGTGGTAGGAAATGTGTGGATCCACGTAGATTCCAGAACTTTCCCAAACAGAAATTTGAGAACAAAGGTTTTTTTTAGCTAAATTTGAGGTTTGCAGGGGATTCTGGGTAGGAAAACGATGTGGGGACCCATGCAAGCCATAGCTTGCTAAATTTCCCCGGATGTCTAGTTTTCAGAATTATGTGGGTTTGGTGATTTCCCAAGATGGCCGCTGATCCCAGGGCCAAAAACCCAGATGACCCCCTTGCAAAACCAAGTTGTTTTGTAATAGGTAATGTTGAACGCTCCTTAATAAGTTTTGGGCCCTTGCCTGTCGTGGGTACTTGACCCACCCACGCGCGTGAGGTATAATTTTTATCTGGAGACCTGGGGGAATTCTGGGTGGTAGGAAATTTGTGGATCCACGTAGATTCCAGAACTTTCCCAGACAGATATGTGAGAATAAAGTAATTTTTTCAGCTAAATTTGAGGTTTGCAGGTGATTCTAGTTAGGAAAACGTTGGGGGACCCACGCAAGCCATACCTTGCTGGACTCCCTGGGGTATTTAGTTTTCATAAATGTGTGGGTTTGGTAGTTTCCTAATATGGCCGCCAAGCCAGGAGCCAAAAACCCAGGTGACCCCACTTGAAAAACCAGGTTGTCTTGTGATAGGCAATTTTGATGTCTCCTCCATATGTTTTGGGCCCTTGCCTGTCGCGGGTACTTGACACACCCACACAAGTGAGGTGTCATTTTTCTTGGCAAACTTTGGGGAATGTGGGGTGAGTGGAATCTTGTGGATCCAGTTGGATTCGAGCACTTTTCACCACAGAAAGGTGAGGAAACAGTTTTTTATACACATTTTGAGGTTTGCAAGGGATTCTGGGTAACAGAACCTGGTGAGAGCCAGACAAGTCACCCCATCCTGGATTCCCCTGGGTGCCTAGTTTAAAAAAATATATAGGTTTGCTGGGTTTCCCCAGTGCCGGCAGAGCTAGGGTTCAAAATCTGCAGCTAGGCACTCTGCAAAAAAGGGGTCCGTTTTCACTGAGAAAATGTGGTGTGTCTATGTTGCATTTTGGGCTGTTTCCCGTCGTTGGCACTAGGCCTACCCACACAAGTGAAGTACCATTTTTCTCGGAAAACTTTGGGGAACGCGGAGGGGATGGAATTTTGTGGATCTACTCAGATTCCATAACTTTCCACCACAAAAATGTGAGGAAAATGTGGGTTTTTTGACAAAGTTTGAAGTTTGCAAGGGATTCTGGGTAACAGAACCTGGTTAGAGGTACATACATCACCCAATCCTAGATTCCCCTTGGTGTCTAGTTTTCAGAAACGTAGAAACGTACAGGTTTGCTAGGTTTCCCTATGTGCCGGCTGTGCTAGGGCCCAAAATCCACAGGTAGGCACATTCTGAAGAAAATTCAGTGCCTAGTGGACTTTCTGCCACCCTGGGGATGGGGGAAATCGAGGGCTATTGCCCTGATATGCCCCCAAGGGGGGCAGAAAGACTGTGGCAATTCTTTTGGGGGGTGGGGACATTGGGATGCCCATTCTGGTAAGCCCCCGCCCCCACTAATAGAAAAGCCAGCATAATCACTGGAGCCTAGTCGACTTTCTGCCCGCCGGGGGGAAGATGAGGGGCTACAGCCCCCATCCGCCTCCTGGGGGGCAGAAACGCTGTGGCATATTTTTTGGGGGGTGGGAGCATTGGCATGCCCATTCTGGGAAACCCCCAACCCAAACTTTGGAAAAATAAAATCCCTGATGGCCAGTGGGCTTTCTGTTCTACCCCGGGGGGGGCGGGGGGGGGGGGGCAGAAAGACCGTATAATTTTTTTGGGGGTGGCGTGGGCCTTGACATGCCCATTCTGGGCAACCCCCACCCCTACCTATATATTAAAAAAATCCCTGGCGCATAGTGGGCTTTCTGTCCCCCGGGGCAAATCAGGGGCTATTGCCCCCATATCCCTCCTGGAGGGGCAGCAAGTCTTTAGTTTTCTTTGGGGGTTAGGGTGGGGACATTTGCATGACCATTCTGGGCAGCCCCCACCTCAGGCCAATTCAAAAATGAATCCATGGTGTTGAGGGTGCATTTTGCCCCCACAGTTTGACCCATGAACACACTGATGCATGTACTGACATACTTACTTAGTCATACTCACACTGTACAACTCACTAATATGTACACTAGCACACACATACACACACTGATGTATTAAGTAACATACTAATTAACTCATTCATAAACACTCTGACACACTCTATAACTCACTAATGCACACTCTTACACACCCACGGACACACTGATGTATTTACTGACATACTCACTCACTCAGTCATACACACTCTGACACACCCTTGGTCTCACTAATACATACACTAACACACCCATGGACACACTAATGCATTCTCTGACAAATTACTGACTCACTCACACACACACAGACACTCTGGAAGTATCTGATACATAGACTAACACACCCATTGTCTCACCAATCCATTCACTAACACATTCAAATACTTACTCATACACACCCTGACACATTCTAGGACTAACTGATACATACACTGACACACCCATTGTTTCACTAATGCATTCACTAACACATTCATACACGTACCACTACACACCCAGAGACAACCTAGTACTCCCTATTACATACACTGACACACCCATGACCACACCAATACATTAACTAACATACTCACACACTAACTCATACACATCCTAGGAGAAACTGGTACACACACTGACACAGCAATGGATTTACTAATGCAGTCATTAGCACACTCACATACTTACTTCTATACTCCCGGAGACTAACTAGGACTCCTTAATACATACACTGACACACCCATGGGCACACTGGTTCATTAACTGGCATACTCACCCACATTTGCATGACCATTCTGGGCAGCCCCCACCTCAGGCCAATTCAAAAATGAATCCATGGTGTTGAGGGTGCATTTTGCCCCCACAGTTTGACCCATGAACACACTGATGCATGTACTGACATACTTACTTAGTCATACTCACACTGTACAACTCACTAATATGTACACTAGCACACACATACACACACTGATGTATTAAGTAACATACTAATTAACTCATTCATAAACACTCTGACACACTCTATAACTCACTAATGCACACTCTTACACACCCACGGACACACTGATGTATTTACTGACATACTCACTCACTCAGTCATACACACTCTGACACACCCTTGGTCTCACTAATACATACACTAACACACCCATGGACACACTAATGCATTCTCTGACAAATTACTGACTCACTCACACACACACAGACACTCTGGAAGTATCTGATACATAGACTAACACACCCATTGTCTCACCAATCCATTCACTAACACATTCAAATACTTACTCATACACACCCTGACACATTCTAGGACTAACTGATACATACACTGACACACCCATTGTTTCACTAATGCATTCACTAACACATTCATACACGTACCACTACACACCCAGAGACAACCTAGTACTCCCTATTACATACACTGACACACCCATGACCACACCAATACATTAACTAACATACTCACACACTAACTCATACACATCCTAGGAGAAACTGGTACACACACTGACACAGCAATGGATTTACTAATGCAGTCATTAGCACACTCACATACTTACTTCTATACTCCCGGAGACTAACTAGGACTCCTTAATACATACACTGACACACCCATGGGCACACTGGTTCATTAACTGGCATACTCACCCACTCAGTCACACACACTGACACACTCTGTAACTGACAAATACGTACACTGACAAACACAAAAACACTGATTTATAAAGTAACATACTCACTGACTCAGTTATACACACACTAACACACACTAGATCTCAGTAATACATACACTGAAATACCGATGCATTAACTGACATACGAACTCACTCAGTCATGCACACATTGTCACACTCTACAACTCACTAATGCATGCACTGATATGCCCATGGACACACTGATGTATTAACTGACATACTTACTTCCTCAGTCCAACAAACTCTGACACACCCTTGGTCTCAGTAATACATGCACTGACACACCCATGGACATACTGACACAGTCTCTGACACAATCACAGATTCACTCATCTACACACTGAGACACTCTAAGACTAGCTGATGCATGCTCTAACACACATGGACACAGCAATCCATTCACTGACAAATTCAAATAGTAACTCATACACATCCTGTCACACTCTAGGACTAACTGATACATACACTGAAATACCCTTGGATTGACTAATTCATTAAGACACTCACACACTTACTTCTACATATCCTGAAACAACCTAGGACTCCCCAATGCATACTCTGACACACCCATGAACACACCAACAAATTAACTAAGATAATCATATACTCTCTCATACACACTCTGACACATCGTAGGACAAACTGATACATGCACTGACACACTTATCCATACACTAATGTCTTCACTAACACACTTACTTATACACACTGAGATACCCTAGAAAATCTTTAATACATACACTGACACTCACTTTGACATACTAATACACTTACTGAGTTACTAATACACTTACACACACAAACACACACCAACAATATACTAACACATTCATACACACACTTATACACCAAATATTCAATATATAAATAATAGGAAAAACACAGCTCTTTTTTGATTAATGGGTAAGGTTCTAAAAGAGACCCTTCTTTAAACGGTTTTTATTATTTATTTAAAGGATTAATGTACCCCAAAAAAACTTGGTACTGAACCATTCCAAAACCAGTTCCATATCAATGGACAGGATATCAAGGTCAAAAATAGAGGCATCAAATGTGGATGGTAATAACAAATAAAAGTTAGCCCGGAAGAGTATTAACAGCATGTAAATACTCCGCGACAAATGTTGTATATAGTCCAACAGGTATATGACATCGTAAACAATGGGTTGTCATTTATGCCAAATTGGGGGCCACAGCTACCACTGTTATAGTTGTTGAGGTGGATGGTGCTGCAACAGTTGGATATGAACCAGAAGGATGGGAAGTAGCTTCTTTCTAATGTAGCATCATCTGGTACATTTTCTCATGGATTGTTTTAATATGTTTCCACATGGAAAAGGTGTTGTGAATGTACTCTTTCACTGTTCCTTGCAGTAACTTTCTTTTCATCTGATGGTATACTGAAGTATCGCCAGACGTCACTTTCCTTCCTCCATGGTGCAGCATGTTCTTCATCTCCTATTTTTCAAGCAGAGCAGGATCTTCAGCAGGGGCAGGTGTTGATGCTGCAGCCATTGTACAATGATTTCATGGTAGGTGTCTAGATTGTCACGTGGCATGTTTGGGTTAAATTTAGATTTTGGCTTGAACTTTGTGGTTACTGTCCCTCCTGGTTCAAGGCTCAGCTGTTTTAGCAACTCGTCTTTCCTTTCCCAAAACACTACCTCTTCATTCAGTTCTGCTAAACTTGCAAGGAGATCAATATCCTTAAGACATAGACAATCAATATCATCAACATTGCTAGATATACTCATGGGGGTTCTAGTCCTTTTCCATCTTAAGACGCTTCAGTTTTCTTATATATAAAAAGACATCAATTCTAGTCCTGCTAGAATCAAAATTAGATGTGGGGCAGAACGTCAAGCCCAGTTCAAGGAGTGATTGTTCAGCCTCGGTCACTTGATGCGAGGACAGGTTGACCACAGTATGGTTTTCCTTACACATAATTTCCATGAAATCCTTGTACGCGAGCTCATGAGAATATGGATCAACACAAAGAATAGACATGCACAGAACCTTACACCAACACAAAGAGCAGCTTTGGGTACCCTTAACAAATATCCGAGCTTTGTAATAAAGCTGTCAGACTAAGAGGGAAACATTGTACTATGGGACATCAACAAATACCAACAGGAGGCTAATAAACAGTTAATTCTATCAGAGAGTTACATATGGTCAACCAGGGAGGTGCTTTCATTAAAAATTACTGGATTGGAGAAGAAGAGAATTGTTAACAGAAGATGAGTTCCATTTTCTCTACGTGAAAAACCAGTTGCACCATGTTTTTACATGTTGCCTAAAATTCATAATGACAGATCAGACCCACTGGGCAGGCCCATCCTCTCAGCCAAAGGGAGCCTCCTTGAAAATGCATCTGTAGTTTTAGATTCTTTCCTGTTCCCATATGTTCTCAATCTCCACTCATATTGCAGGGACAGCACAGATTTTATAAATGAGATTGAGGGAATACACTGGCAGGACAACTTCTGGTTGGCCACCATTGATGTGGTTGCACTGTATACGTGCATTGAACACTCAAAGGGTATTACAGCCTGTTGACATTTCTTTAGAGACAAGTCGATTTTCCTATATAATCACTCAATGATATTATTAGAGAAGCTCATGTTTTGTTTGGAAAATAACTTCTTGTTTTTTTAGGATAAGTGGTGGTTCTAAGTCAAACAAGAGGTTGGAACAGCGATGGGAAGTTGCTTTGCACCAAGCTATGCATGTATGTTCATGGGTTGGTGGGAGCAACAGGTGGCATGTGTTTAGGAAAATGATGAGTTGACCAAGAATATTGTTTTTTGGACCAGTTTTATTGATGATATTTTCCTAATCAGGAGTGGCACCAGATCCGGTTTCGAGAATTTCTTTAGAAGAATAGCGGACAATTATATCAATTTGAAATTTACCTACAAGTATGTGTGTGTGCAGACTGAGAACAATGCAATTGTGAATACCTTACAGAGGAAGGAAACAGCTGGCAACAGTGTACTGCATGCTACCAGCTATCATCCACCCAAATTAAAGTGAAGCATCATCTATGGTGAGCTCATCAGGGCAAAACATAATTGTAGCACCCCTGAATCCTATGAGAGAGAGAAAGAGAGGGTGTTTGAGAGGTTCAGGATGAGGGGTTACACTATGAAGGTACTGAAAACAGCTGATAGGAAGGTGGCAGCTTAAACAGGGCTAGGCTACTTGTAAAAAGAACAAGAGACACACAAGAGGGAAATCCAATTAGACTGATTACTACCTTGCTCACTTTGCCACTGGATTCAAGCAACCCGGGCTGAAGACGGCTGGAATGCCAGAAACCGGTCCTCGGAAGCTTGTTTCCGGTACAGGGAAGACATGGCTTGGCAGTTCGGGCTGGACTGTTCCCATGAGGCACAGGGTCAGACTGATTTGCAGATAGCCATGTCTGAACTGGGGTGGCAGAGTGGGCTAAAGAACGGTGATGGATTAAACCCAGATATTTTGACTGGGTGTGAGTGTTTGATTGATTCAGATGCTCCGTCCATCACCAGCCCCTTTTGTACCGCTTTTGGCCGACTTAAGTGTGGCAGGGTATGCTCAGACGTGAGTCCCTTGCTCACTTTGCCACTGGATTCAAGCAACCCGGGCTGAAGACGGCTGGAATGCCAGAAACCGGTCCTCGGAAGCTTGTTTCCGGTCCAGGGAAGACATGGCTTGGCAGTTCGGGCTGGACTGTTCCCATGAGGCACAGGGCCAGACTGATTTGCATATAGCCATGTTTGAACTGGGGTGGCAGAGTGGGCTAAAGAACGGTGATGGATTAAACCCAGATCTTTTGACTTGGTGTGAGTGTTTGATTGATTCAGATGCTCCGTCCATCACCACCCCCTTTTGTACCGCTTTTGGCCGCCATAAGTGTGGCAGGATATGCTCAGACGTGAGTCCCTTGCTCACTTTGCCACTGGATTCAAGCAACCCGGGCTGAAGATGGCTGGAATGCCAGAAACCGGTCCTCGGAAGCTTGTTTCCGGTCCAGGGAAGACATGGCTTGGCAGTTCGGGCTGGACTGTTCCCATGAGGCACAGGGTCAGACTGATTTGCATATAGCCATGTCTGAACTGGGGTGGCAGAGTGGGCTAAAGAACGGTGATGGATTAAACCCAGATCGTTTGACTGGGTGTGAGTGTTTGATTGATTCAGATGCTCCGCCCATCACCACCCCCTTTTGTACTGCTTTTGGCCGCCATAAGTGTGGCAGGGTATGCTCAGATGTGAGTCCCTTGCTCACTTTGCCACTGGATTTAAGCAACCCGGGCTGAAGACAGCTGGAATGCCAGAAACCGGTCCTCTGAAGCTTGTTTCCGGTCCAGGGAAGACATGGCTTGGCAGTTCGGGCTGGACTGTTCCCATGAGGCACAGGGTCAGACTGATTTGCATATAGCCATGTCTGAACTGGGGTGGCAGAGTGGGCTAAAGAACGGTGATGGATTAAACCCAGATATTTTGACTGGGTGTGAGTGTTTGATTGATTCAGATGCTCCGTCCATCACCACCCCCTTTTGTACCGCTTTTGGCCGCCATAAGTGTGGCAGGATATGCTCAGACGTGAGTCCCTTGCTCACTTTGCCACTGGATTCAAGCAACCCGGGCTGAAGATGGCTGGAATGCCAGAAACCGGTCCTCGGAAGCTTGTTTCCGGTCCAGGGAAGACATGGCTTGGCAGTTCGGGCTGGACTGTTCCCATGAGGCACAGGGTCAGACTGATTTGCATATAGCCATGTTTGAACTGGGGTGGCAGAGTGGGCTAAAGAACGGTGATGGATTAAACCCAGATATTTTGACTGGGTGTGAGTGTTTGATTGATTCAGATGCTCCGTCCATCACCACCCCCTTTTGTACCGCTCTTGGACGCCATAAGTGTGGCAGGGTATGCTCAGACGTGAGTCCCTTGCTCACTTTGCTATTGGATTCAAGCAACCCGGGCTGAAGACGGCTGGAATGCCAGAAACCGGTCCTCGGAAGCTTATTTCCGGTCCAGGGAAGACATGGCTTGGCAGTTCGGGCTGGACTGTTCCCATGAGGCACAGGGTCAGACTGATTTGCATATAGCCATATCTGAACTTGGGTGGCAGAGTGGGCTAAAGAACGGTGATGGATTAAACCCAGATCTTTTGACTGGGTGTGAGTGTTTGATTGATTCAGATGCTCTGTCCATCACCACCCCCTTTTGTTTCGCTTTTGGCCGCCATAAGTGTGGCAGGGTATGCTCAGACGTGAGTCCCTTGCTCACTTTGCCGCTGGATTCAAGCAACCCGGGCTGAAGACGGCTGGAATGCCAGGAACCAGTCCTCGGAAGCTTGTTTCCAGTCCAGGGAAGACATGGCTTGGCAGTTCGGGCTGGACTGTTCCCATGAGGCACATGGTCAGACTGATTTGCATATAGCCATGTCTGAACTGGGGTGGCAGAGTGGGCTAAAGAACGGTGATGGATTAAACCCAGATCTTTTGACTGGGTGTGAGTGTTTGATTGATTCAGATGCTCCGTCCATCACCACCCCCTTTTGTACCTCTTTTGGTCGCCATAAGTGTGGCAGGGTATGCTCAGACGTGAGTCCCTTGCTCACTTTGCCACTGGATTCAAGCAACCCAGGCTGAAGACGGCTGGAATGCCAGAAACCGGTACTCGGAAGCTTGTTTCCGGTCCAGGGAAGACATGGCTTGGCAGTTCGGGCTGGACTGTTCCCATGAGGCACAGGGTCAGACTGATTTGCATATAGCCATGTCTGAACTGGGGTGGCAGAGTGGGCTAATGAACGGTGATGGATTAAACCCAGATCTTTTGACTGGGTGTGAGTGTTTGATTGATTCAGATGCTCCGTCCATCACCAGCCCCTTTTGTACCGCTTTTGGCCAACTTAAGTGTGGCAGGGTATGCTCAGACGTGAGTCCCTTGCTCACTTTGCCACTGGATTCAAGCAACCCGGGCTGAAGACGGCTGGAATGCCAGAAACCGGTCCTCGGAAGCTTGTTTCCGGTCCAGGGAAGACATGGCTTGGCAGTTCGTGCTGGACTGTTCCCATGAGGCACAGGGCCAGACTGATTTGCATATAGCCATGTCTGAACTGGGGTGGCAGAGTGGGCTAAAGAACGGTGATGGATTAAACCCAGATCCTTTGACTGGGTGTGAGTGTTTGATTGATTCAGATGCTCCGTCCATCACCACCCCCTTTTGTACCGCTTTAGGCCGCCATAAGTGTGGCATGGTATGCTCAGACGTGAGTCCCTTGCTCACTTTGCCACTGGATTCAAGCAACCTGGGCTGAAGACGGCTGGAATGTCAGAAATCGGTCCTCGGAAGCTTGTTTCCGGTCCAGGAAAGACATGGCCTGGCAGTTCGGGCTGGAGTGTTCCCATGAGGCACAGGGTCAGACTGATTTGCATATAGCCATGTCTGAACTGGGGTGGCAGAGTGGGCTAAAGAACGGTGATGGATTAAACCCAGATATTTTGACTGGGTGTGAGTGTTTGATTGATTCAGATGCTCCGTCCATCACCACCCCCTTTTGTACCGCTGGATACTAACTTCAACACAGAGTCAGCGGCAGTCAGGAAAACTCTAACCAAGCATTGGCACATAGTCAAAGGTGTTCCGGTGGTGGGCTCGCATGTATCTTCGCTTCCTATGATGACCTATAGACGAGTGTGGTCCCTGAAGGACATGCTGGTACACAGCTATATTGGGCAATGTAAGGGAGTAAAGCTGATACCTCCGGGTCTAGCCAGCGCTATATAAAACTCTTTAAATAAAGTTGGATAAAGCAACAGAAAGGGTTCTTCAAGTGTAGCCGATGGAAGGCCCGTGTAAGGAATAGAAACGGAAAGTCATTTTACCTACACACAGGAAAACGAGGGATATCAGAAAATTTACAAATTGCAATTCTGACTTCTGTGCCCATGTGAAAGATTGTATGTGGGGAGCACAATCTTTCATTGTAAAAAATAATCCTTGAGCATCAAAGAGCAAACAAAAATGGTGATTTCAATTACTCCACTGTGAGATATTGGATGAAATGTCGTGAGCAAAATCGTAATGTCTTTTCTTTCTTTGGCATTGACAGAGTGAAAGTGAGCCTGAGAGGGGGATATAGGGAGAAACGTCTGAGAGTCCGGGAGTCAAGTTGCATTCTTCTTCTGGGTAGCAAGTCTCTTTCGGGGATAAATGAGGATGAGAAACTGTTTGTCCACATTGGATAAGTAGTAGTCGATTCCCTTGATTTATTGATATACGGCTCCTTTTGTGATGTCGATTCCCCTGTGACATATTGGACCTCGGTGCTCCCATCCGAAGTGTAATGTTCACTTTAGGAAGAACTGCACAGGTGGCCTAGCAGACCAGGGCTCTGGGAGCTAGAAAATGATGGAATCATAAGTGTAGTGTTGAATTTTGGGTACTGGTGGAACCAAAGGGGTCACTATGTGTTGTCTCCATGGTTTAAAAAAAAGATTTGTGCTATTTGGTTTAAATTCTTTGCACGGTATCCACAACTCAAGAAGGATAGTAATCTGTCTTTCTTGTAATATCCTTCCTTTACTTTATTTTAAATGTACTGTTCATCACTTGTTGATGACAATAGGCATTAACTAATGGTATCTTGTTGTGAGGGGGATGGCGGTAGTTGAAAAAAGGCCACTTGGCCGTAATCGTTGGGAATTATAAGACTAAGCAGTGAAGATGGTCTTGTACTGCTTAAACCCTGAAATATGGTATCATACTCAGGCTTATAATAATTGTCACACGAACTGTTGACTCAATTGAAACTGTTATGGTGCAATATCAGTAATATCAAAAAAGTTTATCATTTCTTTAATTTAGGCATGTCATATATTAGTACCTGTTAAATCATGGTACACACTTCTCCAGATCCGGGAAAGAAGACCAGAGCCGTGGCCGCAATTTAGTTTTCAGCACGTTTATTTGGCCGAGAAACACCCAACGCGTTTCGAAGTTTTCTCACTTCTTGTTCACGGGTGAGGTCACATTGTAGCCATTCTTGTGTTAAAGAAATATTGTATCATTACAAATGTGCACGTGATCATAAACATAAATGAAATACTTTGTTGCACTCTTGTCAGGTAAATCAAAGTCAATAAAGTTTGCAGTGTATATTGAATTTGTTATGTGAAGGCTTAAACATTAAAGTAAAATGTCAAAATCCTATTTACATATTGAAAGGCCAATTATCGATGCAAGTGAAATGCTCTCTTTCAAATGTTCACACTGAACACACTGTCTCTTATAAAGCGGCACCAGCACCAATTCCACCCGAATGGGCCCGGCCATTCTTTCAAGTAAATACTCCATATCGGACATTATTATATTGTCAACCTTCTAACCAATTCTACCCAAGTATGCATATGTAGTCCAAAATACACATGTCATTCATTCTTCATATCTGGAATAAAACATAAAGAGTGCAACTTTTAGTTAAAAAAAATATTGTAAACAGTGATTAAAAACAGTTAAAATCAAGAATTCATTTTGGTAGGTCGGCTTCTACATAGTTTTCCTACTTTCTTATTTATAAGTGTACTGAAAGTTGCTCATCAAGGTTAAGACCCTCAGGGTACACTGTATTATACTTAATAATGATTTTGGACTCAAGTCTTCTTAACTCCTTCAATCTGTTACCTCCCCTCTCTTTTACTGGTATCCAGTCCAGAACATAAAATTTCACTAAGTCTGGATTTTGGTTGTGTGTAACTGCAAAGTGGCGTGCAATTGGATATTGGCGATCTAAATTCTTAATAGCCCTCAAATGTACAAGCACTCCTTTTTTGGCTTTATGCAGTGTGCTGCCAATGTAAACTTTATTCCACGGGCACTTTAGGGCATAGCTCGCGTATTCCGTATTGCAGTTTAAGTGTTTTGTTATTTTGTATGGTGCTTGATACGATGTTATTTTCAGGCTTTTGCAGTTTTCACTGTGTTTACACGCTTTGCACTTAGTACAAGTAAAAAAGCCTGTTATACTACTGCTGTTCTTAGGTTCTTTAATCAAACATGTACTGAGTGTGTCTTTTAAGGATTTTGCTTTTCTGAAGGTGAGAGAAGGGTTGTCTCCAATAACTTGCTCAATATCATTATCTGTGTTTAGAATTTCTCGAAATTTCTTAAGGCTTTTCCTGACTTCCCATGATTGACAGTTGTAATCTGTAATGAACCTGATTTGTTCTTTATTCTCCCTGCATTTTGGTAGCAACAACTCACTTCTCTTTAATTTGTCCACTTTAGATTCTGCCTGTTGAATGACCATATTGCTGTAACCTCTCTCACTGAATCTCTGTGTCATGATTAACTTTTCTTGTAGATGATCTGATTCTGTGCTACAATTCCTTTTGGCTCTAATCAGTTCCCCAAAAGGAATGCTGCAGATTAAGTTTGCCGGATGGCATTTCCCCGCATGTAGCAGGCTATTGCCTGCTGATTTTTAGCGAAATAATTTGCTGGTAAGTTTATTGTTCAAAATAATTAATTTGAGATCTAGAAAGTCAATACAGGTGTTACTCATATGGCTAATGAACTGTAGATTAAGTGAATTGCCATTTATTAATATTTTAAATTTCTTAGCCTATTCTTCAGTACCATTCCATATGCAGAATATGTCATCAATGTACCTGACACAGAGGACAACATGGTCATTAAATTGTGAGATGTTATTCAACACTTGCTTCTCCCACCAGCCCAGGTAGAGACCTGCAAAGCTGGGGGTGAAGCAAGTGCCCATTGCCGCTCTTGGGTCTGCCTGTACAGTTGCTTATTAAATATGAAAAAAGGATTTCGAAGAAGAATCAAGATCATGTCCAACAACATTTTGGTGAGCATCCAAAAAGAGAGAGATCTTCCCTTAAGAAAATACCTGCACGCTTCCATACCTAGATCCTGTGGTATACTGGTGTATAGGCTGGCTACGTCAAAACTTATTAACAGATAATTCTGATCCCAAACCAATTAATTGATGATTCTAAGAAAATCAGAGGTATCTTTGAGGTATGACGGAAGGGATTGAACAAAAGGCTGAAGAAAATGGTCTACATAATGTCATGTGTTCTCAAACAGACTTCCTCTAGAGGACACTATAGGTCGCCCAGGTGAAAAATCTATGTTCTTATGTAATTTGGGCAAAAGATATAATGCCGGGATTTGTGGGTGTCTACACAAAAGAAATTCATTTTCATGGTCTTCCAAGAGACCTTTTTCTTTACAATCAATTAATTTACATAAATAGTCATTTTTGGCTCCCTCATATTGCTGCCTCTCTGCAAGGACGTATTTGTCTCTATCATTCAGTTGTTTCAAGCCTTCTGCTAAATACATATCTAGTAGCCAGATAACATAACAATGTTTCCCCCTTTGTCAGAGCTTTTTATCACCACATCAGTGTAACTCTCTAGTTCTTTTACAGCCTTACATTGAACTTTATTCAAGATGTAATTGAGTTTTGGTGTGTGTTTGTCAATCTTTTTAAACTCACTGATCATCCCTGCTTCAAAGCTTTCAATACTGCTATTAGCAATCTGTGGAACAAATATTGACTGGGGCTTAATGCCACTTTGACAGCTCATTTCAAAATTGATGACAGTATTAATGAGATTCAAAAATGGATCATCAACAAAATCTCTACTGTCTGCAAGCTCATAAACAGTATGCAAAGTCTCAATGTCATTCACCGTGAGACCACTCTCTTGTTCTCTGTTTGAGTCTTTGGGACGCATCGGTTTGGTAGCAAACCACTTCCTTAATTTGAGTTTCATAGTAAAATTGAATAAATCAATGCGTACATTCGTGCAATTAAATTTAACCGAAGGACAAAAGGACAAACCTAGAGAAAGCACCTCTAATTGATTTGTAGTTAAAATATGATTAGAAAGATTTACCACAGTTAATGTCGGATTCATTTCTTAGCTGTTCGACACCTGGTTAGAACTCCCACTGGGCTTTTTGATTTGTCGTAGCCCTTGTCTTGTCTTGCTTTGGTTGCGCCTCTTCCTCCTCGCCCACGACCTCTGGTGGGGTACCTGTTTGCCGTCCTCGGGCCATCAGATTGAACTCGTTTAAAATCCGGGCTTTTACATTTGCCGGTACCTACTGGACAGAGACATCGCTCTCACTTGTGTCACTTTTAATTCCTTCTGCTACTGCATTTTTGTCGGTTTCCTTGCTTTGTTTAGCCTCATGCCCACTCGTGCTGGCTTTTGTCTTTTTTTTTTTCATTCTCTGTTGTTTTTCTCAATTGGTCAAATCTTTTCCCAAAGGTCAATATCTGTCACTTTTCAGAATCGACCTCATCGCGGTAATATTTCCTCTGTTTCCTCTCCTTAATCTCCTCTTTGATCTTTTCAAGTCTTTTATCCATTTTGTACATTTCTAAAGTAAATTTGTTGTCAGTATGCAGTTCCTTCAGTTTGTTAATCAGTTCCTCACTTTCAAGATTTAGTTAAACACAATCTCTCTCGGCATATTTGATAAGAATTTTTAGCATATTGATTGAGCAATCGTGGTTGTTTGTCATCCATTCATCCACCATTTCAGTGTCAGGTTTGTTGAAAGTTGGTGTTATGAAAATTCTGAGTCCTCGTGGGATCCTATTGCACTCAATATATTTGGTGAGGGCAGTTGCCTCCCACCATTTGGATTGTTCTTTCTTTAAAGTTTTGCATAGAGAATCCCACAATTTCCGTTTTGTATCATCAGGTTTGTCCTGTTGTGGTATTTCCGGTCTCAATGTACTCTCAGTAGGTTTTGAAAACATTTTAGAAGCTGCCTCCTTCCTCCTAACTTCTATTGTGTTAGCCATTGCTATTCGTAAAGTGCACTTCTTGCACTTTCACACAACCTTGTTGTTACGCTGCTTACGCTGGTAAACTCTTCAGAGAGCCCTCTCGAGTTTAACCTAAAATTGCCGTATTGCTGCTAGATTAGTTGCTGCAGCTTACCAAACTTAACACGGTTGATAGATTACCGGCTCCGCCGTCGCTTTCAGAGTCCGGTAGTCCTCTGACCTCCTCCGTCTGCTACTGCGTTGCACGGCGCTCCAACTCTTTCGCCTTTTTCAGTTCGTTTCCAGCCCAAGGGTTGTCTCCAATAACTAGCGCAATATCCTTATCTGTCTTTAGAATTTCCCACAATTTCTTAAGGCTTTTCCTGACTTCCCATGATTGACAGTTGTAATCTGTAATGAACCTGATTTGTTCTTTGTTCTCCCTGCAAATCAGGTTCATTACAGATTACAACTGTCAATCATGGGAAGTCAGGAAAAGCCTTAAGAAATTTTGGGAAGTTCTAAAGACAGATAAAGATAATGAGCAAGTTATTGGAGACAACCTTTCTCTCACCTTGAGAAAAGTAAAATCCTTAAAAGACACACTCAGTACATGTTTGATTAAAGAACCCAAGAAGAGCAGTGGTATAACAGGCTTTTTTACTTGTACTAAGTGCAAAGCGTGTAAACACAGCGAAAACTGCAAAAGCCTGAAAATAACATCAGATCAAGCATCATACAAAATAACAAAACACTTAAACTACAATACGGAATACGCGATCTATGCCCTAAAGTGCCCGTGCAATAAATTTTACATTGGCAGCACACTGCATGAAGCCAAAAAAAGAGTGCTCAAACATTTGAGGGTTATTAAGTATTTAGATCGCCAATATCCAATTGCACGCCACTTTGCAGTTGCACACAACCAAAATTCAGAATTAGTGAAATTTCATGTTTGATTAACCCCTTCGCTGCTAGGCCTTTTCCCCTCCTGTGCTAAGCCTTTTTTTGTCTATTTGGGGTAGTGTGCGCTTAGGCCCCTGTAACTTTTTGACCGAATAAGGTATCCACGCCAATTTTGCGTCCTTTTTTTCCAACATCCCAGAAATTAGCCAAAATATAGTAAAATCTTTGTTTTTTTCAGAAAAATGGGGAAAAACGGGCTACAAATGAAAGCCTCTGGGTCTTTCCCTGCAAATGTTATCAAAAAAGGGTTTGTGGGGCAGAAATTACCATTTTCCCAGCTTTTCGGGAATGACAGTCTTTTTCAGAGAACCAACATTTTTTACACAGTTTTGGCATTTTTCTGGGACACAGCCTATTTTTGCTATTTTTAGTGCTTTCAACCTACTTCCAGTTAATGGTAAAAATGAGTATGAAAGCAATAATGGATCCTGGAAAGCTATACATTTTAGAAAGGTAGACAAAATTCTGAATTTAGAAAGGGGTCATTTGTGTATATCTATCAAGGAGTCTTTATAGAAACTAACAGTTAAATATTGGAAAAATTGAAAATTAGTTGAACAAACAGCCTTTTCTGTCAACGTTTTCACCTGTAACTTCTTGTAATTATGACAGCTCTTTGAAAGCAATATACCGTTACATCCGCTAGACCTTCCTAGTAGTGGTGATATATAGGACTTGTAGGTTCACCAAGTAGCAGACGAACCCAGAGTCAAAAACTGAGTAGCAGTTTGAAATGGCTTTTTATTATGTACCGGGTATATAGCAATTATTGTGCGAAAATGTATACATGGAAAAATTGGTCTGAAAGACAGCTATGTATTTTCGGAAATGGTTACAAATTATAGAGTTTAGAAACAGTACATATTTGCACATTTTCAAAATTGGGAATACTCATACTAGCATGAGAATTATTGGTCATTTTTAAAAATGACTTCTTTTTTACACAATGTCTTTCATTTGGAAGGCAGAAATGCATCAAAACTCAACAGGTAATAACAGTTGCTTTACAAATCTGGATTACCCCAAGTGTCCTGATAAAAATGGTACCTCAATTGTGTGGGTAGGCATAGTGCCCACGACCGGAAATGGCTCAAAACCCAACGTGAAGATACCACAATTTTCACAATGAAAATTGACCCTTTTTTTGCGAAGTGTGTAGCTGTCGTTTTTAAACCCTAGCTCTGCCGGCACCTAAGGAAACCTAGCAAACACATACATATTTGAAAACTAGACATCCAGGGGAATTCAGGATGGGGTGATTTGACTGCCTGCCACCATGTTCTGTTACCCAGAATCCCTTGCAAACCTAAACAAATGTCAAGAAAGCCACATTTTCCCCAAATTTCTGTGGTGGAAAGTTTTGGAATCTGCGTGGATCTACACATTTCTACCCACTCTGCGTTCCCCAAAGTCTTACAAGAAAAACGGTACCTCACTTGTGTGGGTTGGCTTAGTGCCCGCGACAGGAAATGTCGCAAAGCACAACGTGGTCACACCTCAATCTCGCAGTGAAAAATGACCCTTTTTTGGCAAAGTGTAGAGCTGTAGTTTTTGTACCCTAGCTCTGCCGGCACCTAGGGAAACCTAACAAACCTATACATTTTTGAAAACAAGACACCCAGGGAAATCCAGGATGGGGTGTCTTGACTGCCTCCCACCAGGTTCTGTTACCTAGAATCCCTTTCAAACCTAAAAAATTGTCCCAAAAAACCCATTTTCCCCACATTTCTGTGGTGGAAAGTTCTAGAATCTGTGTGGATCCGCAAATTTCCACCCACCCCGCGTTTCCCAAAGTGTTCTGAGAAAAATGGTACCTCACTTGTGTGGATCAGCCTAGTGCCTGCGACAGGAAACGGCGCAAAAAGCAACGTGGTCGCACCTCAATTTCGCAGTGAAAAAAGACCCTTTTTTTGCAAAGTGCCTAGCTGTAGTTTTTTAACCCTAGCTCTGCCGGCACTTAGGAAAACCTAGCAAACCTATACATTTTAGAAAACTAGACACCCAGGGAAATCCAGGATGGGGTGACTTGACTGCCTCCCACCAGGTTCTGTTACCCATAATCCTTTGCAAACCTAAAAAACTGTCCACAAAAACACATTTTCCCCACATTTCTGTGGTGGAAAGTTCTGGAATCTGTGTGGATCCACAAATTTCCACCCACCCCGCGTTTCCCAAAGCCTTCTAAGAAAAATGGTACCCCACTTGTGTGGGTCGGCCTAGTACCTGTGACAGGAAACTGCGCAAAACGCAACGTGGTCACTCCTCAATTTCGCAGTGAAAAATTACCCTTTTTTGGCAAAGTGCCTAGCTGCAGTTTTTGAACCCTAGCTCTGCCGGCACCTAGGGAAACCTAGCAAACCTATACATTCTTTAAAACTAGACACCCAGGGAATCCAGGATGGGGTGACTTAACTGCCTCCCACCAGGTTCTGTTTCCCAGAAACCCTTGCAAACCTAAAAAAATTGAAGAAAAAAAACAAATTTTCCCCACATTTCTGTGGTGGAAATTTCTGGAATCTGCATGTGTCCACAAATTTCCTTCCACCCTGCGTTCCCCAAAGTCTTCCGAGAAAAATGGTACCCCACTTGTGTGGGTCGGCCTAGTGCCTGCGACAGGAAACGGCGCAAAAAGCAATGTGGTTGCACCTCAATTTCGCAGTGAAAAAAGACCCTTTTTTTGCAAAGTGCCTAGCTGTAGTTTTTTAACCCTAGCTCTGCCGGCACTTAGGAAAACCTAGCAAACCTATACATTTTAGAAAACTAGACACCCAGGGAAATCCAGGATGGGGTGATTTGACTGCCTCCCACCAGGTTCTGTTACCCATAATCCTTTGCAAACCTAAAAAACTGTCCACAAAAACACATTTTCCCCACATTTCTGTGGTGGAAAGTTCTGGAATCTGTGTGGATCCACAAATTTCCACCCACCCCGCGTTTCCCAAAGCCTTCTAAGAAAAATGGTACCCCACTTGTGTGGGTCGGCCTAGTACCTGTGACAGGAAACTGCGCAAAACGCAATGTGGTCACTCCTCAATTTCGCAGTGAAAAATTACCCTTTTTTGGCAAAGTGCCTAGCTGCAGTTTTTGAACCCTAGCTCTGCCGGCACCTAGGGAAACCTAGCAAACCTATACATTCTTTAAAACTAGACACCCAGGGAATCCAGGATGGGGTGACTTAACTGCCTCCCACCAGGTTCTGTTACCCAGAAACCCTTGCAAACCTAAAAAAATTGAAGAAAAAAAACACATTTTCCCCACATTTCTGTGGTGGAAATTTCTGGAATCTGCATGTGTCCACAAATTTCCTTCCACCCTGCGTTCCCCAAAGTCTTCCGAGAAAAATGGTACCCCACTTGTGTGGGTCGGCCTAGTGCCTGCGACAGGAAACGGCGCAAAAAGCAATGTGGTTGCACCTCAATTTCGCAGTGAAAAAAGACCCTTTTTTTGCAAAGTGCCTAGCTGTAGTTTTTTAACCCTAGCTCTGCCGGCACTTAGGAAAACCTAGCAAACCTATACATTTTATAAAACTAGACACCCAGGGGCATCCAGGATGGGGTGACTTGACTGCCTCCCACCAGGTTCTGTTACCCATAATCCTTTGCAAACCTAAAAAACTAACCACAAAAACACATTTTCCCCACATTTCTGTGGTGGAAAGTTCTGGAATCTGTGTGGATTCACAAATTTCCACCCACCCCGCGTTTCCCAAAGTCTTCTGAGAAAAATGGTACCTCACTTGTGTGTCGGCTTAGTGCCTGCGACAGGAAACGGCGCAAAAAGCAACATGGTCGCACCTCAATTTCGCGGTGAAAAAAGACCCTGTTTTTGCAAATGCCTAGCTGTAGTTTTTTAACCCTAGCTCTGCCGGCACCTAGGGAAACCTAGCAAACCTACACATTATTTAAAACTAGACACCCAGGGAATCCAGGATGGGGTGACTTAACTGCCTCCCACTAGGTTCTGTTACCCACAAACCCTTGCAAAGCTAAACAATTGAGGGAAAAAAACACATTTTCACCACATTTCTGTGGTGGAAAGTTCTGGAATCTTCGTATATCCACAAATTTCCTTCCACCCTGCATTCCCAAAGTCTTCCAAGAAAAATTGTACCCCACTTGTGTGGGTCGATCTAGTGCTTGCGACAGGAAACGGCACAAAACGTAACATGGTCACACCTCAATTTCGCAGTGAAAAATGACCCTTTTTTGGCAAAGTGCCTAGCTGTAGTTTTTGAACCCTAGCTCTGCCGGCACCTCGGGAAACCTAGCAAACCTATACATTCTTTAAAACTAGACACCCAGGGAATCCAGGATGGGGTGACTTAACTGCCTCCCACCAGGTTCTGTTACCCCGAAACCCTTGCAAACCTAAAAGAATTAAAGAAAAAAGCTACTTTTCCCCACATTTCTGTGGTGGAAAGTTCTGGAATCTGCATGTGTCCACAAATTTCCTTCCACCCTGCGTTCCCCAAAGTCTTCTGAGAAAAATGATACCCCACTTGTGTGGGTTGGCCTAGTGCCTGTGACAGGAAACGGCACAAAAAGCAATGTGGTTGCACCTCAATTTTGCAGTGAAAAAAGACCCTTTTTTTGCAAAGTGCCTAGCTGTAGTTTTTTAACCCTAGCTCTGCCGGCACTTAGGAAAAACTAGCAAACCTATACATTTTTATAAAACTAGACACCCAGGGGCATCCAGGATGGGGTGACTTGACTGCCTCCCACCAGGTTCTGTTACCCATAATCCTTTGCAAACCTAAAAAACTATCCACAAAAACACATTTTCCCCACATTTCTGTGGTGGAAAGTTCTGGAACCTGTGTGGATTCACAAATTTCCACCCACCCCGCGTTTCCCAAAGCCTTCTGAGAAAAATGGTATCTCACTTGTGTGGGTCGGCCTAGTGCCTGCAACAGGAAACGGCGCAAAGAGCAACATGGTCGCACATCAATTTTTGCGGTGAAAAAAGACCCTGTTTTTGCAAAGTGCCTAGCTGTAGTTTTTGAACCCTAGCTCCGCCGGCACTTAGGGAAACCTAGCAAACCTATACATTTTTTAAAACTAGACACCCAGGGGATTCCAGGATCGGGTGACTTGACTGCCTGCCACCAGGTTGTGTTACCCAGAATCCCTTGCAAACCTACAAAATTGTAAAAAAAAACATTTTCCGCACATTTCTATGGTGGAAAGTTCTGGAATCTTCGTATATCCACAAATTTCCTTCCACCCTGTATTCCCAAAGTCTTCCAAGAAAAATGGTACCCCACTTGTGTGGGTCGGCCTAGTGCCTGCGACAGGAAACGGCGCAAAACGCAACGTGCTCACACCTCAATTTCGCCGTGAAAAATGCCCCTTTTTTGGCAAAGGGCCTAGCTGTAGCTTTTGAACCCTAGCTCTGCCGGCACCTAGGGAAACCTAGCAAACCTATACATTCTTTAAAACTAGACACCCAGGGAATCCAGGATGGGGTGACTTAACTGCCTCCCACTAGGTTCTGTTACCCCGAAACCATTGCAAACCTAAAAAATTGACAACAAAAATACATTTTCACCACATTTCTGAGGTGGAAAGTTCTGAAATCTGCATGGATCCACAAATATCCACCCACCCTGCATTTCCCAAAGTCTTCTTAGAAAAATGGTACCTTACTTGTGTGGGTCTGCCTAGTGCCTGCGACAGGAAACGGTGCAAAACGCAACGTCGTCATACCTCAATTTCACAGTGAAAAATGACCCTTTTCTGGCAAAGTGCCTAGCTGTAGTTTGTGAACTCTAGCTCTGCTGGCACCTAGGGAAACCTACCAAACCCACACATTTCTGGAAAGTAGACACCCGGGGGCTTCTAAGGAGGTTTGGCTTGCGTGGTTCCCCAACATTTCCATACCCAGAATCCCTTGCAAACCTCAATTTTAGGTGAAAAAAGCAGGTTTTTACACATTTTCGTGTCTAAAAATGTTTTGGGTCCTTGCCTGTCGCGGGTACTTGCGCCTCCCACACAAGTGAGGCATCATTTTATTGGGAGACCTGGGGGAACGCTGGGTGGTAGGAAATTTGTGTGAGCCCAGTGATGCCACACTTTACCGCACACAAATATGTGAAAAAACTGATTGTTTCAGCTAAAATTGAGGTTTGCAAGGGATTCTGGATAAGGGGACGTTGGGGGATCCAAGCAAGTCATACCTCTTTGGAAGCTCCCGGGTCTCTACTTTTCAGAAATGTGTGGGTTTTGTTGGTTTCTTTTTTCAGCTAAAACTGAGGTTTGCAAGGGATTCTGGGTAAGGGGACTTTTGGGGATCTGGGTAAGGGGACTTTGGGGGATACCTCCTTGGAAGCCCCGGGTGTCTAATTTTCAGAAATGTGTGGGTTTGGTAGGTATCCCTAGAAGGCCGTCGAGCACGGGGCCAAAAAATCATGGGACCCCCCCTTGCAAAACCAGTTTGATTTGTGTTAGGTAATTTTGATGTCGCCTCAATAGGTTTTTGGCCCTTGCCTGTCACGGGCACTAGGCCTATCCACACAACTGAGGTACCATTTTTCTCAGAAGGCTTTGGGGAACATGGGGTGGGTGGAATTTTGTGGATCCACATAGATTCCAGTACTTTCCAACACAGAAATGTGAGAAAAATTTGTTTTTTTGGACACATTTTTATGTTTGCAAGGGATTCTGGTGAGAGCCAGTCAAGTCACCCCATTCTGGATTTCCCTGTGTGTCTAGTCTTAAAAAATGTACAGGTTTGCTAGGTTTCCCTATGTGTCAGCTGCGCTAGGACCCAAAATCCACAGGTTGGCATATTGCTAAAAACAAATACGTGCCTAGTCGGCTTTCTGACGCCCTGGAGGGGATTTCTGGGGTGGGGTTGCTCCGATATGCCCCCCAGGGGGGCAGAAACACTGTGGCTTTTTTTCTTGGGGTTGGGGCATTGGTATGCCCATTCTGGGCAGCCCCTACCTCCACACATAAAAAAGCCAGCGTAATTGTTGGCGTCACGTGGGCTTTTTACCCTCCCCAGGGGGGGCAGATTGGGAGCTACTGCCCCCATATTTCCTCCGGGGGGACAGAAAGACTGTAATTGTTGCGGGTGGGGGCATTGGCATGCCCGTTTTGGGCAGCCCCCACCCTAATAAAAATGTGCCCAAAAAATCCCTGGTGTCTAGTGGGTTTTTTGCCCCCAAGGGGGCAGAAATCCTACTAGATGCCAGGTATGTTTTTTTTTAGCACATTTGAATTAGGGTGGGGTTTGCCCAAAACGGGCATTCCAATGCCCCCACCCTAATAGAAACTTTCCTCAAAAAATCCCTGTCGACTAGTGGGCTTTTTGCCCGCCCCCAGCGGGTGCAGATTGGAGGGTAATATCCCCATCTGCCCCCCAGGTGGGGCAGAAAGTCCACTAGATGCCAGGGAGTTTTTTGTGCAAATTTTAATTAGGGTGCGGTCTGCCAAAAACAGGCATGCCAATGCCACACCCTAATATAAATTTGCCCCAAAAAATCCCTGGTGTCTTGTGGACTTTTTGCCCCCCAGGGGGGCAGGAAGGCTGTAATTGTTGTGGGGCAGGGGTTGGGGGCAATAGCATGCCCGTCTTGAGCAGCCCATCCAAATTCAAATTTGCCCTAAAAAAATCCCTGGTGTCTACTGGGCTTCTTGCCCCCCCCGGGGGGCAGATTGGGGGGTAATGCCCCCATCTGCCCCCCAGTGGGGTCAGAAAGTCCACTAGATGCCAGGGAGTTTTGTGTGCAAGTTTTAATTAGGGTGGGGTCTGCCCAAAACGGACATGCCAATGCCACACCCTAATTAAAATGTGTCCAAAAAAATCCCTGGTGTCTAGTGGGCTTTTTGCCCACCCTTGGGGGGCAGATTGGTGACTACTGTCCCATCTGCCCCCAGGGGGGCAGAAAGGCTGTCATTTTTTGGGGGGAAGGGGTGGGGGCATGGGCATGCCCGTTTTGGGCAGCCCATCCAAATTCAAGTTTGCCCCAAAAAAATCCCTGGCATCTAGTGGGCTTTTTGCCTCCCCGGCGGGGTAGATTGGGGGTAATGCCACCATATGCCCCCCCAGGGGGGTCAGAAAGTCCACTAGATGCCAGGGAGTTTTTGGGGCAAATTTTATTTAGGGTGGGGTTTGCCCAAAACGGGCATTCCACTGCCCCAACCCTAATAAAAATTTGCCCAAAAAAAACCCTGGTGTCTAGTGGGCTTCTTGCCCCCGGGGGGGGCAGATTGGGGCTACTGCCCCATCTGCCCTCCACAGGGGCAGGAAGGCTGTAAATGTTGCGGGAGAGGGGGTGGGGGCATGGGCAACCCCGTTTTGGGCAGCCCCACCCTATTTCAAATTTGCCCCCCAAAAATCCCTGGCGTCTAGTGGGCTTTTTGCCCCTCCCCCTGGGGCAGATTGGGGGGTAATGCATCCATCTGCCCCCAGGTGGGGCAGAAAGTCCACTAGATGCAAGGGAATTTTGTTTTGCAAATTTTAATTAGGCTGGGGTCTGCCCAAAACGGGCATGCCAATGCCACACCTTAATAAAAATGTAACTAAAACAATTCCTGGTGTCTAGTGGGCTTTTTGCCCCCCTCCGGGGGGGGGGGGGGTAGATTGGGGGCTACTGCCCCATCAGCCCCCAGGGGGGGCAGGAAGGCTGTAAGTTTTGTTTGGGAGGGGTTGGGGGTATGGGCATGCCCGTTTTGGGCAGCCCATCCAAATTAAAATTTGCCCAAAATAATCCCTGGCGTCTAATGGGCTTTTTGCCCCACCCGGCGGGGCAGATTGGGGGGTAATTCCCCCATCTTCCCCCCAGGGGGGTCAGAAAGTCCACTAGAGGCCAGGGAGTTTTTTGGGCACATTTTAATGCGCCCATCTGCCCCACGGGGGGGGGGCAGAAAGGCTGTCATTATTGTGGGGGAGGGGTGGGGGCATTGGTGTTCCCATTTTGTGCAGCCCCCACCCTAATTCAGATTTGCCCCAAAATATCCCTGGCATCTAGTGGGCTTTTTGCCCCCAGGCAGAAAGGCTGTAATAGTGGCGGGGGTGGGGGCATTGGAGTGCCCGTTTCGGGCATCCCCCACCCTAAAACAAATTGGACAAAAAAAATCCCTGGTGTCAAGTGCTTGCTGCCCCCGGGGGGCAGATTGGGGGCTACTGCTCTCATCTGCCTCCCAGGGGGGGCAGAAAGGCTGTAATGATGTCGGGCTTCGGGGCATTGGCGTTCCCATTTCGGGCAGCCCCCACCCTAAAAAAAGTGTCCCCAAAAAAATCCCTGCTGTATAGTGGGCTTTCGTCCCTCGGGGGCAGATTAGGGGCTACTGCCCCATCTGCCCCCCAGGGGGGGCAGAAAGACCGAATAATGTAAATGCATTTTTGGGGGGGAGTGAAGGCCCTTGCCCAAGGGGTCGCTCCCCCCTCCCTGGTGTCTAGTGGGTGCATCCCTGCTTGGGGATCACCCTCCTGGGGAAATCCCCAAACCGGGTTCCACTGGGGAGATCCTCCCCTTTCCAATGATACCTCTCCCGTCTTTCTACATGCTCTGGGGGCTAAGATAGCCCCCTGAGCATGTTGAAAGTGAAACTGAAATGAGCCTAAAGGGTCATTTCAGTTTCGTATTGTGTTGAATGACGACAGCGCGACGTGCGCGCTGATCGTCATTGAACAGAAACCAGGGAGGGGCCCCCGGAGCTGGGGAAGCTCTTCCCCAGCTCCCAAGGTCACAGGGGAGAAAAGGAAATCCCTCTGCTGTCTGCAGCAGAGGGATTTCGTGCCCCTGGTCTCATGACGGAATGGTTCCGTCATTAGCACAGGGGCACCGATGCTCATGACGGAACCATTCCGTCATGAGCATCAAAGGTGTTAAAGAACCTAAGAAGAGCAGTGGTATAACTAGAGAGTTACACTGATATGGTGATAAAAAGCTCTGACAAAGGGGGAAACGTTGTTATCTGGCCACTAGATATGTATTTAGCAGAAGGCCTGAAACAACTGAATGATAGAGACAAATATGTCCTTGCAGATAGGCAGCAATATGAGGAAGCCAAAAATGACTATTTTTATAAATTAATTGATTGGAAAGAAAAAGGTCTCTTGGAAGACGATTAATATGAATTTCTTTTGTGTAGACACCCACAAATCCCGGCATTATATCTTTCGCCCAAATTACATAAGAACATGGATATTCCACCTGGGCGACCTATAGTGTCCCCTAGAGGAAGTCTGCTTGAGAGCACAACACGTTATGTAGACCATTTTCTTCAGCTTTTAGTTCAATCCCTTCCGTCATACGTCAAAGATATCTCTGATTTTCTTAGAATCATCAATGAATTGGTTTGGGATCAGAATTATCTGTTAATAAGTTTTGACGTAGCCAGCCTATACACCAGTATACCACAGGATCTAGGTATAGATGCATGCAGATATTTTCTTAA